>NC_140358.1:4978200-5539727 GCF_963514085.1 Chelon labrosus
GATAGCTCAGTTCGCTTCATTTCCCCTGTTGCGTATATCTTTGAGATGGGAACCACAGGTGCCCTTTCAAGTAATCCATTTTCTTGTCCCATATTTGCATATATGCATAATGCATGACAAAATGGCATCCCTAGGAGAGGGTCCAATGAGAGAGGACTATTTTTAGTATGCACCTGGCATCAGCACCGCCCATCCTGATATCTCAAGTTCACTTACAAAGGTTTGGCGTAAGCGATGTGCGGTTGAGGTGTGCGGGCTGGGGACGGATGTTTAAAACTCCCAAATTATTCTCCCTGCTTTTTGTTTTCTGGAGTTGAAAGGACTTCCTTGTAATGCAGTCAGGCAAATGACAATATTAACACAGTTATGAACAAAGCATCACTCAGGCATGGCAGCATTCTAAGAATAAAGGATGCCTTCATCAATACAGTGTATCAAACGGAAGGGAATGAAGCGAAAGGAAAAAATAAAGGTGTCTTTACTCCAGCACACAACAAACAAAATAAAAACATAACACATGAGAAGAAATTGTATTGCTTTTCATTTTGATGTATCTTCTGTCAGATTTCTGTCTGTGTCTTGTCCACGCGTGGTCACCCCAACACTCCCCTTCTGTAGAAATCAATCATATTATGCTTAGTAGGCTTTGCAGGCATGGCAAGATGTTACTGTCAAACACAACAACAGTAAACATATTAAAATCTCAACGCTGCTTCCACACTTTCACGCCACAGTTTTCAGTTTATAGATTGTATCACACGAGTAAATATGAACTCCATTTCAAGATAAGTCAACATTTTATAGCAGTGAATTTCCTCTCTCTAGTTTCCTATCTCTATCAATTTTGTTTCACTGAATTATTGGTCTGACGTGTATATACACACACACGCTTTTATTCAGTGGATGGAATTCAAATAGGTGCCATCCGCCCAAATATCTTCCCTTACCTTACAGAGCGCATGACATTTCTGAGAGAAGTCGCAGGGCTGTAGACTACTTTCAGCTTTGGGGACACGAGCTGTGTGTAAAAGAAGTGGGGCAGCTTCCTTCCTTTTAAATGACATTATCGTGAGCAGAGTCCCTTCTGCCTTACCTGGGCTGCAGTGCTTAGATTTCTCTCCATTTTGGAAGCGGGCTGATAAAACGTTCTGATAACGTTTAATGTTACTGGTAATGAGAAAACACATTTTATATTATTTTTTTGCATACCGCTATATTTCCGAGCAGTACCGAATTACTTGGTGCATAAATGTGCATGTCGGCACCTGTGTGTATGTGTGTGTGCAATGGCGGCAAGTCTGTTGCAGTACGAGGGGACAGACTGAGATTGCTATCTCCATGATGGATTGCTGAGTGCAGGTGCTTTAAAATACTATTACAACACAGTCCTGGCTTGCTAAAGGGTGTTCGCTAATGTATTACTTCTCTTGGGACTGAGTTTGCGTCTGCTCTAGTTTAAAAGTTTGCAACAAATACACCTACAAAATACAACAGCGTGGATTATTTTTGGGGTGTCTGGAGGAAGCGAAACAGCAAGAAAGACTGTGCTCATGTATACAACATGCAGTGAGTCAACACTCTGCTGCATCCTCAGCTTGCCTCGTTTTGGCAGAGCCGTTTGGTTATGCAATTAAAGCACATAAATTGATAGCACAGCAAAACAGTCCTAGTTTAATTCCTGTCTAATGATATTGCTGCTAAGCGGACCCCTGCCTCTAGAGGTGCAGTACAGGAAAAACCTCATTAACTTTTTTTGTGCGCGTCTCATTATTTTTTCCCCCTGCAAACAGCCGGCCCCATCTCTTGAATGATTAGAAGTGCAATGAGGAAAAATTTTCGTACACATGTAAACCACACAAAACTCAGCAGTGGCATATCCCCTGAGAGATGCACACAAGCCTGCTTTTCTGTGCATAAGTGGTGAAAGAATGAGAGAAGGAGAATGGATTGGAGATGGTGGTGGATTTTCATGTTAGAGAAACAACACCACGAATCTCGGTCTCTATGGGTCACGTTGTTTATATGTGTGCGCTTTTTGTTTTTCCTCCTCCTGAGGTCAATAACTCAGCCACAACAAATGATTTATGCTTGTGCGGCGAGAGGTGGGGGTGGGGCTAAGGTTTTCTGCCCCAACTGAAATGGAACAATCCGACGGTGCCACAGTGGGAATTTCACCCAGAGATTATTAATTATAAACCAATTCTTATAAGGCACTCAGGTTCATTGTGCAAATAGGCAGGATACGAGGTTCCATCTGTAAAAACAGTCAATTCTTAATATTCAATAAAACCTGTCACATGCTCATCCATTAAGAGCTGGTTCAGAGCTGAGGCTTATCGGTCGAGAGGAGGGCTAGCAAAAGGTGGTAACACAGCGAAGGGTCACCCCAAACACATAAAGCCAAAACATATGAACAAGCAAATGGGGGTACACAGTGGAGGAAGTGCCACTACCACAGAGGCCCATTCACCACCACTTTAGGCCCTCAGCTTCTGAAATACAAGATAAGTCGGTGGGAGTCCAAAGAAAAGAACTACAAAATAACACTTTCAAAAATATTCATATTAAATAAACATAATTCTCAAGGTAACCTTCATGCAAAAGAAGTCAGCAACAGTACACAAAATCAATGGAAATTAAAGATAAAATTAGCTTTTCAACAAAATCTACTGGAACCAAATACAGACCTACCACACTGACGGTTGTCTGGAGGCCAAGCAATACAACTAACGTGGTTAGCTATGCACAATAAGTTGGCTTGTGTCAGTATGCCCAAAACGTCTTTAGTATAAATGCTTCTAAAGTGAAACACACCCAAGGGTAAAAGTAGTTAAAAGGCTCAGATCCACGGGCAAACGGATCCCAGAGGCAAACAGGTTTCGAAGGCAGATCGGGTAAAAAGACGAAGCAGGGATGAAGGACTGAGGTTCAGCCAAGAACTTCCTGTTTTTACGGTGACTCTGCAGCTAATTGGCTGGTGACAGACCAATCAAAAGCACACAGCAACAGACCTGAATGGACAGAGTTAGGCATCCTGTCTGCTACAATCGGCATCATCTGAAAATGTTGGTTTCAGCATGGTCCAAGTATTGATTGCTGGGTATTGACTGAAGACCAAGGTGTCAGATTCAATCGGTGAAACATGAGGGGGCTCTATTAATGCCGTACTGTTCTGTGCTTATTAAGCTTATATATTTGGTGCTCTCTGCTTCTAATTCTGTTGTTGTCTGACGGGGGCATGCAAGCCGCTTGTCTGCGCACATGGTTCACTTAAAAGTTCATTTTCAGCTGGCAGTGATGCACAATTGAAAAAGAGTTCCCATTCTGTAACTCTGAAAAGCATTAAACATATGCGTTGGTACTCAAGCAGTTAGCTTTGTTTGAGAATAAAAGCGCCATGTCTTTTAACAGCCTGTCTGAAAGTCTTGTCATTCACTTTTCTTCACTTACTTGTCATTTGTGCATTTAGGTTTTGTGATGTCATTTTGTCTCCTCTTGGGTTTTGTTGTCAGCTTGCCTTTTTCATGAAAAACAAAACAAAACAAAAGCACTTGTGTCTATTAGATATTTTTACATCCTCATCATTGATCTGACCTGAACAAAAATATATGTTTTAACTCTCTTAATTTAGGATTTTTTTTCATTTTTGTAGTTGAGTAGATAAACTTCTAAACCAAGCATTTGGCTTACAAGCTTAATCCGCATTTGGGAGGGTGGAAAAAAGGATGTATGTCAAATATTACTCCAGTACCTAAATGCCATGGTTCAGACAGTTTTTTGAAATAAGTACTTTCTCGGGACAAGTTGGCAAATGCTCAAAATCCACAGTCTATGGGGACTCCTGCAAAAACCCACATTGTGTAATTGACTGAATATGGTTCTTATCCAAACAGTGCTGCACACTCTAGCCTTAGGGCTCACTGTTCAGCTGCTGACAGGTGCAACTGCAAATAATACTAAAAAAAATAAAAAAATAAATAAAAAATGTGGACATCAGCTAAATGTCTTATTACACAAGTGTAGTTTTTTGTTTGGTAATTGACATAGGTTTATCAAAACTCTGAATAAATAACTGACTCGATGTGGTGGTCGTGTTTTTCTGTGTTCTCAGTACACTGTGTTTTGTGTGTCTGCGTGCCTGCCGACATGTGGGTGTGTTCCCGTGTGAGATGTGTAAGTGAAACTTTTAAGTATCCTGATTCAGGTTTTCATTGACTGGGCTGTTCTAAGACGACGTGCTTATCGCAAGCCCTCAGGGCACCTGTGTTAATCCCCGAGAAAAGATGACATCAAATGGAAGCAGGGCAAGGGATTATGGGGGATGTTGTGGAGCATGATCAACTGCCACTGAGAACTGGATGGACAGGAAGGAATCCTCCCAAGGTGAAAGGAAACAAACCCTAAAAATACCACAGAATGGGATGAGGGGGAAAAAAAACAGCATATGAATTAACCATTACAACACCTGAGGACGTTTCACCACTGCCAAACCAAGAAGACTGCCGCATTAATTTTAATCAGACCAGCACGAGGAAGGGTGGAGAGCAGTTTTCCCACTGAAACCAGTCCCTTCAGTCTGCGTCTAATTCAGTGAGTTCTAACACTACTGCCTCTGTTAATTCCTGGAGAGTGCCAGGTATCAACCCCTTTAATGCCTTCCTGTGAAACCAGGTTTTCTTATTTCACATCGAAATAGTGTGAACTCAGCCTGTCTGTCTGTGTTTACAGAGATAACAATGTCCGTTTTTTCCCACCACTCAGGTTTGATTTCGAAGGTGTATTAATATATACATTTAATTTAATATTCTGGAGCTCTGTTAATGCATGCACCATCCTTTATGTATGTTCTCCTGCCAGAAAGACGCAAAAAGAGAAAACGTGTCTCTCAGCAAATTTCTTTCAGCTTCCGGTGTGCTGTTCTATTCAAAGAACCAATAAGTAGTAAACCTCATCCATCCTCACATTGTTTCATTTGTCTATCTGTTTATTGCAACACATTTAAGGCAGCTTGGATCACTATTTTAATATCAGCTATAGATCACATCGCTGATCGCCGTTTTGATTTTCTGTTATTGTTCTCATCAGTGCATTATAGCACATAGCAGATACAGAGTGAAGCTTCTAGCAGTTAAGTGGAATCCAGAGGACTCTGATTATTGTATTTACTTTCATAATGAATTTAAATAAATGCTAATGATGCTCAGCATCTTTTCGAAGTGTAAATAAGCAACCTTTCTCCAACAAGTTCACGGCATCAACTCTGAAGGTGATCACGTCTGTGTTGACATCTTGATTCCACACCACCGTTGTCAAAAATGAATTAGTGCAGATTTTTTTATTTTTGTTCTACAAAATAAAAAACTACTGAAGAAGTGTTTTAAAGAGGAAATGAAATGTACATGTACATGTGTTGGTACTGGTACTGCAAATTATATTAGAAATAAAACCTTTGCCAAAGTCAAATATTAAAAAAGTTCCTAAAATCAAAGATTTAAGAAGTTTGATTTTTGTAATTTCTACCTAGCTTTCTAGCTAGCGAGTCGGCATTTTGAAGCAATGTCACTGACTACATCGCGGAGTTGGTTGGATCCCTCAGCTACTGAAGAGAGTGAAGCATTTCTGATGAAAATAACATGGAAAGGCATGTCAAGTCCGTTATAAATCCAGCTAGTTACGCTTTCGAACCGAGCAATGGTACCAAGAAGTGGTGAAGCTGGTCGTTTTGGGAAAAGAAACTAAACTGGACTAAGATAGTGACGAAAAATGCGTTCTAATATTATTCGTTCTACTACAGCTACTGCTTGTTTAGAATTTAGATTTGCTTGTGAAATGGACACATTGGCCATGATTAAAACCAGTGAACCGGCATAGTTAACATGGACCAATCCAAAACGTTTGATGTGCTCTGATCATGATTCAGTTCCGGGGTGATTAAAAAAAGTCGCCTGCAGGGATTTCCTGGATGGACGGGCCGCGCTCAGTTGCAATAATAAGATATTCTGCACACGTCGGGGAGAAACAAGATGACTTGCTTTCTAATTTATGACTGTCATTTGGCTGGTGTATTTTCTAGCCAAGCTGCCATCCGATGATTATATTACAACAGTAATATTTAGGCTACGTGTGCTTGTCCGCTGGGATGAGAATTAGACAACAGGGGTTCGTATGCTGCAGTTTGGAAATATACGCTCATGTGGAAATTTATTGGAGTCGATGATGTTCGTACCAAAAACGTGTGTTTCTGTGGCAGATTAAGATGAAAACGGACTTTTTGAACTGCTTCTTGTTGGCTAATACCCTACCTATTCCTTGCCTGGCTGCTAGCGTGTTTTAGTGCCCTGTCCCTGCGGAGGACTGATGCATGTGCCACTCTTATCACAGTAGAAGGACAAGTTAGAGGCAGTGGAATTGAAAATAGAAGGAATGACTTCAGTCTGTTGGTCCGGTGCAAAACCAACTTGCCTTACTCAAATGATTTTTCCCCATCGGAGGGCTCTTTCTCTTCAGAGCCAGTAGTCAACGCATCAGTACTGTTCTCCATTTCTGTGGCAGTTTATAGAAACAGACTGTTTTGCCCTCACCTTTAATCCCATAAAATTCATTATTACATCCAGGGGCAATACAATAATGACCTCCCCATTGTTTTCTGATGTCCTGTTGCTCCTCTACGTCCACCTTTACTGCCTTTTGCTATATCCGTGTTTCACTGTCTCTATATTCTGTCTCTATATTTAACAGTCCTAATATTTTACTGTTTTTAATTTCTTTTACTATCAGACCAAAACGAGCTATCTTCCGCTGTCCATCATTCGCTATCTGTCTTTCTCTAGCTTTCTCTTCTCTATATCACTGTCTATCACTATCGCCAAGCCAGCCAACTCTCTGACGTCACGGGGCATAGAGCGGCAAGATGGCGGCGCCCATGCTAAAAAAGATATAGCGGCCATACTATTTTTCTTTTTACATGCTAACATTTGTCATGTGTTATATATTGTTGATAAGAGCGGAACTCCGTTTATCAAATACTATTTACTTGATTGAGTGCTTCATTATTTCCTCTTGAAGCATCCCATTAAAGTCATCTATTACATTGCGTAAAAAACAATCGCAGATAAGTTTTCGACAACAAAGTCGAGACTTTGTTACACGTGTCTGGCCGTAACGGAAGATTTGGAAAAGAAAACTGCCATATTTGAGGAATTGAACCTGCCATCATGTTGTTGTTTTTAATATGTGGAACATTTGCACGTCTCTCTTTGCTTTTCTAGAGGAAGAAAGTAAGAATTAATAATAAGTCACACTTGAACTCTCTCTTGTAACCTGAGCTCATTGCCACACTTAAACTGGGACACCATTAATAATCCCCTATTGAAGCTTATCTAATGAGCAGACACACTTGTGTTGTTAAATATTTGTCTCGTTCCTTTCTCTAATTACACATTAATGGGCCCATGCTGGGTTCATTTGTCGCAGCGTGAGCGAGCAGTAAATAATGGCTTTTTCGGGGTAGTTTGCTGGAGAGTGGCCTCATGTACAAAGGGCCTCGCCTATTGATCTCACCTTGAGTTATTCAAGCTTGTCAGCTCAGTGTTGGACTTTCCGTTGAAGGTCTTTATTTATCAGTGTCTGTAGTAATCAGACTAATTTGAATGCACAGCCGCTGTTGGACTCCTACCAAAGAATCTGGAGGAGGAAACAGAAAGGCAAATTAAACAAGGTCATGTATTTTTTATGTCCAGACAACAGACCTGGGTCACATAGAGTGTGATAGTTCTTTTTCTTTGGTTTCGAGCTGAAAAAAAAAAAAAAAAACACAAAAAAAGAAAAGAAAAAAAACAGAGGACCTTATGCTCTTACATGTCATAAACCTGTGTGTGTGCACTTTTTTCTACCATTTTGCCCCCAAAGCATAGTCATACTGCAGAAAATGCTTGTTTCAGCCAAAATAGGAGCAAGGAAGCTTTGCTATCGTGATCAAAAAATAAACACATTGTTAATGCCGTGGAACAATTCCATAATGTATTTGGGTTAGCATTCTGAAGTATCACCTTGAGGAAGGTTTATGAAAACAACAAAAATTGGAAGAATCTGCACAAAAACACCACTTGACTGACATTGTTATTGCCTTTTATGGAAGAGTTAATGCGCTTAAGGGGAGATGGAGACATGTTTTCCAAGTTTCTCTGATGCACCAACTTAGAGAAGAGTTTCTTCCATATGTATGGCACCAGTTGTTATTGCATGATCCTGGCAGCATGCTTTGAGAGCCGTACGCACAGGAAGAGAGTAGGCACTATGTGGCAACAAGACACCATATAATGAAATTCAGTGAGTGGTAAGGATTATTGGCAAAGTGGGCAGGCACTAAGTTGAACTGATCTTAACTTTGACGCAACACAGTTGAAGCGACAACAATTAGGAGTTTATCAAATGTTTACCACAAGGAAACACTGCCCTCAACTTTGGTTCCTACCACCATAGGAACCAAAGTCATAGTGGGCTTGGCAGAGTCAGGTGAACCCAGACAGAGTGTCAGCGGCATTGACAGTATGTTCTTTTCAAATAGAGAACACTGAGCTAGTTCTTGGTGATCTATAATGTGCAAGTTTGATCTAAAATATCTGCACTAGGCATAAATTAAAAGAAAAGTGGGTGAATTATCACAGCTGAAGCGCAGCCTAGCTCCATCCGTACACTAGCAATATTTTAATGTTCTGCTCATTTCAGACTAAAACATTTGAGGTTGGAAATAGTTACCCTAAACGCTCACTAGCGACCGACTGTCAGCTACAAAGCATTGAGCAATGAGTTAATATTGTTACATGTGGACTGGGCTTGAATCGTTGGATTTTCTTTGTCTTCATGTCTTGACAACATAAAACTTGATCACAAGCTGACGTCTGATTGACAAAAAAATTTTTCTTGTTTCCTCCCTTTTTAGTCAAAGTTTTGTCTCCTCTTTTCCTTAGAAGTGTTGTTAACAGGTTTCAGTGTGTGACTTCTACTTCTTCTTGTCAATTTATTACGCGCTTGCGTAGCCTTTACGCCACCTTTAGGGACACAAGAAAAATTTGATGACCGCACCTAATTGGCTTTTTATTTTGTTTTGTTTAGCAACATTTCAGAAAGTTCAAATTGGTTGCGGAATTATGTGAAAACAGGGCTGTGGCAATGGTTAAAAAAACTGCAAGAAAGCTGTTGGAACAGCTGATGCTGTTGTTTTTTTCTTCAGAGGACAATCTCCCTCAGTCTGACTCATGTACCAGTGGGTGCTTGTGATATATATACTTGTGCCTTATGTGTGTAGGAGTACTATAAGAAGTAACCTTGAGTAGAAAGCTGTACTAGCTACATCACAAGCGATCTAAAAAGTTCCCTTTTCTCTTCAAACAATCTAATGACAGAAATAATTGCAATCATCCTTGACTGTCCTGGTTCTTATTACTGTTATGAACACTTAAAAGTGTAATGCCCCTCATAAATCATACCTCATTTCTGTGTCAGGGTGACCCGGTAATTAAGGAGATGATCCTTCAGCCAGGAGGATTAGGTTCAGGCCCCTCTGACGGCAACCTGCAGAAATGTCCTTTTGCAAATAATGTCAGGTACCGCACTGACATTACAGTCTGACCCCCAAATGAGAAGACCATTCCTGCTTTGAGGATTAATAAAATATCACTGTAGCACATCACAAATGCACACTCCATTCATGATGTGAATAACCTGTCTCTTTTAATGGTACTTTTTTCTAAAGCAGATGACATTGACTTACATTTGGATAATCTATTAATCATGAGCAAAAGTCTTAACTTTACTCTTGGCCCATCTTCTCAATTGTGAGTTTTGGCTGGTTTTCTCTGTTCAATAGAGTTAAATGACCTCCTTTAGTATTTGCTTTTGTTGGTCATTAAGAGATGCCAACAAACAACCTATACTTCCAAATATGTGTTTGGGGTAATTTAGAAACGGGGTAATTTCTGTTTGCTTCTGCATGGAAAGATAGGGAGGCAAAGCGGAAAATAATAAAAAAAAGCCCGCAGATAATGTCCCGTCAAAGTCTTTAAGGGACCAGACAAAACATTTCTGTCAATATTTGCTCACTCACAGATTTGTCAGTAAACTGTAACCAACTGGATATGACAGAATACCTCAGGATGGGGCACTGAGCATTGAAATACGAGTACTGGCTTTTACAAATAAAGTTTCGGTCCCTTTTCTTCTACTGTTTTCTGACATTTAAATTGATTGATTAAGCCACTGAATAATGAACTAATCAGTGGTGATGACATTAGAAAAAAAGCTGTAGCTTTCCTTGAACTGAACTCAAATTAAATATGTGAAGATTATTTTAATTTCTGATTGTCTGGCTTTGGACTTGAGTTAAATGTGTAACCGCATGTTGCGATTTACATCATGTTATCGTCTCTAACCCTAACCCTTTTGCACCAATGAGCAAAATGTAATATGTTAATCTACCGGTAAGCCATCATGCGCAGTAAAATTAAGCTGTTTGGTAAATAGGAGACAGAAGGTTGCCAAGGTCAAAAACAACACTTGGTTGCATCCCACTAATTATTTTCCAGAATGTTCATAAGCTTGGGAAGAGACTTGTGTGTATGGCTGTCCTCTCAACCTACTTTACAGTCTCTCACAGGAACAGGGCTCATCCAGAAACTGTGTAGTCCTGGCCTCTGCCCAAGCTTGCAGCACAGTTGGAGAGCAGAAAGAGGCAGGACGAGGAGAGATGGTGGCAACATCTTTGCTCGTGCCTTTGAGTTAGTGAGGAGTGCTGTTTTGTCATGGTTAATCACAAGCCCCTCTTACAGTGTTTGAAGAAAGAGAAGGAGGGCAACCGGAGCCCTCTTCTAGGCCCTGTAACGGAGTCGCACCACAGGGTCCGTCAGGAGCCCGCAGAGACAAATTCAGAATCCAATTGATTTCAAAAGCCAGGAGACCAATGTGTTTACCTCATCAAGCACGCAGCCAAGTGGAGAGAATAAACAAAGTGAAAGCAATAAGGAATGGGTGGGGTTATCATATGTGCTGTGACCCTCCAGTAATGAGACTCCCAGCCTCCCCACCTGCACCTTGCCAGTTTTCATATCCCACCTTATCAGCAAAAGAGGAAGGTGGTTTGCTGATAAAATTCCAAGTGTTCCTGTAGCTGGATTTTCTCCAGGCACAATTATCTCCCCAAAGCAGTCACTCTACCCCCTGTCGGGTGGATGTGAATTGCCTCAATAAGAGGCCTGCCTTCCTTTTTTCCGTCTTCCACTGGTTGTTGATTGTTGATCTCCCTCATAGCCTCAGCCCTGGTCTGACAGAAAATCAGCCGCAGGCTCAACTTGCATTATCAGCCTGGTTGATGCAATCTCTTTCTTCCAGATTGCCCCAAAATAGCGGATAGATGACTTCTGAGACCAGGCAGTGACTAGGTTTTGAGATTTGACTGTGAATTACAGAGACGGAGGGGAAAAAAACGCAACCTTTCAACAGTTGATTCAAAAGGGGAAGAATTCTTGAAAGTGGGTGAATGGTGGTATGAGATAGATTAAGTATGGGTTCACAGCAAAAAGAGGACAATAGATGTGCTCATATTGACTCATTTTTGGAAATTCTAAATGTCTATATTTGAATGGAGCTTTCGAGTTACTGAACCATGAGTTAAAATGTGCCTTGTGCTTCAAGTTCGAAAAAGAGAAAGCTTCATTTGTGATTTGTGATGGCCATGCAACTCATTGTCACACCGGATTTGGAAGATCAAAGTTTCTTCCCTCCGTATCAAATTTTAAAATGTGTGAATTCAATGTCTTTGAAGTAAAATGTGCATAAACAACAAACATGTCATTATATAAAGTGAATCTAGTAATGTGTTGTTTCAAATGCCTGTTTGGAATCTTTGCAAATGTGTTAAAGCCACAATGATGGGACGTGAAAACCCCCTTCGAAATCAAAGGCTGTTTGGTCTGAGATGTTAATCTGACTATAAGTAGCCATTTGCAGAGTACAAAGACAAAGCTTGATGTCAGTGTTAGGTGGTAAATTTTCCATCTGCATGCAAAGGAAGAAATAATGATGACATTATGTGGTGTAACCAAACAGTGGAACAGCTTGGTGTGTTATAATATCCTCGCTGAGACCTCTGTTAAAACCCATTTCCATAAAAGAAGCAGGGAGCCACACTTATTAAGGGCAGAACAAGATTTCTCCTCACAGAAAGAGAACGGGGAGGTGTCTGTGCACCATCATCTACACAAGCCCTCTGTGGTATCTATTTCCATGCTGAGGCTTGTTTCTGTTCGCCCAAAGAACGAAGGTATTACCACCCTTCGTTCAGCAAGCTCCTGCGCACATGACAGTTCATTTTCTGCATGATCTCCCAAAAGTCGATACAATCTTGTAAAGACAAATACCAGATAGCAGTGGCTAACTGATGCAGTTTGAGGGGAACACCATTAATCATGCTCTCCTGCAGGGCGGGGGCGTGGTGTGGGTCTCCCCAGCAAGTCTTCATGCATTAATGAAATCACCAGATGATCTATGAATGAATTCACAGCTGGCAGTGCCTTCATTACCCATGGTGTTCTGCAAGGTCTGGGATCACGGGTCTGTATCAAACGAGGTGGGAGGTAACAGGAGAAACCCTGCTGCGGAGATGATGTGTCTGCTCAGTTAAGAAGATAGAGCCAAGCGTGTCATTCAAGGTCGACCACGCTGTAGATTGGCTATTTGACTGAATGAGGATACTTGCCACACATTGTGAATTGCATACATTAACTCTTTGCTTTTCGTACATTCTGCCAATGCCCTCTCAAAGTACGTACTTTGTTAACACCCTTTTACAAGTGCAGAACCTGTCCCATGTAGCTAGTAATAAGTTTATTTCAAATATGTTTCTGGTGTTATGGCACTATGAGCGGGGCCCTGGACTCTTTTAATGTTGTGGTTCGCCGTATCAATAACTTTTGATTTTACCTTTGACAAAATAACACAAAGAAATGAAATGATGGTCGGTGCCTCCACTTAGTATATAGTTTTAAGATACGTAAAGTCAGCTAACACACACTCTAAAATTTTGTAAAATATATGAAAGGTCAATAACAAAATAAATGGCACAAATGTACAAAATGACACTTTTAGAAAGCAATAGATGTCGGTGTTTCCTAGATAATAAAGCTAAAATATTTTTCGTTAAATCCACATTCACTCTCTCACACCCACTCTGCACTGAACCAAAATTAATGTCCTTTAAAATAAAACATTGCGGGCCTGAGTCAGTGCATGTGTGTATTGTAGTCTGAAACTGAGACTAACTGCTGTTTGGGGTTTTTACCATGTTACTTGGGTCAGAATATTCAGAAAAGAAAGTAGGCTTGCACTGAAAACTGAGACCAGATGGAGTAGGACATGTTGGTACTTTTGGCATCGGTCATACTACCTATAGGGACATATTAACTGTTTTTCTATGCTAGTGAGTCTGATAGTATGGGAATCGGAACACAGCCACAATGTTATTGCATTCGAATCTGCAGGCTTGTAACTGTGAATGTGTGAGTCTCCTTTCTACCGCCTACATTAAAACATATTATAAATAACACTGAAGATGGGTTTCTGCTGGTGTAGGAGGGTTACAGACTGTCTAACATTAAACTCATCTGTCATCTACTGAGAATAATTCCAAATTCCAGATAATGAAGAGAGCTAAATGCTGTGTGAGAGGTACACCACATTACTCTCAGGTTGTGTGCCATAACTCACATATCTCAATTTCTCGCAAAGTGTAACAGAACTGTTGAAGTGTGACTGGGGCATTCAAATGAATGAATGATCATCCCCATCTCCTGTGCCGCTGTTGACACACTGTAGGAAATAACCAGTATCATCACACACTCGTGCCTGAAACACTGAAACATTCTTGCACATAAGAAAAGCCATTCGTAACGCATGGGAATGTTTACTGAATGTTAGTTTTGCTTTTTCCCATGATTTGTGATGAATAAGACCCGTCATAATTCCAAATTACCCACATCAGAGGGGGGTCCATGTACTAACTCATCTTATGTTGACTAAAATGTGGCATCTGAAGAAAATCATTATGACTGGGACCCGTGTCTTGCTGGAATATTTTCATTTCAATAAGGACTGACATGTCCCTCTAAATAGCTGACTGAATTGCAGATGGTTCCTTGAAGAATTCTATTTACTGACAAAGCCTGATGCACCTTGTCCCCAAAATACTAAGTTGCAAGGGTTACATTCAATTAAATTGTATTTATATAGTGTCAACAGCACTCAAAAGTGTCTCTTGATGCTTTACAGAACCCAGAAACTGGGTAAATTCAGAGCAAGGACCAAGGCAACAGTGGCAATAATAATAATAATGATAATAATAATAATTTTATCAGTAAGAAGAACCCCTTGAGCAGAACCCATGTCATATGGGGGACCCATCAGCTTGAGGCTGGCTGGGTCAAGAGAGAGAAGAAAAGGGAGGAGAGGAGAAGAATAGGCAATTAGATTAACATGCACCTGGGTGAAGTGTACATGCAGCATATGCAGTATACATGATATGAACAGTACACAATAGTAGTGATGACTGACACGTGGGAGATTGATAATGGATTTTCCAATTCCACAAAGTGTTAATGCCATACAGAAGTCATAGGTTGTGATTTACACAGTGACACCAGGCGCAGTATTTATGTCTATAGTTTTAGCTCTTAAAATATTTATAATAGTCCTTTGATTTGCCTGAACACATCAGTGGAAATGGCAATAATGCTTAAGTTGTTGATGAGGCTGCTGCACTAAAAAAAAGAAATGGTGTATGCTGTCAGTGAAAGTTTGGCAGTTGTCATGGTGATTGAAAACATAGCTTAGGTTTTACTTGCATGACAGCCAAACTTAGTTGTCCAAAATAGAAAATATCTGCTTATTGGTACAGATAAAGTCTATGTCTACTGCTTGGTGACTTTTAAATTGGCTAACATAAGCATTAAATAACCAGTAAATGCCAGCTGGAGGTCACAAATATCTGCCAGTGATGTGATGAGCAAGAGTAACAGCGACAGAGTCATACACATCATCTGAGCACTGTGGAGTTGAACAAAATGCCTCTGATTGGTTGTAGCACTAAAATGAAATCCAAACTATTGTGTGTTACCAAAACTATTATTTTTTATAAGAACAAAATCTGCTATGCCAGGCCAGGCTCCAGCTACTTGGAGAGGGGGAAAAAAACAATTATTTCAACATACTTCTAGTTTTTGGAACCCCTGACAGGTTGTGGTCATAGCTGACCCAAAGAACCTCCTTGGACCAACTCAGCAGGAATTTCCTTTGTTGTTCCCCTTTGTAGCCATGTGGCGTTGTTTTTGTGTTTTCCCTACTGGACTTGCAGTGGCTAGGCACGTTTCTTTGGGTGGTGCATGTGTTTGATTGGCAAGATGAAGATGAAAGGCCTGGCACCAGAGTCTGAGAAGAGACAACATCCTTCAGCCACAGGAAATCGCCATGGCTCACCTGTTGTCTGAATTTTATTTATTTCAGAAAAAAACTTTATTTTTGGTTACTCTCTTGTCTAGTCTTCTCTCCATTTTGTAACATGGTCACTTGTTACTCCATTGTGGAGTGTTTTTAAGAAGCCGTGTGTGCCTTTAAGCTTGTGTGAAACTATATTTACTACTACAAATTCCTAGTACTGTATGAAATGTCAAATTTAGCAACAAATTTAGCAACAAATATAACTGTCGTTTGAGTCTCATGTTGTGGCCTTTACTGCCACTGCAACTTGAAGACACACTCAAGTTTTTCAGGCCTTTGTACCATTTATGTTTTGATTCACTTATAACTGCCCTGTAATGAGAATACTACAGGCAAGATTTCATCCTTACAAAGGCAGCTGGAGAGTGTTAAAAGGCACAGCTCCTACAACTAGTAATGATACACAAAACACCAATTACTGTATGTGCTGGTCAAGGCTCTCTGTAGTCTTGTCTTTCTTGGTTTCTTTCATTTTGTGTAACTTAATTCAGTGAAAAGTATGTTTAACACTACAAATATGCAAGGTCCCTTTTATGCTTGAGGCTGTGTCACTACATATAGTGTTAGAAGAATAAATAAACCCGCAGGTGCTGAGATGATTTTGCAGAGGAACTAGAGAAGCTTGCGCTGCTGCCTGCACTGCTTTTGAAACATAAACTCTGTACATTGATCTGACTTTCCCCGTCATCTGCTCTCTTGTTGTTGACATATTGGTGGAGCTGTTTCATGTTGTACTGCATACAGTTGTGATACAAATGAAATACAATCCAAGGCTGTCTCTTTCCCTCTGTCACAGCAACTGTTACATGGAGTCTCGACATCCTGACACAGTGCTGGGGCTGAATAGCTCTCATTGTATCGCCACTTATCGCGGAGGGTGACATGAACATGGTAAATCGGTCTGCAATAAACTGAATAAATCTGTTTTCACACCCAGTGATAAAGATTATGGCAATAGATTGGAGTGAAAGTTTCCATCCTAAAGTCCTTTAAATCCCATGACCAGCTTTCCAATTGTCGGCAACTCACGGAGTCATGATATGGTATATCAGCTGTTCACAAATTACGAAGAGCTGATAAGAGTTAAGCTCTCCCACTAAATTCAGCCAACACATATTAATATAGGATAGACATAGGAAGCGGAAAATCCCAACAAATGGAAGCCATATAGCCGGCACTGTCTAGAATACGCTCAACAATGAACAGAGTAAGTGTTTGAAATCAAGCATGGCATATACAAATGAAATGTATTATTTAACACAGCTACATTTCTGAGTTTCTTGTGGATCTCCATTTGCATTTGTTCAAAGACAACCTAATTTACTTGCAACATACAGGACTGCATCTGATATAAATTCTGAATGAAGCTCATGCTTGTTTGATGCACCATGTGCTTAAAATTGGCAACACAAGCTTTGATAAATAATTAAACGTTTATTTTGAGTGGCTTATAAGGCTGGATTCTTCCCCACTGCACTTTCCATCCCATTAATAATTTTCATTTATAAATCATCACCTCTTTATTTTACTTTGAGCAAAATTAAATGTTTACAACTGATTCTCAGACTCAGTTTATTTGATCTAATCCACTGACTTGGGAGCAGCTCATGAATCTCACGTAACAATTCATCCGAGTACTCAGCAAACAAGATGTAGAGCCATCAGCAGAGTTGATAACAATGTCATTAGCATTGTTGGATCCCAGAATACAACAACGTAGTTGTTGACACTGAGTAGTGAGTCACTTTCCATAAACAAGAGCATTTCAAGTACAATGAACTTTATTTGTCCTCAGGGGAAGTGGATAATTACGGCACCACAGAACGCAAGCTGACAAAAACATTGAGAAGTAAAGAACATTGTCATCATAAGACTTAAGACTTTTTCAGTGGTAGGAAGGAGTTTGTGGTGTTTTTGTTGACTAACTCACAGATGACTGAAAAACTGAATGAATGTGCATTTTACAGTCTGCACAGAGAGTAAATGTTCACACCTTTTAAGCTTCTGATAACATACAGAATGTACACTAAAAAAGACCAATATGTATCACCGGCAGAGGGGGAAATAATTCCTGTACTTGGGAGCTTCTCTGATTGCTGCTTTTTATGTCTACTGTATTTTATTTTACTGATACTTAAATCAAAAACACTTTGAGTAGGTAGTTACATGGCAATTCTTTTTGAAAGAAGGTTATATTGAAGTCTTATACATTATACATTTGGAATTTGTATAATTAAATTTGTGCTCATTCAAGGATGAGTGTGATGAAAAGCTGAAATAAAAAAATGTCAGTATGAGCTACTACCCACATTGCTATTTCATCAACACTGGAACAGAATTTTATAATCTGTGCATCCACAGATCCAACTCAGCTTGTTAAAATATCCAACTGCTGGTAACCATTCTGTCATATGAGTACCTTTTACTTTTTTTAAAGTTCATCTGCTTCAATAGAATGCAGCATTATAGCTGAGTGTTTGGAAACAAAGAAGTTCAAGAAATATGTGACACCATTTACAAACCATAGAATGTCACTGGTGCTAATACAAGCCAGAGGGACAGTTTTTCCCCTATTTAAAGCTCCTCAAGAGAATTCTTAGAAAGTTATTACAAGGAGCTTTTATCGTTGGACTCGATGCTTTCTACTTTTGTGATAATCAGAGATTGTGAAAATCGAGAGGGCAATTAATGTGTCAGCCTCTTGAAAAAAGAAAAGAAAACGGTGATAAGATAAATCTCTTCAGGTTGAAGATAATCCGAAAGGTTAGATGATAAAATGGTAAAACTGTGATCTCCACTGGGTATTCACGAATCCCTGGTCTCTTCGCCTACACATCGGTTTCCTCCACATTTTCCTGATGAAAATCCCCATGTATAATGAAGACCACATCGAGGATAGCTTTCCGCTGCCAAGATATCTCTCTGAAATGAATTAAGCCTCAGAATAATTTAAAAATGGCAAGAGCTGCACAGATGAAAAAAAAGAAAAAAAAAACGCCCAAGGGACGACAGAGACCTCAGCATCACCTACAGAAGAATAAACGGAGATATAACAAAAAATTGTAATCGTACTACGCTTTTGCGTAAAGTTGACCTGAGGCGAGCATGTGCACCAAAAGGCAGTGGTTCATGCCTCTTGGATGTAATAAGTCTGTACTACTTAAAGCTCTATCAGTTTGAATGTCCAAAATGCAGCATGTCCTGTAAGGCATGCAGGTTCACATGGAGTAGCTGCACTTCTCTATTCTGTTGGCTTTGCTTTTACATATTTTCCTTATCGTTTCCGTAAGGCTCACATCATTTCGTGTGTGGCTCATCGTGGAGAGAAATCCCATTTTAGTTGTAAATTTTTACAACTCACTTAACCGCACACATTTTCCTCCTCACCCGCCCCTCAATTTCTCTCTTCCCCCCCCCCGCCCACTTCTCCCTCCTTCCCTCCCTCTTTTCTCAAGCTTCCTGTGCTCTCTGAAGAGTGTGATAAGTATAATCATAAGTGACTGGTTCAGCTGCTTGTGCTGCCTGAGCTACAGAGACCGATGTATTCTCATGATATCCAGGCACAGATGTAAATGCCAGCACACAGTCGGCACAAGATGCACCCAAAAACACACACAGGCACACAATTATGCAGACGCCCACACAGCAGGTATTGCATTTTGCATGCCATTTGTTGTTAAAATGCCATAAACATGAGCATATTCACAACAGGAGGCAGTTAGAGATCATTTCTGCACCGCTACAGACAGGCTTTCTCTGTCTCCAGGGAGAGGAACTCTGCCTAACTGTCTTTGTGTAATCTTACGGCGGTGGTTAGCATCTTTATTTCCATCCAACGAACATCCCCTCTGAGTATATGCCTCTGTATGTGTACATGCTTAGATCTGCTAGAGAAAGTGTAGGTGTGTGCATGTAAAATGTATGTTTACATATTCACAATCAGTACCTCTCACACAGTTGGTTGGTTGCAAGCCCTCCCACTATGCCATCAAATATCATTAGCCATCAGCAGCATGGGGCAAAGAGGCAAAAGCATGACTTGTTTACAGAATGAAATAACTGGCTTGTAGTCACTAGATTAAAATTGACTGCAGGGCTAGTAGACCATTACCAGGTTAGTAACCTATTTCATTTCTCACTGATCTCCACTGAACAGGGAAATTGGCATTTAATTGAGTATATGGACAATGATCAGCTGATTGGAATGCATTTTCAGTGTTCAAATTGAATCCTCTGCACTTATGGACAAGATGTTGATCAAACTGAGATATCTCACTCTGTAAGTGTTCAGAATGTGCATCAACATCGCTCTTTGAGGTGGCGCTCCAAGGGAGTTCCCATCCTATTCTTCTTCAGCACAGAATACGTCACCAGGGGCAAGATACAGGGCTCTTTGCCTCAGCATGGCACCTGGACTTAGTATCTGTCCCTGGCTAGGACGCATATCCTCAGGCTCAATTAATCAGGAGCCCACCTTTGGAGAATTGTGCCCTGGACCACATTTAAAAGTACCTGCTGCCGTCTGTGCCAGTTGCAGTCCTGGCAAGGGAGAAGCAGAACAGGTTGGGCTACCTTGGCAGGGGGACAAGACGGTGTTAATACAGACTCTGGGAGATTATTTCCTTTGAGAGAGATCCAATCCAGTGTCACAGCATGATCCTCAGGAAGTGGTTGAAGCTCCAATTGATGGAGTTTCTAATTCAATCTGTTCCAGATCAGCGGGGGGTCAGTGTTAGTGCCAGAGAGTAACCTTCCATTCTGTTCTCTGGTTGCTGTGAAAATGTTTAGGTCTAAAAAAGGTCTACTGATTAGAGTGGCCAGTAGGTAATCAATGAAGATGTTAGGGGCAAAAGCTGATTTCTCCTCAGCTCTGTTAGTTGGATCCTGTGGGATATAATATATTGCTCAATGACTGTTGGCTATCCAGTGAAATATGCAGTATACCTGTGTGCTCGACTCATGGATGCAACAGAATTACAGTCTCATTGGAATAAACAAGTTAGAGTCATCTGTTAAGACGTCCTGTCATGCCATTCTGATGCATTGCTGCCATCTAGTGTTTGTAATCAAGTGGACAGCTTGATTGGCAGTGGAGGTTGTGGGTCTACTAACAACCTCAACATTCATTAAAAAATGTCTTTGCAATTTTGCAATTCCGATTTTTCAAGGTTGGGAATAATAGATCACGAAAAGAGACGTACACCCAACTATAATCTGAATTTAATAGGATTTTTAGGTAAAAGGTGATAAGGTGATAATTATTTCAGTGTTAATTACAACCTCTGCAGATGTGTAATTTTTGCATTAAGTAGGCTGTAAGACTTTATCCATAAACTCGAGTAGGCTATGCCCCATATTAATTAACAATATCTGCAGAGGCACTGAATCAAATTTCTTTTTATTGCTGGAATAAAATTATTTTTATCCAATCAAGGGATCGTTCAGACGGCAGCTCCTCTGACCTTGTGGACACAGTGACGGTGGCGAGCATTAACGGAAGCTTTGCTCGCCCATATATCTCTTTCCTTTTTCTTTTTTCTTGTTGTCTCATTGGCTACTACTTCTTTTCCACCCTCAAGTTTGTAGAGAGGCTCCTGGGACTTCAGTGGCTATGATGAAAAGGTGCAGATTTTCTCCAAAAATGGAACAGTAAGGGGAGAAAAAAAAAATCCTCACACACCTGTCTGCTTTGGCCAGTGTATAGCTTCACCTTGAAGAAATCTGAGAAACATAAATACAGGACATAAGAAAAGTCGCTTACTTCACAATTATTTAAGACACTACCTCACCACCAGCATCTCCGATTTTGACACTCTTGGCAGCATTATTCACCGTGTCTGTATCTCATCAGCTGTACTTCCGAGTCCTGATAAAAGTCTCCATTTAGTTCCAGCCGTCTGTGTCTGAAGGAACACCCAACTGCCACGAGTCCTTTTTCAAACAACCTCTCCGTGTGCTCAATCTAAACTTGTCAGATTAATCAAAAAGAAGCTCTATATTGACTTTTATCATCAAACACACTAAATGTCTCCGTCTGGGGCCGCCTAGAGTCATCACAGGGAATAAATGTCAGTAGGAATAAAAGACTAGAGTCACTAGATGAATGATCTATTCATAGAGAGCAGGTGAGAATCCGTATGAAAATCACATCACACTTTTATTAAGCAGTTCTTTTTTGATATTCTTGTTTCTGTTTATTGTCAGCAGTTTGAGTTAGACCTCCTCCAGCAGGGAGAAACAGTTCTCCACAAACTTTTCCTCCGGTTTGCTTTTTCTGCTTCTTTCTCCTTCCCCTGTCTTTCAAAGTTTTTCTTCATGTGTCTTTGGGAACGTGATGTGGGGGGATCGCCTTCATCAGGGTGTCTTTCTTCCACATCTCTGGCCTCTCCTTCACAGATCTCCCTCATTTTCCTCCCTCTTCTGCCTCCCTCCCTCCCTCCCTCTCTCGTCTTTCAAACCCAGGCTTCTATCCCTCCATCTCCTCTGTTTGCTTAGCCGCCTTCCTTAGCTCCTGTTTCAGCTCTGCTTTATTATTCTTTTCATCCCTCTCTTCTTTCATCTGCCTCTCTAGTTCACTTGTTCACTTGCAAAGGTTTTTGAAGTCCTGAGGTCATCAAGAGAACTTCTTTCCTTCAGCCATTCCTCTTTCTTCCGTACTTCATTCGGTTTTCATCTCCAGTAGTCCCCCATTTCTCTCTGTTGACTTCATCCTTATTTTTCCCACAGTAGGATGTTCACATTCTCATTTCTGACTTTTTCTTCACTGAGAATTTCCTTTTCTTCTATTTTGTTTCTGTTCTCGCTTGCTGTTGGCGCCTCACTTATAATGTAATTTCTTTTTTCCCAGCGTTTCCGCTACAGCAGTCTCTTCATTGCCTCTAGTAGTTTATCTTTGACTGAAACTTGCATTTCTCTGCTGGTCTTCTCACCCATTTCTATATTCATAATTTTCTTATTATTGCTTCAGAGTTTTCCATGCCGTATTATATATCATATAATAAAGAAATCAGAATGACTACGCTCAATATATAATCTTCATTTCTATAGCAACATGAACGGGTTAAGGTGAACATAAGTACATGCGTATTTACGATATACTTCTTAGAGAATAATTAGTTTTCACAAGAGATATATTTCATAGGTTGAGCTGTATATATGCCAGGTGTAGCTACATTCATTGGTTTAGTTCTGCCATTCATGTGTCATCTCAGAAACAGTTCATTGGTGGTGCTTTCCCTGGCAGCATCTGTATTTCTAAAAGGCAAAATCAAACAAAAAGATGATACACATGGACACAACACTCCACACCCCCTCTTATAAATGCAATTCATTCATGTCAATCAAATCATGCATTTGGTCAATGACACATCAGTAACACACACATGTATTTGGACAATGAAGAAAGAGCGACATGCAGATATGTAACGTCAAATATCAGCTCACAGCAATGCTTATTAGAACTTAGTAATTAGTAAACCAGCTGGCGTTCATTGCATACCACCCTAACTGGGGCCTGTTCTAGCTACCACATCATAGGCTAGCTAAAGAGTACTTAATGTGGAGGTGCTCTGTTCAAGTGCCTGTATTGTGGATAATAGTAAATGCAAAATGTGCAAACATAAGGAGCCAGTCCAAAACCATTTGCCTGGTTTGCATCTCCTGCTCATCTACCCATATACTTCAAGACACACATTACAGCTCTACGGTAGTTTGCTCATAGGGCAAATGTTTCCTGAATAAACCCAACTGTGTATTTTCCTAGTGTTTCCTAGTGCGATGTGCTGTAATTTTGAATAAAAAGTGACACTTCCTATATTCCGTTCCCCAGCACAATCATCAACCTACTTTGCATTTGTAAGAGTCTGGAGAACACATTATCCTACACGCTACTGTTCAGCTTCACATTTCATCATTTGTCAACATGAAAAAGAACACTTCTTCTGAAACACAGCCGCTGTTTTTTCGCTACAATGGGTCACTTACGAGTACCGCGCTGCAAAGATCTGCAGTCTCTGTGTGATGATCTGTAATCTGGCACTTTTAAAGTTCAGTCAAGGATAAAAACAAGTCATCTGTTGCCCTCGGGCTAGATTTCCGCAAGAAGTATCACAAATCATTCACTCATGAGTTATCAAACTGACTCAAAAAATGAGCGATGCATTAATTATGTGAATCACTATCGCGTGATACAGTGACACAACTGAAGTGTAATGAAGCTGATGTCACATCAACGCTGTTCTGTTCATTAATTAGTATTAATACGATTCAAATGCGAAGAAAAGGTCAAGGTATTAGTCACTGAAGTGTTGGTCACATTGTTAAAACTGTCTGTAAAACTGAAACTCTAGGTTCAGCGTAATGTGTAAACAGCACGAAGCTCCTGCAAAATGAAACGCACAGCTTGACTTCATTGTGCATGTCAAGGTTAATAAATGTATACTGTCACAGCAGAGTGCTTAGCTACTAGTGTAAATCTCCCAGCAGCTTTCCTTGTCTGGTTTACACAGACAAGCTGACAGATGTACAATCCTCTGTGTGACTTCTGTTCAGGCAATATGCCGCCTCTCTCTGAGCCCTGCGTTCAGGCTCACTCTGCTCTCAAAGCTCCTCCCCTCCGCTGCCACCTTGACATTCCCGCACAGGTACATTTTAACAGTATCCACTGTGACTGCCAGGGCCGCTAGACAGAAGTGACAGGCGAGGACAGCGGCACAGCGAAGAAGATTACAGACAAAGCCTTCAGTGACGAGTTCAAAGCGGTCTTTTAAGGTGAGGGAAACTTGAGTGACAAAACTTGCAAAAACGAATAATTATGACAGACACACAGTGGTGCAGCATTGACGAATGTCCCGACTCTACCCTTTAACACAAAGAGACAGATATATGCAGAATTGTTAGAGATGAGTTCAAGAGAGGGAGCCCCGTTTTTTTTTTAAAGATTCAAAATGTTCCTTTGTGACTTTTATGCTTTGAATAAAAATTGGAATATGTGGAGGAGTATTAAACTTTTCACTTACAAAACACAAAAGCACACAAAGAAATAACAGTGTGAATGCAAATATCACTGACGTGGAACACAGTGATGTGAGAAAACAAGGTTAAATTCAGGATTGATTCCTCTCTTTGCATTTCTTTGCCTGCATTACCCTGCCTGAGAGATTTAGCAGAACCCATCACTGTTTTAGACAGGACAGCAAAGTTGGACATTGGTGCAATGATGGCTGAGGTAAATTAACAACAGGCGAACCAGACATTGTCACATTGCAATGAACAATGGGTTTTTGCTTGGGTGATACTACATAGTTGCCATTTATCAGTTCAGCATCTTTGGAAGTAAAGACAACTACTTTAGCGTGAATGAAAAATCAACTGACTCCTCAATTATTTGACTTAGTACATCACGTACATTTAATTTTAGGTGCCACAAATCCAGAATAAAGAGCACTGAGGTTGATATTGTGCAATTCATTTACATTCACAATCCAACCATTTCCGGAGTTATGCAATCAGTGCAATCACATAACTCCCTATTTACTTTACATTACACACTTATTTAGAAATGTTGCTTGTCTGCCTGTCAAAGCAGCAAAATGATCAATCATCCTCTGATTGTTTTCTCAGTAGTTCCCTCTCCATTGGAAGGATGGCCAGGTGCATTCAGACGTGCCTGATTCATTGCATTTCACAGGGATGTCCTAAACGCTTGCTAACTGGCTGCCAGCAGTCGGACAATACAGGTTAAGTATGATAAAGCAGTTTAGTGCAAGCCCTCCCACAACCCATTCAGATTGCACTGCAGTGTCTGCAGTCCAAAATAATTTATGAGAGTCTATGAGAATGATCTCGGAGATTGGTAGCAATATTTAAGAACTGCATTGAGCATGGGTCGAAGCTGACTGGACTATATTAAAATGTACACAGACAGTCTAAAATAGTGACAGCATTGCTGCTCTTGCTCTAGAATCTAAAGCCATTGCTGTTTGGTTCAACTCATTGAATTTAATGCTGTTTTCATCATACAATTTTGCTCAACGTTACAATCCTAAGGTACTGAATATTTGGCCGGTAAATTAACACTAAACATGAAGTGCATGTGAAGTCATACGGTTATACTTTTGCAATACAATTCAACTAGTTCTAACTTACAATATAGTTTAGATAAAGTGTAGACGGAAACAACAAATGATATACTGTACCATTGACACTGAACTTCCTCTAAGTTGTGACTACCAAAATTCTAAAGAAATTCACAACATATCCTAATTAATTTGACTACTTTTATATGGATGATGACGGCAGGAGCTTTTGAAAATGTCATGACTTCTCTCTTATGTATCTTTGACTCAAAGTATTCCGCAGTGAGGAGTGATTTCTTTTAGCACGTCTTTTTCAAGAAACAAACAATAACCTGTGTCCTCCCTCGACTCGTTTCCAAACTAGTTACCATCGACTGATTAATCAATTAGATAAATTCCTTTACTTTTTTCTTTCATTAACACAATTTGACAGGTTTCTAAATTTCAGTTTCCTCCTCATCATGTTTCCGCTTGAAACAAAAAGATTCTCTCCTCAGTCTATAAAGACGACATAAGCTGGCTTTCAGCAGAAACATTAAATACCATATACGTGCCAACTTAAATTAAGCCTCCAGCTGTGTGAGAAACAAAAAAGCACAACCAGCACATTAGCTTTAATAGCAGCAGTCACATGTATTCAGGATAATGCATAGGTTGCAAAGAGATCTGAGAGTCCCTGCGGCACAGCAGCACAACAGAAGGTAGAGAGCCCTCTTCAAGTGTGATGTGGGTGTTATTTCCAGCTCAGTTTGGGACAGAAAAGGAATGTAGCAGACACGCAGGGATGTGTTAAACAGCTCTACTGCCTACAGTTTTATTTAAATACTCACTGCAAACTTTATTTCCTTTAATCTAAGGTCACCAGAGCTATTCCTATAGTTTACAATCGCCGGAAGGATATAAACTAGTGTTTTGGAACTGGAGGCTTGATTTGTCAGCTCAGACTGGATGAGACGTCTGGATAGGGACAGTGAATGAGAAGTGTTTTTTTCTACTTCAACAGCTGTACGTGTTGTGTCTGTTGTTCATGGCGAAAAAATACAGAGCAACAATGAGGAGGATTTCCCCGATAAACAAGCTGTAAACATACGCTCACACTGACCTTATGAAGTTGATATGCTGATCATCCCAGAAACCACATGATAGAGTCTAGTTTGGTTAATTGGTCTGTTAAGATAGATCAACACCAGTTTGTAATTATATGAAATACAGGAATGTTGAAGACTCTGACAACAATGACAGAGCAATAATTGGACTACTTGCAGATTCATTTTCTGTTCCATCATTTGACTAAATGTTTCATCTGCTCATGCATCCAGCAGACATGGGGCAACATTGCCACTTGAACACCTGGCTCTTTGCTGCAAAATGCACTGCTACTGGCTTGGTCATTCTGTCTGGTGCTGAGCGGGTAGCTTACACCGGATGTGTCAAAGATTTTCCCTTGCTTGCTGCAGGTGGAATTGGGATTGATGAAAGCATTAGGGGTGAACAGAAACAGTGTTGTGGGCTATGAGGTAAAAACAAAGAGCTGTAGAGTCTGGTTGCAGTTCTCTCTCAGTGACAGATCTAACATCATAAAATCATTTGATTAGAATATGAAAATATTAAAGGTGTAATGTGACCACACACAACTTGCTGTCTTTTGTAAAACTTTAGTCTGTCTGTTTTCTTTCATATCAAGAATAAAATAAACAGACTCAATAAGCAGGACTATAAATGGGATTAATTCTGACTGGATCATTCATACAGAACTCAGCAGGCATTAAAATTCATGTTTGAGGCACCAGCGACATTTCAGTTTGATTTAGGTGTGGACTTTCACAAAGCCATTTGAAAGCTTTAAATTTCTTCTGCCTCACATTGACGTTAGGTGTGCGTCTCGACACGCTTGAACCATTTACACCTTGGCTATTAAGAAAAGTTGCATATTCTGAGGTCAGAGAATCAGTGTTTCTTTCTTCGGGATTCAGGAGTCACGGCTCATCCAATAAGGAATCCAAGTTGCAGCAAATGGTCCCTCTGCACCAATATAACCCGTCTGCCATTTTCTCTGACTGCTTCTCATGTTCCACTAGGACTTCATTTCAGACTTCCTGAGGATATACAGGTACTGGGGCATGTTCACCAAGAACATGACTAACATGTATCAACAGTGTGATGACTTGTGCTCCTATTGTTTAGAACAACCTTCACTCGCTTTCATTCTTATTGCAGTAACAGATTTTGGCCACTTGATGTTGCCATAGTTAGTGTGTGTTGTCTATGCCAATGTTATTGTAAGATGATAATGCATAAGCATTAGAAACATACTTAGGATGTCTTTTGTAGAGGGCGGTTAATTACTGAAAGGAAGCCAAAAGTTCTTCCCCATGCTATAACACAGACATCTGCATGGTGGATTTCTGTGATATCAGTGCATGAGCAACATGTGTATGTCCCTGCAGTTTGCAGCTGTGTGCATGCAGTGAAGATGCAAATCAGCTACCTACAGAGGTCAGAGTACAATTTAACACACATGACAAGCAGAAAATGAAGCCACTAAGTATTTTATTTGATAAAGATGGAAATTCTTGAGATGAGAATGAAATAGATCATTTCTCCTGTACACATCATTGGTACATAGAGATATGGAGACTTAATGACAGAAAGAGACATACAGAGGATGTGTATGTATGTGTGTGGAGATAGTGGCTACATTTCTCTGATGTTAAGTCAAAAATGAATTTGTGCATTTTACATAAGTTGGATATACAGTATCTTTCAGGTAATGCATGGCTCCCCTCTGGTGGTCAAAACTGTAACAACAGCTGAGTGCAGTTTTGCTTCTCACTCATTTTTTACCATTTCAACAAATTTAATCCCCATTTCATTGCATCTGTCTCTTCATATATCAATACAGATTACAGGAAGCTGATTTTGCTGCTTTTAAATTGCGTCAGCTTCATTTCACACTAAGTACAGTCAATCTGCTGGAGTCCGGTAGTAGTACTTTTCAATCAGGCAGTTGTTACTTGTCACGCTTGCAGGTATTTTTGATTGAATCTCAATGCAGCCTAGTCACTGACGTGTCTACACGGAGTCTGTGCAATACAAACGCTTTTCTTTTATGCAGCTCCATAAACTTTTAGAAGAAATGCCAAGTCTGGCATTTCTTCTGCTGTATTCTGGACATTTTCTCCACATATTCTCATATTCCACTTCTCCTGCCACAGTTGCTGTAGAGTTGGAAAACAAATAAAATATAGCGAAAGATAAAACTCGTTTGTCACAGTAACTTGTATTCGGAATCAAATCTGTCCCAACAGGACAAACGAGCACACGCACACAAACACACAAAGCCAAAAGGAATACAAAGTAGTCAACCTTGGAAGTTTCAGCAGAGGTGAATCACAAACTGGCCTCAAGGATCAACTAGGAAACCACACTAATGAGCCTTGAAGTAATTTGCCTCGAGAGTCATGGGATGAGGGGAGCGTGTGACGGAGAAAGTGAGAGAACAGATGTGCGTGTGTGTGTGTGTGTTGCAGAGCATGGCAGGCAGTGTGTGAAGTAGTGAACATTTCCCACTCACAGCTGGTGATGGTTGCCATGAGAACCGACATGTGCAGATGGTGCCCAAATGGTGCCTGGATGACACACACAAACACACACGCACACATATGCAAAGATACACGCATATGTGATAGCTTGGAGTTCAGTTTAAGGACTTGGTAGAAATGTGACTGATGCCATGCCTTTCTATGGAACTGTATGTTTCTACTACTTCAATCATTTCTCTTTCTGGCAGGTGGTGGGTTCAAACTAGAAACATCAAACATGAGTGAACATGAGTTCAACCTCCAAAGAAAACCAACTGGCCTTCATCCATTAGCTTCTCTTTGGCACCAGTAGTTCAGGGTGCGGTTCATGCAAACACACAGCACATGGGCATATCTTATACTGCACTTACTATACAGTATTACAAGCACAGTGCTTAAAGATGTCTTGTTCAATTTTTTGAACAAGACTTTTTCTTGCTGTAACTATGTTGTAACTCCAGTTTTGTCTTGTAGACAAATAAAAATGACCTTTTCTAGTGACTGATGTTTTTCTGTTGTGTCACATCACATTTGCTAAATTCTGTGACAGTTCTTTGCAATCTTTTTTTTTTTTTGTTTTTTTAAATCCAATCAATTTTACATCTACATATATTTAATTGTATTCCATTTATATAATTTTTGTTGGGTTATGCAAGCACACATTTAGAAAGCTGTTTTAAAGAAAAATAAAAGAACTTTTGTTTTTTCAGAAAAATAGTCCTTCATGTTGAACGTCGTTCTATAAAAATGTATGACTGAATTTGTGCTCAATCAAAGAGAGTTTTATGAAAGACTCTAATGAAGCTTTGGCAGGGAGACAATAGGGAATACATAACAACGAAACCGAAACAAAAACCACAACAAGAACAAAAGAAATGGCATCGACAACATGCAAACTGTATTATTATTTTAAACCTGAATTTCCTAACTGATCAGTCCCACATTGTAAATTCACTTTCTTTAATGATAAGTGAGGGGATATTTTATATTTTTGCCACTTTACAAAAATGCATGAATGAGCCACACCATAAAACATTTGGACATCTTCCTTTATCACTATGAACCATGAGCCCGTCCTACATACTGATTACTTGACGCTTTTAATAGTCACTAGTACAATCTGCAGGTCTGCGGTTGGGTCTTCAACAAATACACTATTTACACCTGTTGGAGCAACCTTTACTAAAAGCTAAAGTGCTGACCTGCTTTAAGAAGGTTTTTAAAAACTGAAGTATATAGTATATGTGACCTGTTTCTGTAGATTTACACTATAAACAGGAACAAGCCTTGAGCTAAGAGCCAGAGGGATTTTATTTTGTCAAGGGATTGGTTTACATTTCAAATAATATATTATATCCACAACTTTATCATTTCAAGCATCATAAAAATATGCTCCTGGTATTAAATAATCATTAGCCTTTATTTATTCATCAAGTGTTTTAAAGATTACTTTTCAGCATTATAGATAAGGAGGAAGAAAACTTATTTGACTTATTAGTTTGATAATGCCCTCTTTTTTTCTGTACTCCCCCCTCAGTGCAGCATCTCTGGGCATCTTTGTTTATATTTGTGCGAACAGAGGTCTTACGCTTAATTTGAAATGACTCCTGGTAAAATATGTATATCAGTAAATCCAAGCCGCTCCCGATAAGACCGTTGCATAATTCTGTGTGTGTGTTTCTGGGAGAGAGTGCAGAGCCACAGTGGAGCCCTGGGGCTTTGGCTCCGCAAGTGTGGCAATTGATTTGGCCCGATGTACAAGGTCAGACTGTGGAACAACACAGAGAGGGAGAAAGAGGAACAGCTAGGAAGAGAGAGAAACACAAGAGGCACACAGTGAGAGGAACAGAGAGGGGACATGACGCAAACAAAGGGCATTTTTATGGAGACATGCACAGACTTAAAAGAAGGAAACTAAAGGTAAAACAGTACAGTGTTATACCACATTTTTACTCTTTGGTCCACAAAAATATTGTCTATACAGAGAGTCTGTAGTCTTCACATTTATCGTCTCTGAGACAACATACTTCTTTGTTTCTAGCAGCTGCGAGTATGTTGTTCTGTGGTTGACCTTTGACCTCACTGCAGGGATGCACACAGACTTGGAAATATTATTTCATGTGAACTACGATAAGATGATTTCTGGCATTTTTTTGCATGCTGGTGGCTAGACTACTGAGAGAGGCATCAAACAAGAAAAGAGACTGACATAGGTTATGTCACGCAATGATAACAAAGGCCACCAGGTTGAATTTCGTGAATGCAACATCTGGATATTTACATTCTGCCCATGCTTAAATAAACAGCTCACTCTCGAAAAGTGTTGCTCTTCAGGAAGACTGAGTGGATTCATACCAAAGCTTATTTAGAGGCTTATAGGAAGGAACTCCAAAACAAATCTGCTTTTGTGAATACTTCTCAGCTTTGAAAATATGTAAATTAGCGTTTTAAAATGTGTGTTCAATGGCAACCTCATAGGAGAACAAACTATATTTACAGTAGATATGAGTTTGAGAAATACTGTTAACTTCTAGAATGTATGACTCTATATCATCCTGAATGATGTTAATTATTAAATGGTGTGCGTTGGGGCTTAGAGGAGGAGGAATGATGGAGTGGCGGAATTAGTAATTTCAGTCTTTGGCGGGTACAGCGTGAATTCCATGAATTTAGAAAACATGTACACATGTACTGCACGTATGTAACTGATTTCACGTGTGCACATATTCCCCCTCTCACACTCGCAAAGAGAGTCTTTCTTTGCTGAACGCACACACACACTCGCGCTCAGTGGGCTGCCATCTGTTCTCACCAGTCAAGCTGTCTTGGCAGCCCCTCAGGCCCGGGACACCATCAATGTCTCTCCCTCTCTTTCTGTCTCCCTCACATGCTCACACAGGCACACACCAACGAAGCAGACACTAACAGACGAGAGGTCATGATCAGTGGCACTAAACTAATAAATTCACTAGGCTGTTGCGCTCCAGAAAAAAAGGAGAAACTGCCCCGGGAAACTTTTGAGAATTTAAGGTGCTGAATTCCAAAATGTGTTTTTGAAAAGATTGTCGTATTGCGAATTATCGTTGCAGGTTTTGTTTATTTAAGTCTCACTTGTCACGCAGTAATGCAAGATAATAATGTTTTGCACTTTATGGCCTCTTTTAGTCCATGCACACACACAAACACACGCACAAGAAGGCATATTTCTTACTCTGCATGACTGTGTTTCCATGCTAGCGTCACGGTTTTCTTCTAGTTGTTCCAGTTTCCTCCCACAGTCCAAAGACTTGCACAGATTGTAGGTTGCCTGCATGTGTTGAGCAGTCTGACATTGTCAGGACTTGTTACTTCCATTGTTATTCTCTGTCCTGCTTTAATGTGCTTTACATTTTGGAAGACGTAATGCTTTTTTACAGTTACTAAACTGTAAATGTGAATCAGTTAGTGAAAGTGTAAGTCACATAATCTAAATCACTTCTGTGGTGCTTTAAAAAAAAAAATACTTACGTTTGATCTATCCCCACATTTTAACCCTCTTAAAGAAGTTGCAGATAGTTTGAATAGTGTTCCACCGGACTGTTGGAACTGTTTTATCCAAACTGTAACCTCTGAGCCTGAAAAATAAAGCCAACGCTTAAGGGCCAGCAAGTCAGTCCCTATAGGCCTCCATGTTGAAGAGTCCGACTTTACAGCAGTGTCCATCTTTATGCCCTGTTGTCTTTCCATGTTTCCTCTGTAAAAAGTCCCTATTTTTTTACCTACTGCACATTATCCATAGACAAACAGTTTTGCTCCTATTTATTTATTTATTAAACATCTGATTTCATTTAACATGATAAATCCATGTGAGATACATAGTTGTATCTCACATAGACTATTCTAGAGGGGCATTTAAATATTGTGCTCAGAATAATGCAATTGTAAAGAAGAATTGTTTGAAAACTAGGTTACTTCCTTTAACATCTTCTTTTTGTCTTTCACAATGGCAACACCCAACTCTGATTACAGAAGAAAAGAAGTGACCTGTATTTACTTTTACTTTCAGTAAAAATACCAAGAAATTCACAATTCAACACTAACAACTGCTCTTCAGGTACAACCTCCTGTAATTGGCATGGAGACCAACATCAAATTTCTAATAATAGGAGTGCGTCAGCTAATTAGAGGCAGAGACCGCTTCAGTGTGGACGTAATATATCATGACGTGAAGCAGGTTCTCAGTGCTTCGTTTGGTTTTTTTGTTACATGAACATAATGGAAACAAAAAAAGGGGGCTGGGCATCATTCATCATTTATCAAACAAGTCGCTGTGACAGATTAAAGCACAAAGAACGGCTTTGACAGCCACACACACAGAGTCAACTCCTGCAAGGAAAAGAAATGAGTGAAACGAGATGATAAAAAATGTAGGAGTGGGGGTAATCAAAGAGTAAGCCTGAATGGTTTTGATGTTATTGTCATGTAGGAGAGAGTCCCACGCTCTGTATGACACTCTGCATGAACCCAGAATGATCACGCGTGCACACACACACACACACACACGTCTCAGTGGAAAAGTGACGCACACACATTTCGTTTCAGTGGCCAATAGAGGGTTTTGAAATGTGTTTTTTTTTTGTTTTTTTTTGTATTCATGGCTACTCATTTTGACAATGACAAAAGGCCTCAGAACTGTGACACACATGATTGATAAGCAGATTGCCACAGGTCACAAACCACAGCAAAGGCAGAGACTGACTCCTTGGTAAAAATGTTTTATTCTGTTACTTTTGTATATCTAATTAAGTTCACTCCATTGTAAATACATTAAATTGGTCCACTGATAACTCAGTTGAACAAGATTAGGAGGCAGTGGTGATAAGAAGGTGAAAGTTAGAAACAAGAAGGATGTTTGTTCTCTGTAAAGCCACAAGATTTCCTGTACAAATGCCAGATCAAAAATGTTTTGCTACAGCAAACAAGCTGTCGCCCGTGTACAAGATACATGTGTGCTCTCAGTGGAAAATTGCAGCTGCAGTGTTGGATCTGTTTGCTGTTTTGGCTGTTCAGTGATTAACTTAAATGTCATCTATTTGTTGTTATTTTATTTTGCCAGGTTTTCTCTCATTGGTAGGTGCACATAAATGTATTTGACACCAATCTGATAACTGACTGAACTGGAGTTGAACTGACAACAAGTACTACGGGGCCTTGCCTTTCCAACACTTCCCGGCATGTGCCATAGCCAATAACTATTGTCAATGTTGTTGAGTTTCCAACAAGAACAGCTACACAAGTAGACAGAAGGAGCAGCAGACACAGACTGAAGGAGAGGATATTAACCCTGTAATAATTAGTCTCTTTAATTGCTGCTGTAATGAGTGTCATCATAACTATAATGGCTTAATGTGTGATTGTTAAACGGAGTCCCATTCAGCCAACTGTCATACAGTGATTGACTTTCCATGGTGCTTCATGCACTTTTAAGACTGTACTAGGGCCAGTATCAGCAGCAGTACTCGATAAAGCATGCAGTGGTTCAAAACCACCATTGAACTGATTTCCATACAGACAGTATTAAGCAAGTACAGCTGATGAGTAAGTGATGATGATTACTGAGACAAATAGAGAGGGAGAAGCTGCAGAAATAAGAAATGTCAACAGTCTCAAAATGTCAGATGACAGCATTTACAATTTAATATTTATGTAAAGTATCCATTTCTACCAGATACCAGATGTTTATAGAGAATTCATTAGCAGAAACGTAATACAGCCTTTTCTGCCGGGAATGTTGACACAATAATGGAAATAACAAAATATATCAATAGAGCGCCAGGAAAAATGAATGGTGCCAGTGCTGATTTCAGGCCGTCAGAGTTTACTGCGCGCTTTAAATAGAAATTGACCAGTACAAGGCAAAACAGAATATACATCACGGACTCTTATCATGGCCCCTATTTTCGAACATTGAAACAGCCGGCGTGGACAATTTTCCTGACCTGCAGTATCCGGATAGGTAACTTTCCTTGGTCCTACTCCGGAGAGTCACTGAAAGCATACAAGAGCCTGGAGGGGTACAAATGGACGCAGTCAGGCTTCTTGATGCACATCCAGCTTTGAACTTTGTCGGCTACAAACAGTGTCGTCATCAGTAGAAGGCTAAGTGTCTCTTCGTCACAGATACTCTGTCATAACAGCAGCATAAATGAACTAGCTAATCACTGAGCTAAATGACCTACATTGAAGAATTTATTCTGAGGAGGCTCATGACAGTAACGTAACTACAATAACAATTAACTGTTTAATCCCGAATTTCTTTCTCATTGTGAGCAGTTTTAGTGCTGAATGAGCAACACCCCTTTGTAATCCACACTATAAACATTAGCCTAGCTTGCCTTTATGAAAAGAAATCTGTTGGCCATCGTGTTAAAAACATGCTAAATAAACAAGACATTACACATGGAAAACGCTGGATTCTGTGCCTGATAGTGATTGCTAGTGATCGCTGCACAAGACAAATCCGTTTCTTGAGGGATCCCACCGCTCCGTTTTGTCGTGCCTGCTTCTTGCGTGTTTTATTGCAGTAATCCACATCTGCCGTCTTACAGCGGGATCTTTGGGAATCCTAGAAAACGATTTCCCCTTTACTTGTCCCTGACTATTCTGACACCCTGGGGCACAACAGCCGTCGACCATTTTTAGATGTAACTGGTACAAGGACAAGTTAGTTAGTTGCTTGCGGTTGTCAACCGAATAGTAATTCGAAAAGCGAGCTTTCCTGCCAATATGGCGGCGTTATAATTACTGGTGCAGAGTGATGTCAGTTACCGGAGCTCTATACCATAGGTTCAGTCACTCTTACGTATTACGTTATTAAGCAATATAAATGTAGTTTGGTTAAAATCTTTGAGATTTGCCACTGTTACCATTATTTGCAAAAGCAGAAAACTAATAGTCATTATGGTTTTTAGTGTTTGAAGAAAACAGAGTCGTCAAAGTGGAAAAAGAGAAATATAGTGAGACCAGTGACACAAAGAAATCAATGTTGGATGAGAACCAGTGCCTCAGCTGGCAGTATATAATCATGTTATCCTGGTAAACAAACGCATGATCAGCTAAATTAACAGCCAAACACTCATCATAACTCCACATAACAAGCTTCATGCCAGCTATTTACTGTCCCTAACCCTCAGCGCACAATATAAACATCATTCAAAGAAATAACAATTTCTCACATATGATGAGAAAATATTTCCTGAGCATGTTGTAAGCTTGGTAAAACTATCAACTTGCTTGGTAAAATATATTTTGGAGAGGGACTAATTGACTATTTGATTAGGAGACAAATTAATCTTGGACTGATCCTCATGGAGTTGAACTTTGACGTACAAATTTGCATGTCAGTGGCAGAAATGCATGTCTTAAATAATAACAGCGAAGACCGTGGCTTACTACCCGTAAACAGGCTTTTTAATTTGAAGACCATGTAAACAATGGGCTCATTATCATTAGCTGGGCTAACTAGTCAGCAGCAGCACTTCAACACCCAGACCAGCAAACAGTCACTACGTCACCAAGCTTGCAGCCAAACCTCAACTTTTTTTTTTTAGTTGTTACAGACAACCTATTGAGATTTGCTCTTTTTATGCTGGTGTCCAAATTCCCATGCAATGTTCCAAAGGGGGAGAATGGAACCAAGGGGGAACCAAGGTTATATTCTGTAGCTGCAAATTACAAAACAGACGTCCTCCCAACTCTTCACATGCAGGCTTTTGATAGATGACTAGACTCTGTCATGGAATTGCATATAAATTGCTAGCCACTTGAGGCATGTTTTGTTAGGGTAGATGGTCCTTCATTGAGATTACACAAAATTAGATGTCACTCCAAAACCATAAAATGCAGACAGATAGCACCTGGCATGACTTGGTGTGTTACTCATACTCTGTTAGATGACACCAGTCTGCTATACAAGCTCAGCAGGCAGTATGAACCAAAGCATTTGGATGCATTTCAGCAAATAATCTTCTACCAAAAATTATCAAAGAACAATTAAAAGAATGGAGCCATCACTCCTGATTGCGTTTTCCCATCATATTTTAGTCTGGTTAAATGCCAGTGGTTGTTGTAGTTATTTCTAGTTTGATCACCGCTATTTATTTAGTCAAAAATTGCCATGAGAATAACTTTAGGTTGGCAGGACATTTACAATGTTGGCAAATCTAGTAAATTTAGGTTTATACGTGGATATGCACATAATGTGAAGTCAGAATGGCATTTAAAGAGATGGTAACTGTGAAATCTGTTTAGTTTTTGTGTAGTAAGTTAAAATAGCTCAACATTAGTTGTATGGAAGAGAGAAATAATGTTAGTTCAAACAGTGAGAATCACGTGTTCCAGTGGTTCCAGTTCTGACTGCTTCACTATTCTTCATGCATATTTCACAATATTTTTCATTGATGGTTCCCTTAAGTCTTCAGTCTCCTTTTTTCTCACACCCTCCGTTTATTACCATTGTAACGCACACAATAATGATTCCTATCTTCTAAATCCTCAATGCCCTTCATGTCATTCTCCCTTCTCTTTGTCTCTGCTGTGCATGTGACGGCTTTTCCTCTCCAGCCCTCGCTCATCTTTTCCATTGTCTCTTTTTCTTCCATTGCATGACTTATCCTCTTTCTGTATTCCTGTACCACTACCTTCCTGCTCATTCTCCCCAGTGCTCTTTGTGTTTTCTGTAATCCTCTTTCTGTGCTGCTTTAATCTCCACCTTTCAGAGGAAAGTGGCTGCAGGCCATTTGATGGCCGTTGGATAACTCTCTATGTGCTCGTACGAGAGACTGTAAGTGAGTTTGTGTGAGCGTGAAATCCTGCATGTGCTGTTCTTATTTCTCTTTTGGCTCTGCGTCACATCCCTGCTTCCAATGATGAAACTAAAAAACTACTTGCCTCTTGACAAGGTCAAATAGCCCAGTTTCAGCTGTTTATTTTTCATCCACTTCAATTTTTATGTTAAGAAATACAGCGTGTCTACCGGTGGCATCCAGAATTTTATAGTGGTAATAAATTAGCCTTATAGTCTTTAAATCTAAATGTGATCATATATATACTGTATGATGAGCATGAAAATCCTGACCTTGCTGATGTTGGAAAGGCCAGGAAATTGTGTGTCATCCAATTCAGATTTAGTGTAGTCTGTAAAAACTGGAAGAAGCAGGATTTCTGAACAGCTTGAGTGGGTGCCACAAATTTGATCAGTTTCAGGTCAAGATAGAACAAATCACTGGCAGTTTGCTTTGGCACTTTCAAGAGCACTTTAGTCTAAAACCAGGCTTGTGGGATTGTGCATTCTTTTTGGTGAAAGAATTTTATCAGTTTAGCAATTTAACCTTTTTCTAGCCTATGAATTAAACGTATTGTTTTAATGTTGTAAATGAGAACTTTGTACTGGAGGTGATTGAAAAAGACAGATTGATACTTTTCAGGAGTATCAGAGTCATTTATAGAGCTGTCGAAACAATAATCCTTTAAATTATACAAACACACAAAGAGTCATAATTAGTTCTGACAATAATTAAAATAGTATCATACTAATTAGGTTATAAACCATTTCTGAATATACTTAGACTTTATTAGACTTTATTGATCCACAAGGGAAATTGCTTGGTCACAGTAGCTGAGTTGCAAATAAAAAACACTCTTAAGAACCACAAGTAAAAGAAAGATTAGATAAAATAAAATAAAATGGACAAGAAATGAAGATGGAAGAATATATATTATATATAGGAAAGATAGTAAGGTGCAATAGTGTCCATTAATATGAATAACATGGAGTTATCTGTTACAGAAAGCTGAGTTGTTGTACAGCTGGACTGAGAATGGTATGAATGAGAGAGCAGTTTGTCCAGTGTCCCCCTGTCCCTCACTGAGACAAACATCTCCAACTCACTGGCAATAACATGACCAGTCTCTCGGATCAATTTGTCGATCCTACTTAAGTCTCATTCTTTTTTCTCCTTGTTGTAGTAAAAACCGATGAGTATTGTACACTGATCAGGCATAACATTTGACCACCTTCCTAATATTGTGTAGGTCTCCCTTCAGCCTCAGCTGTGACTCATCAGAGAATGGACATGGGCCGTCTGAGGGTGTCCTGTGGTGTCTGGCAACAGAATGTCGTTAGTGGGGGCCATACAGTCAGTGGTCCAGAGGGGAGGGGCCTCTATGGATCATCCCACAGACACTTGATCAGTTTGGGATCTTTTGAATTTGGATGCCAGGTCAATACCTTGTTCTTCATGTTTTTTTGAGTTGACATAAGAGTCAGAACTGTTTTGAAGGCACATGGGACACGTACACAATATTGGAAGATGATCATAATGTTATGCCTGATCAGTGTAGATGTAATGTGACACTGAATTAAGGCTTTCTTACTGTTACTGACAAAAATGATTTAAAGCCTATTCGTTTAGGGGTTTGTATCACATCACATGGATCACTCCCAAATGTGACATACAATATCAAAAACACTTGTGCTGATCATGTTGTATTCTACACCACCAACAACGTCTTTCATTTTCGTTTTCACAGTGATTTCATAAACCATTAATCTGCATGATGAACACAAACAACCTGTTCGTATTAAATGTGTTTTAGATGGGTCCATTCAAATTAACATTTGTTGTCCATTCTGGAGGTGTTCCTGTTTAACCTGTGGACCTGTAGCTGAAATTAATTCTTAATTTTAGTGTAGAGAAAATCAAAACAGCATCTTTTTCTCTCCTTGTTTCCAAAAACATGATATCATAGACCGAACATGAGCCTAAGCGTGTTGTGAAGACGGACCTCGTGTGCTATGTTTTTTTCTGTTATCATCTTGTTAAAGTAAGGTAGTTAATAATGACAACTGTCTGCAATGTGTTTAGCTGTGTCATACTGAACAAAGACCATGGGCCTACGAGGTCTCCACGTGAAGAACAAGAAAATGAAGTAGAAGTTTCGTAAGCATCTGCTCTTGACAAGGCTGACCTCTCGCTCCGTCCTTCTGTCTGGACCTCATTACTCTCTCTGTCTCTCTCACACACACACAGCAGAGTCCAGGCTGGGTTTCTGGACCTCATTAGTTTTCCAATTAGCTGCTGTCATCTGTCAACTGTCCTCCTGGTTACTTGGGGCAACCGTGACTCGGCAGCCAATTCTCTGCCCTGATTCGTCTCACTGGGAACAGGTGGACTTCCTGTTTTCTTTCCAGGGGAAAGTCAAGATGAATCCTGACCATGAAAGTTCAATTGTTTCTCATCAAGTTAGAAAATGTGACATCAGAAAAAAAGATAGGACCTGTTACAGACCAGTATTGGCCTCAAGACAGCATCATTCACAGAAATACTAAAATAAATATACTTTATATTCAGTTTAATGTACAATATTTAGATCAGCATCACAAATTGACAGAACTGTATACCACATATCAGATACTTAAGATTTACTACCTCATATAAATGTTTTCTGACTGCATGCCTAATACATGCATCTATTCAGTTGATATTTACTAAACTACTTGGGGAAAAGTAGTAAAAACTGTGGACGACGTCTGTTTGGACAAGCTATTTTTTATGCTGCTCACAAATTTTTTGAATCTAGGTAATGCTTTATCTAAAACAAAGCTAAAACGTTCACCATTTATCCAAATTGCTTCTTTTGTTTGGGCGGAAAGTTGGTCTGGAACCTCTACGTTGGGAGACGAAGCTCCACCAAAGATCTGCCAGGCCAATTCAAATCATTTCAGTGGTTTTTATATAGTTTAGTGTCGTTTGAGTACTGTAGAGTCAGTTGGTTGTAGGACTATCCAATTGCATGCAGTTTTTTCAGCCATATAGTCCTAACATCTCACCTCAAAAAGTTTTAACCCCATTCACACCTTGACTCTACAGGGTTTCTGGCAGTTAATGGGTCTCTAGGAACCTATTAGTAGTGAAGAGAAAATACCAACCACGTTAATCTGAACATCATCCGCTAATTTTAGGTGAGTATTGGGTTGTTAACAGATCCTATTTGAGTGAAAACAGTGTGAAACACCAACAAATGTTCCAAATAATAACCTAATATCCATGCCAGTCATTTATAACTGAAGGAACCTTTTGGGTGTGTGGTGAAAACACCTCAAGAAAACTCAACAAGTCCAAATTGCCTTGTTTCAGCATTGTTTTAGATATATTCACGAGCTTGTCGCAAGATGCTATTTGTTAAAGTAGAACACAAGACAAACATTTGACTAATCATTGCCTGTCCCATCATCAGGCATTTTAACAGTAAAACACCACTATGCCATGGATTTTATTCCACAAATTCAGGAGAGAAAACTGATTTCAGTGAACTCTTCAAGGCTTTGACGTTCTTTAAAGGACTTTTTCAAATCTGCTACAATCACAGTACAATTAGGAACAAAATATTAAGGTAACAAGAGGGTAACACAACAACAAGAATGGTTGTGAGGTGTGTCTAATTACATGAATGCGGAAAAACACTTGTGGTCTAATGATTACTTGGAGGTACAATTATTAACTGTCAGGAGGTTTTAATCCAGATTTCAGAGGTGTGGCAAACAGTCATATCTCTCACACACCCATATATACATCAGCCACATTACATAAGCCAATCAAACTAGTTTCACCACATTGTTTCTGTTCTGCAAATCTGCCACCATGTGGACTAACAACTACAACAATAAAACAAACAGATGTAGCCAATAACAGTCAACTTTTCTGGTTTAATTTATATTTATATCTCTGCAGTCTACTTCTGGTTATTGCTTCGTGAGGAGAAATGGTAATCATAGCTACAGAACAGAAGGCAGCAAGTTCGAGAGAGAGAAGAAATCAAGATAAATGCTTCTAATCAAATTATTTAAAACGGCTAAAACGCCTCCCGACTGCCACTATAAGATGGTTTATTCAGACACTGTGATTATCCAACATTATTTAACTCTTGCTCTTGTACAGGCTGTGTCATTGGTCATTATGGACCATACCACAGTTTTTATCGTATGGTATAGTGATTTACAAATACAACCCAGTCTTTCATTTCATTATTAAGTCAGGTCATCAGAAAACAAGCTGTCTTCCAGTTACTATGCCTTTACATGAGATCAGATTTGGCATTTACATACCAGTTAGGAACATACAGCTGCAGTCCCTAACTCTCATGAGGTTGTAATGGAGCATACTGAAGACTCTTTCTCTCTGTGTGTGTCAGCAATATACACAAGCAAACAGCAGACAGCAGACCACAATGAAAGCTTTGTAACCGCGCGTGCATCAAAATTTGCCTGGAATGGAAACAGTGCAAGTAATTGATCAAACATGTCTTCAACAAGCAGATCACAAACACAGAAATATAACTGATTCGACTGTTTCTGCTCTCAGCCACTTCACCCCAAAAAACTTTTTGGACAAATGCTAAAAAGCTGAAAAATGGAGTGACAGTTTTTCATCAATTCAAATAATGTTTTTGTAACTATCACCTCGCAGCTCAGTGCTGCAGTGGACTGAAATAAATACATATTTCTGGTTACTTTTTCAGGCTTACTTTGATTTAATTTAGAAAATAAATCCGTCACGCTGTCATCCACACCATGTTATAATACTGAGTGGCTGTCAGCAAAATTTATTCATCTTTGGCAGGGTCTGACAGGGAAAAAAAAGACTTCAAGTGGACACACCCTGACTTGCCACTCAGCTCGTATTTACTTTGATTTCCTTCTGTCAGACATGACAGGCCGCTGTCAGTCCAGACATGCAGCTGTGTTTTTCATGGTTTGAGGCAGTTTGTAAAAGCATTCACTGCACATATGAGTTACAAAAGAATGCCTCAAGATACAGTGTGCACAAAACGTTACTGCTATTTAATAGTCTCTCTTCGATCAGAGGGCAAATAATCAGTTTCACGCAGGAAACTTCATGCAGGAACAAGACTACGGTAAGAATCTGCAAAGGGCAATGCTGGTGGCTCTGGGAGACTTATACAGTATTTAAATGGATGATTTCCCATTCAGTCAGTGTGTTACAAGAAGGTAGAGCAGGTTGTCCACGAACCAGAGGGTTAGCGGTTCGATTCCCGGAATGTGCCACATGCCGAAGTGTCCTTGAGCAAGACACTGAACCCCCAGTTGCTCCCGGTGCGTGGCACTGGTGTGTGAATGTGTGTGTGCTTGTGTGACTGAATGGGTAGATGTGTCTGTGACTGTAAAGTGCTTTGAGTACCAATAGGTAGAAAGGAACTATATAAAAACAAGGCCATTTACCATTTACCCTTGATGGCCTAGGACTGACCTCCGCCTGGGTTAATACTTTTCAATGGTTTCACCTGTGAATGAAAAGTGGTATGTTTGACTTCCTTATAGCAGGGTTGGTGCTAATGCCAGTCTCATCCTGCCTGTCGTTCTGTCCAGAAATCACTTGTGAATGGATACTTGTCTTCATGTGCAGTATTCCGTAATCACTCACTGGTAGCTACTTATTTTGTTGGATGTACATGTATGGTAGTACCTGGAGACAGGGCCAGGATTGGTTAGTTTTGCACTCTTTCTTCATAACAGTTATTATATCCACTAGGAGTATGGGAGCTTCCCTGTTTTGGTTTGAGTAGGTTGGATAGCTGGTTTTGGTTGTTATTGTTGGACTTAGATTTGGTTTGGTTTTAATTATTTCTTTAGCAGCACCTACTCATTATCCTTTCCTACTCAAACTAATGGAAAGGCAAATGTTTAGCAAAGGGGACTACAGTGCTTGAAAGCAGGGAACACTGATGCTTTATTATGTACATGTCAGTAATGCGCCTCTCATATCCTTTGGTCCTACATTGTTGCTATCAATGACAGACCATCAGTGGGTCAGGCCAGCCAAGCAACGCCTTCTCTGCTGGCCTAAACTTTATCAAAATCACTGATTTACATTTTAATATTTTCCCATTCATTTTATTAATTATTCCCAATAGCCTATTCTTTTCATTTTATGGCTTGTTTCTCTCTCAGCTGCAGTGCTTCTAGCAGTGTAATAGGTGGTTTAAACTTCTGCATTAAGTTGACGCAGAGTCTACGGCAACACTGCAGACACCTACGCAGAGCCTTCGCAGAGCCAAGCGCCGTAACTGACGTGCACCTCCCCAGAAATGTAACTACGCGACACAGAGCGCAAGAGCTGTGATTGGTCCGCGTGGTACTAGCATATTTCCGGCTGCTTCTCCATCACCGCAATTTTCGAATTTACTGTTTTGGATCAATAAACAATCGGTAAGGTTAACTGAGGAGGTTTGGAGATACAGATATCTGCATGACTCGTGTTCGGCGAAATTTCAGTTGCCATTGTTAAAAGTGAAGCAGGAAGTGGAAACAAAAATTAGCCCGACTGCCAAAAAAGACACAGCGCCAAGTAGCGTTTGGATGGCGTTGTTACAGAGCGAGCCAGACTGACGAGGCACAAGTATAAATGGCTCACTCGGGCATTGGCTACGCAACATCCAGTTTTATTGCGTATCCGTATGATGGTTTCTATAACAGTGGTGTTTATTAGTGTATGTGCAGGCTATCCTTTTGGATATTAGTATGATTAGTTGAGTTAATTACTCACTAATTGGAGGCAATGAGGAGGAAAAACAATATGTGTTAACAGAAGTCAACTGCAAGAAGTGAAATCACCGCTCTCTTTCTCCTACTCTCCCTCTCACCTCAGAGCACTGCCATCTGGTCTTGCCACCAACACCACCAGTCACACAGACAGATTATGTATGCATTTCCATTTCTGCATTCATGTGCAATATTATATTTTTATGACGCCAACATCTCAAAGGTGCCTTTATATTCATAGTCCCTCCATTTTGATTTATCACCAGGTTGAGGGTTTAAGATGTCCTTTTTTACATAACCAAATGGTATCAAATACTCTTTGGCTCAGTATTTTCTTTCCTTTTTTGAAAGAATGCACATCAGATACGGCATTGAGTGCAGATTTTTTATTTTTTTTTTGCTTCCCTGTTGCCACAGTTTCGCTTTAATCACAGAAACATGTAATGGTTGTGATACACTCACATTTCACATTACTGTTTCTCTAGAATTACAAAACAGTAACAACTAATTATGGTACGGTGTGAAAGACCAGAGCAATTGCATTGTTTCTGTGCATGAGTGTGCATCTGAGCTGTGAAACCAGAGTATGTTATTTGTGATGTGTGCCTGGGGCTTCCAAAGCAAAGAACAAATGCCCTGTTCCCGTCAGTGGTGCGGGGCCGTGGTGTGTGTTTTGTGCCTGGAAGAGCCTGGTTGGCTGTAAATGCCAGATTAAACGTCATGGCCTTCTCACTAGATCAGAATTAAATAGAATTAGGATATAATTCTAATAAAAGAACAAAACAAAATATTGATTTTGTTGATGGGAGCTGTTTTATTACAGGGAATGTCCACTTATTACCAAACCTGATTGATCAGCTGTGTAGTGAGTCGAAGCAAAACTGGAAAGAGGACTGAAAGAAACACCCAGAACCTTACACTTGCATGTATTTGTTGAACATCTCATACCAAAACTGTGGGCATACCTCTACCCTTATAGAAAGAGAGGTAGCAGGAGTTTGCTTTCATCAGACACTGATGGTGGGTGATGAGACCATGCTCTCAGGGTGTATTCCAGTCAATCCCTCCAAACTCAGGAAATTATTATGAGTTATTCTTGGGAATGCATTTTGCCTTTATTGGACAGATGACAGTGCAGATGAGGACAGGAGGCACTGGGAGAGAGAGGGGGTTGAGTTATAAAGTTTGCTATGCAATATACCACTTGCCAATTAAAACGCTGTTCCTTTTAGGATTGTCTTTGTGCACGGGGGCATGTAATGTAACACCAAGTTTCAGCTTATAGTAAGAGTCCTAGACTAAATCATGAAGAATCCAGCCGCCTCAGGCCAAAATAACTAATCTTTGTTTCGATGTACATCATGCAAGCATTTAACTGTGTATATTCTGCTGTTAACAAAGTTACACGAATACATGCTTGAATACATACAATACCAGTATTGCAAATTAGAGCTTGTTATGGTTCTTGCCTTTACTGCCATTGGAATGATAATTTTTGTCCGTTGTTCTATGCATGCAGATGTCCATGTGCAGTCCATCTGCGATTGGCTAAGCCTCTGCACACCACTCCGATGGTTTGTTAACAATGATTGGTTCTGGATACTGCCTGCACCTGGGTCTGATTGGTGTGGCGCCATCCAGGCAGAGGCCTCATCTGGCCTAGGTACCCTATTTAAATATCGTGCTAACATTTCTCTGTGATGACCGACTTCGAGTGAGCAGCTCACCCTGGTACCCACATGCTCAGTTGTTTGTAAAAAATTTTGTATGTAAGGTTTTCATTTGCAATTTTTGTTTTAGAAAGGGGACATGGTTTCTGTTTAGTAACATTTTGTGTTACTAATTCCCTTGATTTATCAACACCCTCTTCTTCAGCTTTAGTACAGTGTCTTCTGTGTATAAAACCTTCACTAAAACCGCATCTAGTTTAATGTTGCTTCCCCTTGCAGAGCCGGGTCATAATAGACTTTAAAACAGTGGTGTCAAACTCAGCCAGAGAAGGGGCCGAAATTAAGAACTGACTCCAAATCACGGGCCAACAAGAATGGATATTTATTTATGAGACACAATTTGTCTTTTCAGATGTATTCTCAGAAATCATTCATACAGAAATATGAATTTAACTTTTTCAAGCCGTAAGCTGTCAATTTCCCTGCGGGAACCTCCCAAATTTGTGACGTAACTAGCTTGCTCCTTCCATGTACACAGCGGCAACGCTAGCGAAGCAAAGCCACATTTCGTCTCAGCAATCATCAGATACACATCAACAATGAAGCCTTCGTAGCATATGAACTGTTTTGTGCTCGACTGTAAAGACTCACAAACAAAAACTTGCTGGTGTGTTCCAAACACTTTTCCCCAGACTGTTTCACCAACTGGGCCCAATAAGACGCTATTTTTCATAAGACATTGTGAAACGGTATGGTTTCTTAACATTATCTGTATGTTGAATTTGCTGTTATCGACACTTTAAAATGGTGCCAGAATAGTTTTAGTTAGTTCTTTGACCCTATACAAACAGGAGGTGACATAATGGCAACCACCGGGAAAATAGCGTCAGTCTGGCCAATGCAAGGAAGGGGGGACCATTGCCGCCCATATTTTTACAGTCTATGGGTATGGACTGATGTAGCTTCAGAGCGACGCACTGCCGTACTCTGCCGATACGCTGAACAGTTGCCGAGGCAACCATGACTGATGAGTTTGTCAATAAAGTTGGGACGGGGAGCTGATTGATGTACCTGTATGATGCCAATAGGACACATGCAAAATACTTGCGGGCCAGTTCTGACAGATATAAAATATTATCTCAGGCCTTGGGTTTGACATGTCTGATTTAAAATGTGCTCAGTGCTTAGCCCAGCTCTCGTCTCACTCTTCACACATGACTGTTCCGCCATCCATCCCATGAACACGATTGTGAAGTTTGCTGATGACACCACCGTGGTGGGTCTCATATAGGACAATGATGAGACCAATTACAGACAGGAGATCCAGCACCTGACAGAGTGGTGCTCAGACAACAACCTTGTTTTGAGCACCAGCAAGACCAAGGTCATTGTGGACTACAGGAGGTCCAGAAAAATATACTGTATGTTTACAAGGATTGCTGCTGACTTACTTATATGTATATATATCTGTACAACTCTATTTTTATTTTATTTTTATTCTTTATAGTGCATATTCTGTTGTTTTTATATTTGCACTACTTAAGTCAGGAGCTACCCCCCAAAATTTCGTTATGTTCTCACATAATGACAATAAAGGATTCTTGATTCTTGAAAATGATGCCGTGTTTGCTAGCATTGTTCTTCCTCGCTATCTTAGGTGGGACATTACACTGTTCCTTGGCACATTGCTGCCACCTGTAGATCAGCTGGGAGACTATCAGCAGGAACGCAAAAATGTATAAAATCTCACATGGACATGACACATTAATGACAAAAATGCTCCATAGCAGTGCTACTCAAAAACATCCTCCAATGATTCATGAAGCCAACAAAGTGTTTTATTACAGTACAGTACAGTCAATGCAAATTGTAGTGGTCGATAAAATATTTATAAATCCTAGAACAACAGGAATGCATTGATTTCTTTTCAGAAAGAGACTGATGAAACCCACACTGGCAGTTTGCATTAAACTCATGGAACAGCAGTGATCCCTGAAGTGGTGTCAGGAATTCATCTCTCTATTATAGTATGAATTATGCACCATTTTGCTGGGATGCACAAAAGTTTACTCTGTTGGGGATGTGATATTCAATAGCAGTTCTAAGAATTTCCTTCGACATCACAAGAAGGTTGAACTTGTAGCGTTTATTCAGCAGGGGAAACATTTAGTGTCACATCAAACCAGCCCCTTTTTGAAGTCAGATGATGTATTACATAGCGGCTGCTCTGGCTCTCATAAGTGTTTTATTCCATTAACAGTTGGGTTGTTGTCACTATCTGGAGAGGGATTTATAACCAAATGATGACACAAATCCCCACATTTATCTACACCGTGTTTTGCACAGTATTACTACGTGTATTAGTTCCACTTCTGACTGATTTTACTTTTAGTCTCGTGTGTTATTTTTGAAATTTGCCAGGATTTGTGGATGCAAATAAGCTAGATACGAAAGTCATGACATGCAAAAGTGTTACTGAGCTCTTGTTTTGGCATCTGTCCTCCTCCTCCAGGTTGTTTTTATTCACTTTTGTAAAAAGGTCATGTTTGCAGCTCTTGCCCAGTAAAGGAAAAGGTAAAACGAGAAGGTTTTTATAACTAAACGCCTGGCTTTGAAGTCTGCTGATGGATTACAGAGCTGCTGTCAAGGCTGAGAGCCTTTCATTATGTCCACACTCATAAGCTGACGGAGCCGCCTCCGCATTCATTTGCAATGTTTGTTCTAGATTATTTTGCATGCATAGTCTATTTACATGTATTCCCCCTGGATGCTCTGCCAGTTGGACAGTTTGTCACCAAGAAAAATAAAAAAAGTAGAAAGCAAAGGAGGCTGATGTTGAACATGTCAGCGTATTTCTGTAATTTTAAGTAAACCACGCACTGAAAAAAAAACAAAAAAACAAAACATGTTTGTATGAATTAGCCAGTGCCTTTCATAAAGAGTGATGCATTTCAGATCTTCTGTCTGACCCTGCCGGACAACCCTCCTGTCCTTCTTCTTCTTGTTTATCAGAGCTGCTGTCATTAATTTCACAACTGTTGGAGTTTGGCTGCATTTGTTTATCTAGGAGCCGTGAGAAAACTGGAGAAATATGCTGGGGGGGTGTTTTTGGAAGTGTTATTTTCAAGGATGAAGGCTTCATTACTGATTACGGGTATGATGATGGAGTAGCCTGCAGGCAAACATCCTCCTAGAGAGCAAATAATTCATTTTAATCTAACAGGAATGTGATCCTGTTATCCGTGAAAACACAGATGACTTCAGCCTGTTTGATAAGTTTGAATGGCAGTTTCCTATCATCAGGAATTACTTATGTCTAGCTGACAATGCTGCAGATACAAAAATTCATGAATTAAGGTAATGGGCAGCACAGTGGCATGGTGGTTAGCACTGATGCCTCACAGCAAGAAGGTTCGAAACCATAATCCAGGCCGACTGGGCCTTTCTGTGTGGAGTTCCTGTGTCTGCGTGGGTTCTCTCCAGGCACTCCAGCTTCCTCCCACTGTCCAAAGACATGCTCATTAGGTTCATTGGTGATTCTAAATTGGCCGTAGGTGTGAGTGTAAATGGTTGCCTGTCTCTCTGCGTTAGCCCTGTGATAGACTGGAGACCTGTCCAGGGCGTACCCCGCCTCTCGACCACTGACAGCTGGGATAGGCTGCAGACCCCAAAATAATACCTTGCACATTTTTGTTGACTGAGATGAGTGTTTATGATGTGTTTAGGTGTGCTGAAAGTTTAGGTGTGCTGAAAGTGTTTATGACAAACCTGTTTTCTGTAATGGTTTTCCAAGTAAATCTAACTTGATTGCGGTGGTTATTTACTTGCACAAACACGTTGCATAACCACCGGTTCCCCATCTCCTCCCTTACTTTGTTTTTCGCTCTCACTTATTTTCTGACTGTTGATTTGCCTCTCTCAGTTTTACTCTGTCTTGCTGTTTTTCGCTTGTCTGTAAGTGAATTTAAACCAATGTAAACACTTTCCACATCTTTCTGTCTGTCAAGGTCAACAATGCAAGCTGCTTCCCATCATGTTTATTTATTCTCAGATTTCCCAATTGTTAGAAAATGTTGGACTTAGTTTGACATAGTTTGTCGTGGTACACACACACACACACACACACAGGTACACACTGAACACTTGACACATCCAATTAACATCAGCCCTCATTTATCACACACTTCTCAAAATGTATGGTCTATGGGGCTTTTAAACTGGAACAACCTGTCTGAGTGTATTTGGCAGGCTTTTGAAACCAGTGTTAATTTTGACAACCATTTTTGATTTTGTCTGTAGTGTTCATCTTTGTCCTCGGACAAAAAAGCTTATTAATCACATTTTAGTCATGTCTATCCTACGTCTTGTTTAAGTCGACGAATAAAGGCATTGCATTTTTGTCAGCTTTTAATTATTACATTTAGTCAAACTGCATCTAACGTGGCAATCATTTTTCCCCCACCAGTTAATTAAGCTTATATATGTTGCAGAAATTTAAATCTAGATAACGGGCTGTATCGACGATGCACTCTTAGTACTGCAACTCTACATATCCCTTACCCGACATACAGATAGATAAAAGAGGTAGCAGACACAAGAAGAGCAATTAAAGTCCAGATGCTTTGTTGCAGCGCAATTAGATTCCAAGACAGTTTTTTCAATTTTTTTTCTGTGTTTTTAAAGAAACAAAGACAAAAGGACTGCTGAGTATTTTCTGTGATTGAAGTAACACTTCAATTTAATCTACAAGGCCTGATGGCAACCAGCTCAAATGCATCCATTATTCTCCCAAACTGGACATGACAGGCTGAGAATGTATTGTAATTGATTCTTTGTCTTCTTGTTAAATTAGATCACTTTCGTGACACATGAATGAATACAAACAATCACAACACGCATAGTTGTAATGGCTTCGTCCACATCAAACGTGGAGCCTTTTGGCTTTGGTGTTGGTGAACAAAACCTGATGGTAATTAAACACAATCTGCTCTGAAAGGAAACTCATTCTGTTCATTTGAGTTTATTTGAGTTTTAATCAGTTAAATGTTTTAAACTGTACACACAGACAGTCTAAACGTTGTATTGTTCAACTTACGCGTTATAATTTAAAGTTGCAACATAATATCAGATGTTCAAGCTGGATATACTTGTGGACATCTGTTACACTGAAGTCCTCGTGAAATGAGTTCATGCAGTGCAATTTGAATCTTTCAGCGCCTGGCATATCTCTCTGTGTTTCAGTTTGAAAAATAAAGCAATCAACACCATCAAACATTTATCCTCATCAGAATGCACTGCAGGTATACCTGGTACACATGTGCCTTTATTTTCTTTGCATAATTACTCTCATTGTCAGGAGGTAGCAACAAAAGTTCTGTAAACCAGCTTCAAACTTTATTATCACAGTTAGACTCTAAGTGTAGACTGTAGACTCTTGACTCTTAAACTCTAGACAGTGTCCATGCATTGTCCAGAGTTGCCCTTTCACACACTTTCTCGCATTGGAAATACTCTATGGTTCTCCATACAGTTACCTGCTCACTTCACACATGGACCCAATCAGGCATTACAGCTGGAGCACCTTGGAGTAATGTCAAGAAACGTTTGATACTGCAGTGCATGTGTTAAAACGGCTTTTGTCTCTCCCTCTCATGGAATCTGAAATTTAGTCACACCTCAAGGGTAACTATTTTCCACAAGTACGTAATACCTGAAATATATGAACATCTGTTTTGTCTCTGTGAGTAAAGAAATCCTATAAGATATTCCAAACTATTATTAAATTTGATCTGGGTGCTGAAGCTCAATGTAATAGGCTACACTTGCAACATACACCATAAAGAGAAACCACCACAGCTAAATAAATATAACCTAACCAGAAAACACTGAAGACACCAGTTTCCAGATGATGAAATGTATGCCACAATATCAGTCACCCTTTGGTGGGCAAATTGGTGATCCTTTTACTTTTGTTGCCAAAATATCCTTACATCAAATTCGAGATCAGAAGAAGAGAAATGACTGCGAAAGAAAAGATTTGTAGAAAAAGATCATGGCAAATGTAGTTACAGGCCGAGAGAAGGGAGCAAAACAGCACAAGAAAATGATAACAGCATGAAGCCGCAGAGAAACATTGTAGTGGTGCCAAGAGTCCCTGAGGGAGATGGAGGGGGTAAGGAAGAGCTCAAGCTCAGCAGAGTGCACGTGAGGCTGTGTGGGGGGCGCTCAGAGATGATGCACACGCTCGCGGCCGATAATCAATACACAGTGTGTGCAGGCAGGGAAGAGGACTGAAGGAGCATGTGAACCTGATGAACGTGCACGCAAAGCTGAGTTCTCCGGGGACTGAAGAGAAGCTGATAAATGTGGGCACATGTGAGATGAACTCTTAGTGAATGTATTTGTGTGAAGAAGTCACACGAAAGTAGAGAAGGGGAAAAAGATGGAGAAGAAAATATAGGAAATGAGAGTCCAGCTCTATTTCCTGCTGAAAGGAAGGGGGAAAGGGCAGGGCTCGTGATGCAAGAGTCTGTGTCTAATATACTGCCTGCATGTGGATATACACTGCCTGGATAAAAAAGAAAGTCGCCACCAAAAAAAAAGGTCACACACTCTAATATTTCGCGCAAAGCCTTCTCCCAAAGATTCTCAATGGGGTTAAGGTCTGGACTCTGTGGTGGCCAATCCATGTGTGAAAATGATGTCTCATGCTCCCTGAACCACTCTTTCACAATTTGAGCCCGATGAATCCTGGCTTTGTCATCTTGGAATATGCCCGTGCCATCAGGGAAGAAAAAAAATCCATTGATAGAATAACCTGGTCATTCAGTATATTCAGGTAGTCAGCTGACCTCATTCTTTGGACACATAATGTTGCTGAACCTAGACCTGAGCAACTGCAGCAACCCCAGATCATAGCACTGCCCCCACAGGCTTGTACAGTAGACACTAGGCATGATGGGTGCATCACTTCATCTGCCTCTCTTCTTACCCTGATGCGCCCATCACTCTGGAACAGGGTAAATCTGGACTCATCAGACCACATGACCTTCCTCCATTGCTCCAGAGTCCAATCTTTATGCTCCCTAGAAAATTGAAGCCTTTTTTTCCGGTTAGCCTCACTGATTAGTGGTTTTCTTAAGGCTACACAGCTGTTCAGTCCCAATCCCTGAAGTTCCTTTCTCATTGTACGTGTGGAAATGTTCTTACTTTCACTATTAAACATAGCCCTGAGTTCTACTGTTGTTTTTCTTCGATTTGATTTCACCAAACGTTTAAGTGATCATGATTATTTATTTAGTTTCTTCCTCAAAGACAATGGTTCCCCACTATCCTTCCAGTTTTTAATAATACGTTGGACGGTTCTTACGCCAATTTTAGTAGTTTCTGCAATCTCCTTAGATGTTTTCTCTGCTTGATGCATGCCAATGATTTGACCCTTCTCAAACAAACTAACATCTTTTCCACAACCACCGCATGTATCTTTAGACATGGTTTTTTAAGAAATGAGAAGCTACTAATTGCATCAGTTGGGGTTAAATAACTTGTTGTCAGCTAAAAGATGATCACCCATGCAGTAATTATCCAAGGTGGAGACTTTTTTTTTGGCCAGGCAGTGTACACTGATCAGCCACATCATCTATCTAATACTGTGTAGAGTCCACGGAGGTATGGACACAGTTGAGCTGAAGATGTTCCGCATTATCGGGCACCAAGATGGTAGCAGCAGAGGATTTAAGTCTGATAGTTTTTGCCGTGTTGCAGGCTCATTATGGTACTGAGAGATACCATTGCCATGAAGGGGTGTAAGTCTTCTGCAACAACGGTTATGTAGGCATGATGTCTCAAAGTAACATCCACATGGATCCAGAATACTGCCCAGAGCATCACACTGCCTTCGCCAACTTACCTTCTTCCTATAGTGGGTCCTGCTGCCATTTCTTTCCCTGGTAAACAACACCCTTTCCCCACGGCTATCCACTTGCTGTAATAGAAAACATGATTGATAAGACCAGGCCACCTTTTTCCACTGCTTCATGGTCCAGTTTTGTCACCATTAGCGTTGGACAGGGGTCAGCATGAGCACTCTGACTGATCTACAGCTATGTATCCCCATGTACAGGAAGCTGTGATGAACTGTGTGTTCTGACACCTTCCTATCATTGTCAGCGGAAGACTTTTCAGCAGTCTGTGCTACAGTAGCTCCTCCACACAATTGGACCGCACAGCCTTCATTCCCCACATGTATCTATGCGTAATAGTTCAACGGTTGTCCTTCCTTTAACCACTTTTCATGAGGGCTAATTGCAACAGGCAAAAGTGAGTCTCCCTTTTTTTTCAGTCTCCAAAATAAATCGCCTCGTCTTCTCCCGCTTATCCGCTTATAAATCTCAAATTCCAAATGAAATAGCATCCAGAAGAATAATACTACGAAAGGGACCAAGAAAATAGACTACGCACATAGACTACGCACAGCTCAGCAATATGTTTAATAGCTTATCCAGTTAAGCACATTGCTGAGCTGTGCATCTTCAAGCATAGGCTATACCCTCTACTCACATATACAGTATATCACATTAAACCTGCCTTACCAATTCCACTGGGACAATTATGTCAAAAGGTAACAACAAAAACACCTGACATAATGTTTAAAATGCTTTCAATAGTGTATCAAGCCGTAGATCAAGAATCCTTCACATAGACTGAACCTTCATCATAAACTGCATATATGGATATTTACCTTAATTTCATGTCATGTCAATACACTATTTTAGAATGTCATTTTTTTATTAAACAAACAAACTCAATTCTAAGAAAAAGGGAAGGGAAGGAAAGGGGAGTGTGGTTAATGTCCACCTTTTTACACAAATCATACAGTCAGGGCATTAGTACAAACCACTGCATACCAACACCCACGAGAACTGCCGTTTTGAACAACCAAGTCGTCAAGCCATCACAAACTGGCTCTTGTCAAAGTCAGTCAGATCCTTACACTTGCCCAGTTTCCTGCTTCCTACACATAGGCTTCAAGTACTGAATGTTCATTTGCTTCCTAATACATCCCACCCACATTGACAGCTGCCCCTGTAACGAGAAAAAACATTAAACATTTTACCATTCGTCCGTGGTTTCAATGTATAGATGACATATTATGACATAATAGATAGATAGACAGATAGATTGGATAAAACTAATTGAGGGCGGCACAGTGGCGAGGTGGTTAGCACTGATGCCTCACAGCAAGAAGGTCACCGGTTCCATGGGCCGGCTGGCCTTTCTGTGTGGACTTTGCATGTTCTCCCTGTGTCTGCGTGAGTTCTCTCCGGGTACTCCGGCTTCCTCCCACCGTCCAAAGACATGCTCATTAGGTTAACTGGTGATTCTAAATTGGCCGTAGGTGTGCGTGTGAGTGTGAATGGTTGTCCGTCTCTGTGTTAGCCCTGCGATGGACTGGCGACCTGTCCAGGGTGTACCCCTGCCTCTCGCCCCATGACAGCTGGGATAGGCTCCAGCAGACCCCCGCGACCCTTAAGAGGAATAACCGGGTATAGAAAATGAATGAATGAAAAAACTAATTGAATGTAATTTTAATAGACAAATCTGCGCTGTGTAAAGCTTCTAAATTTCTCATCAGAGTTAAACCATACCATTAAATCCAGTGAACATTTTTCACTAAAACTGTGTAAATGCATGTAGACTTTAATTTTGAACGCACCTTGGAACACAGTGGACATTTTACAACATCATAAAGGCAAGAATGAAATGACACTTGAGGAATGGATTCTCTAGTTTGATAAGGCAACAGTTTAAGTTTAAGTGATCACTATTTGTCTTGGCAAAAAAGATCTGCGTCACCTTACAGTGAGTGACCTTTAAAAAGTACTGCATTATAAGTGAATACATTGTCTTCCTTCAGGTTCTATCAGATCAATAGTTGCTGCTTTTTTGTTGCTACACCGAATGAATCATAAGAATAAACCACAGCAGACTCAAGAGAAACCTTTTTTGCTAAAGAGGGTATTTAGTGCTGTCTTGTGCAAAGTGAGTGGGGGAAGGTAGTGCAGTGAGGGTTTTCCTCCTACTGTCCAAAGACATTTGTGTTAAGTTGTGAGTCCAGCTTTCCAGCAAGTAGAATAACTGAATAACTTTCTCTGGAGCCTTAGAATGAAGTGGCAACCACTTCTCACCCAATGCCAGCTGGGATAGACTCCAGCTCCCTGCAACCCGCTACATGATAAGTGGGTATACATAATGGATGGATGGACATACTAAGTAATATTACGGTAAACAAGAAGTATAACCTTCAGTCGGTGATACGCTGTGTGTGTGAATCAGAGACATGTCCTCTTGTGTAAGACTCCTTGGTCTTTTCAGCAGAACCACTCGAGAAAATAGCACAGTACAGTACATGGTTATTTCCTGAAGTGTGTATTTTAAGTTAGGAAACCTTAGAAAATAACCCCTGACATGCAAGCACATGCAACTCTGTCAAGCTGCGTAAGCTACTGGCTGTCTCTATCCTCTTACAAATGTTAAAATCAGATTTATTTGAAATGTTCTTAAGTGAGAATAAAGATTAAGATAAATGGAAAATAGCTTGTGTGCTCCCTGCAAGATTACTCAGAAGAAAACCTCAAACAGTCACCTATAATATCTAAGAAAAAGCATGCATATCCTTTGAAAAGTCCAGATTATCATTCTGATTTTGTTGCTTTTACAGATCAGCATACATAGTGTACACAGAGGCAGGTTGGCACAAGTATTCACAAACACACCGGTGATTATTAAATTACTGAGCACCTTCAAACATTTAAAGATCTTTAATAGCATGTTGTTTTCAAGATATAATATTATGTTGAGATGTCTTGTACTCTTTGCCATCTGTTATAAATTTATACAGCCCCTCTCAAATGTTCTTACTCATCCACAAATCCCAACTTTTGTCAGACAAACAATGCATTTTTGCAAAGTGAAAATTCAAGTTAAAAGCTGTCATTAACTCAGTTTCCTCACAGGCACGCTTAAACGCTGGGTGGAGATTTTCCACTGCAAAACAAACATCTTGGTTGCTGTTTGCATGGGAGATACTGTGCACACACAGTCTTTGGAACAAATTCTGATGTAAAAACAGCAGCTGAAAGTATAATTTAACAATTTACAAGTCTTAGAACAAGTATACAAAACATCACCCTGCACATCGTACTTCTAACAAGCACATTTGAAGAGAGGCATTGTCCAAAGTCATTGCATTGTTCACTCATTTCCTACTTTCTTTGGATGTTAAATAGTAAGTAGCACTTTAAGATAATTGACAATGTCATTTCAGCCAGGACCACTTTACTTGAAGAGCTTTTATTTACATTTGCTTTGGGTTCTCAGAAGCAAAGACCTCCCGGGCACAGGACAGGCATCAACAAAGCAGGCGGTGGTTAAGACAGAAGCAGTATAAAAGTAGGAGCTGGGGTGGAGGTGGGTTGCAACGTGTATGCAGAGCAAACAACAAGGATAGGCTGAAAGCTGTAAGTAAGGCGCTCTGAGTCAGATTTGCCAAGGGATGCCTCAGCTAAGTGGCCAGCTGAGCTATCAGCTCACGTTATGAACAGAGCTTGACTTCATGACTTGCCAGAGCTAATGCCATGCATAATTTTCTCTCCGAATTTCAGACACGGTTGACAATAAATGTGTGAAATAAATGTGAGGGTCCAAATTAAACCAACTAATCTGGCATCAGTATTTTTTATGCTAAAAATATCCATTTGTCCACCCAATGGAAGTTATTGTAAACCTGTTATTCCGCAGTGAGTGAAATCCGAAACATGGGTCTTTGCTTCTAAATGATTTCATACAAGTATCATACTATCATACTTCACAGAATCCCCAGCTGACACAGCTACCATACTACAGCTTAGGCTTTCAGGTCCACAGTGTGTGTGATTTTGATCTCCTGCACATTTTTCCCTTGATTCTCTGTTAGGAAATGAAACCTCAGAATTCATCTCTAAGAGGATTACTCGGGGAAAAAAAAGATATCTGGGAATCGCTGTTGGGCAATGTAGAGTATGCGCATAAATCCCTCTATCATTCATCTCCTCGGGACACAAGAGGACTTCAGGATGTGAATTTCCTTCAATCTCTTTTTTATAAGTACTGAAATGAAAAGCTCACGTGGACTGAATGAGTTTGAAGCACGTAAATGCCACATATAAACATGATCCCTTAGCACATACACACTGGCAGATTGCAACTATGCTTAGCGACAAACTAAAATACATACAACTCCAGTCTATAGTGATGTTTTTTATTTTCTTATTGTTCATTCAAAAAATGACTGACAAAAACACTACACGTGTGTTAATCTGCAGTGAAAACAGAGTTTATTTTAAAACTACAAAGACGACATTTAGATTCATTAGCTTTCCAAGATGTTTCTTAAAATATTTGCTTGCATGGCTCATTTTATGCACTATACTCAATACGTCATCAACAACACTAACAAAATAATGAATGAAATAGTGCTAATAGAGCTAAATAAAGAACATTAAAAAGTAAAATTGACAGTAAAATATCTGTGTTGAATGTGAAATGAACAGCAAACTAGTCCCTGTCACTCATGCTTCTACTCTCTCAAACGCCCCAGAGAAGCACATCAGGTCTCGTCTGGCTCCAGCAGCAGCCCGTGGAGGCCTTTCATAGGACAGCAGCCTGCGATGGATCGCACTGTCGTCTTCCTTTTCCCTGCAGTCACCATTCACCTTGCTTCGTCTCCCCAGAGGCAGTCGGGGTGTCAGTGAAATTAGGTAGTGATGCATCTATTGCACCGTCTGTTAGGATTCACGCTTGAAGCCATCCTGTACGGTAGGTGGCTGAAAAACACATATTGCACAGAGGTAGAGTGTGAGTGTTGGCGTCTGCAGTGTGCTAATCATGAAGAGGAATATGTGAGCTCTGGGTGTATGTCATTCGCAGATATATAATATAAAACGTATTTTGTTGAATGCATTTTACTAGTATTTTCTTTGGAATTTAACTGACATGAGGACATAGAAATGCACCTGGAGATTGTCTTCACACAAGCATCCCATTATGTCACTGGAATTTCTTCTATGTACTTGTGCTTATTATGGTTCATATCTGGTATTTAACATCTCGCCCTGCCATAAAACTCTTGAGATACAAGAATGTTCCACAGGGTTTTCTTCTGGCTGAGTCAAAACCACATGCTCATGTGGGTTGACTTCCTAGACTTCCTTATTCCAGTCAATTCCTCGAGTGTCTACATGCAAATGTGTTTCAGAGATGATGACAAAGATAAGACGGTGAATGGCTGAAACCCACTCAGTGAGCAGCTAAAAGTGTGTCATGAAAAACCGTGCGTGCTGGACAGGCGTGGGACGATCATGAAGTGCGTCAATCGTCCTGCACAGTTGTCGCAGGGGGAAAGAAAAGGACGCTTTGTTCAACTTCAAATAGTTTTACACCCAGCTAGAAGCCACATGAAAGAGCCCGAGTGACTCAGATTTAATACAGATTCATATTCAGTCATTATAGCCATGCTGAAGAAGAAATAACAGAGCACTGACTCAACACAGAAGCTGAATCGTTTGTACTTCCTTCCCATTCTTCAGGCCTTTTTGTATTTTTTGCACTTTCGTGAATCATGCGCCAACATGATCATGAACGTCAGCAGTGGCCCAAAATGCATGATTATTGCCGGAGCTCTTGTGCATCTTGTTCAGCAAAGGAGCGGTAACATCATGCCGCAGGTTAGTGTTCTTTTATTTCATGTATGGGACTTGTGATAGGAGAATAAATAAGATGTTCTGACATTATGATTCATTCATTTAAATATTTGTTATATTCTGAACAGTGCAGTTTCCCTGATTTCAAACCCAAACTTTAAAGGGAAGTCCCGTTCCTGTTCTTTCTTCTTCTTCTTCTTCTGCTTATGTCTTCTTCTCATCCATGACGTAGAGCCAAAGTCACCCAAGATAAAACATCTTCCCCTAGTAAATCCATGTCTGTTCACATCCACTCACATCTTTACATGGCGTTGCACTGCTGCTGAAGTTTCCCGCTATTAAGACATTTTCCGGCTGAACGCAAAACTAATTTACGAGGCAAAAATAAAGTGTATGCAAGTGATGGAAGTGAGAGTGCACAAAACAGGGACAAAAGTGTAACTGAGTTCTTGATAAATTTGGAGATCGGTTTCAGACTGAACTTGCAAACAGCAGGCATACTGTGCACACATATCAGCAAATCAAATCAAATCAAATCAAATTTTATTTGTATGGCACTTTTCATACTAAAAGCAATACAAAGTGCCTCACAGAGGCTAAAATCAGCAAAGACAAAACACAGGCTAAAAACACTAAGAACAAAACCGAACCCTCCCACCCCGTAAAAACACAGAGATACACAGAGACACACACCCACCCACACACACATACACCCCCCCCCCCCCCCCACCCCCCCCACCCCCCCCCACCCCCCACGTAGAAACACACGCACACGCACACACACAAAGGCTCACACTCACTGTACACGTTAGAGAGAGACATGGCTGGCACTGAGACCTGGAGCAAGGAAAAAGCCACCTTTGGGGGCCGACCGCATCGAGAGGGCCTCCAGCCCACGACTGTAGGCAATGCCGCCGTAGAGAGACAGCCCCGACCCGGGTAGACAGGAGGCCCTACACCAAGGTGCAGAGCCCCCCAGCCACCAGGGCCAGAGCCACCCACAGGACAGCACCCCCGTCAGTAGACCAGAGCAGCTCCCAGTGCGGTAGGCCCCCATGAGGAGACACTGTAGCTAAAAACTGAGGGACTAAAACTGTAAGACAGAATAAAAATGACCAAGATAGATAAAATGCCTTCAGCTTGTACAATTAGGACATGTAGTTAAAACATATTATTAAAGTAAAAGAAAATAAAAAATAAATAAATAAATAAAATAAAAAAATAAAAAAATAAAAAATAAATAAATGATAAAAAGTCTGAGAAGAACTGCTAAGAACTAAAACTGCTAAAATCTGAGGGCCGAAAACTAAGACTTTAAAATGGGGTAAAAATGAAAAGTATAGATAAAATGCTTTCAACTTGTACATGAAGACATGTAGTTAAAGCATATCAAGAATCTGATTAAAAGGTAGGGTAATAAAAGAAGTCAGTTAAAAGCCTGATTGAAAAGGTGGGTCTTGAGCCTCTTTTTAAAAACATCAACAGTCTCTGCAGCCCTGAGGTTCTCCGGCAGGCTGTTCCACAATCGGGGACCATAATAACTAAAAGCCGCCCTCCCCGTGTGTTTTCGATCTAACTTTTGGTATGGTTAAAAGGCCAGTACCAGACGACCTCAGGGTCCGCGAGGGTTGATATGGTAAAAGTAAGTCAGATAAATAAGGAGGCCCAAGACTGTTAAGACACTTAAAAACAAGTAAGAGAACCTTAAAATCAATCCTGAAGCGCACGGGAAGCCAATGCAGCGATTTTAAAACCGGCAATCTATAAGTGCACAGTTTGCAGGTCCACTGTAACTGTACATTGGCCGTTTAGGAGGAAAACTTATGGCTGACATGAATCTATTCATAAAATTTGTCCAGTGTGAAAATGTCATCAGTGCTTACCCTTTTACTCTTTCAGACAAACAAGTTTTGCTCCTTACTGAAAGGAGCAAAACTATAATTCATCACTTCCTGTGAACGTGACATACATGGATTTTCCTGGAAAAATTTACCTGACACCACTTACTACAACAAGGCCAAGTGCTCTGTTTACAGAGCGCACGGGAGAAAAGGTGTGTCAGTACACTCATCCATCTGTGAGCATTTGTGTTTGTGTGTGTGGCTGCCATCAGCGGTATTAGGCCATTGGACATCTGCCTGGCCGTGTTTGCAATCCCAAGCAGCCTGAGCCTAACAGCTACATAATGAGGGTACAAAGCAGCTGGTCTCTGTGTCGATGTGCGAGTGCGCCCTTGCCTTAAAATGTGGACACAAAGCAGTCATTAGGTGTATGTGTGTGTGTGTTTTTAGCAGATAGTCGCGGCACAAAGCAGCTTTTATAGACAGAAAAAAAAATGTCAACGCTCCCCACTGAGAGGGGTGCCTCAGGACAAGGGCCTGTGTATGTGTTGTGTGAGTGTGTGCACTTAATATATAGTGTTCCAACAAAGAAGTCATTTGGATGCCGTGTCTGTTTCGGCCGAGCCAGTGTGCCCATGCAAACCTGCCACAGTGCAGGTATTCGCAAGAAAGTTTTATGTGTGCGTCTAAGTTTATGTTAGTGCATGCAGTCCTCCTGGTGTGCACTTGTGTGTGTGAATGTGCGTGCATTTTGAATATGTGTGTCTTGGGACTCTACAATTCAGTCACAAATAGTTTCCAGCTCAGGTCAATAGCAGTTGCTTGGATGCTGACAGAGTTTGCATGCCAGTCGACTTGCATAGGCACACTCACACACACACACTGAGCTCGAAGGTGGCTGTGTTTTATGCCAAGTAAAAGTCCCAGCACAGCAAGTGGTTTTCAGATTGTTTCAAAACTATGTGTCCTTGTTGTGTGTGTGTCAATGTCAATGCCTGTGTGTGCATGTCCATTTCTGTCTGCGTTTTTTCTGTCTTTGCGTGTGTGTGTGTGTTATTCAAATTCAGCTCATTGCTCCGGGTGAGCGGGAGGCAAGTGTGTGTCCATCTTAGTACTGACTGGATCAGGTGTTATAATGCAGTGGATGGGGCTTAAATTAAATATAATATAATTTCCGTGTGTATGTGACTGTGTATACATTTATATGCTTGTCTATAAGCAGAGGAGTTGACCAAAATCACAGCTGCGTATTTTCAGTGCTTCTTCTTCTTCTTTTCCTTTTCCTTTTGCCTGTTCCCTTCGGTCAACTGCTTCCATCTCACCCTATCCTCTGGATCCTCTTCTCTCACTCCAACTACCTTCATGTGCTCCTTCACTATCCATAAGCCTCCTCTTTGGTCTGCCTGTAGACCTCCTGCCTGGAAGCTCTAACTTCATCATCCTTCGACCAGTATATTCACTGTCCCTCCGCTGAACATCCAAGCCATTTCAACCTGGCCTCTCGGACTTCATCTCAGCTGTCACTCCAGCACTTCCTCCTGTCTTTTCCTCAAAGCCACTGTCTCTAAGCCATCACCTCTAACCCCCACTCACAATTGCTCTGGACCGTTGACCTTAAGTATGTAAAGTCCTGCACCTTCTCTACCTCTGCTCCCTGCAAACTTACCGTTCCACTCAGGTCCATCTCGTTCATTAGTTTTCACTGCAAGCAGGATTATTAGACTCAGTGCAATTATTCTAAAAATAAAATAATTAAAATAAAGAATGAACCTGAACATTTTCCAACCCGATAATTGTATACAACTAGATTTTTATTTAGATTACTCTATTTTAAAAAATGTCAACCAAAAAAAAGTGGAGTGTAACTCTGTGTCCTGCTTTCCTGTCTTGTGTGAACCAGTTCATGTTTGTGTGAACGGAAGGAGGTGAATGACTGATCGCACATGTGTAGACGAGAACAGATACTGTAGCTGCGCCTCTTTATGTGACACTACAGACTGTAGCTGCAGCTCAGAAGCATTGTTTTTCTTTTGTTGTTCGTCTCATGGGTTTTTAAGCGGAATTTGTGAGTGCCTGAATGAATGACAGAGTTAATCACTTTGTGCCGTGAGAGAAAGAGCGGCTATCTTTGGCCTACCACAATAGCAGGAAGTCTCAGGTGTCAGCGTGTGTACCTGCATCCTTCTATGGGTGAGTCTTCTTACCTGCTTACTTGTCTTGTCTTTAACTGCCTTGAATGACACCATTCTCTAGTGTGTTTCATATACCTTAAGGTCGCTGTGGTCAAAGTTAACAAGGACAAACTAGTTAATAATTAAGCAGCCTTATTAATACATGATGAACACAATGCATAGATGCTGTATGTCCTGTGGCCACAGAGGTCAAATATCTAGAACAGATCAGAGATATTTTGTTTCTTTTAAAAAAAAGATGCAAACAAACATACCAGTTCAATAGGTTTCTAACATAAATGTCTGAATTTTTATTTCTTAAAAATAAGTTTCCTATGAGAGCCCTTTCATTTCAGTTTTCTCCATACTAAAATTTATGTAAAACTAGGTTTACCACTGCAAGGTAGTATGCCTCTGCACACTAGTCAAATTTCTGTTTACTTGCATATCTGTTCACATTCATAACATTTTTGAAGTGAAGACTTTAAGCAGATGTATTGTACTTATTGTATATTGTTATACTGCAATTTTTATGAGGTATAAGTGGGTCTATAAGGAGTTACGCCCAACCAAATATCTGTGGGCTTTATGTAACAATGGAATGGCGACGTAGTCATACATGTCATCTGAGGGTTGTTCAGATGAGTTTGTTCACGATAACAAATGCTTGATTGGTTGTTCGATGACCTGTAGAGATATTTTTTTCTCTGTATTTTGTTTGCAGCCACGATGAACCTCCTGGTGAAGTCAGTGGAGAAGCCAAGAAGAGAAGCGGTACTCTCGAGTGGCATCCAACAGGTGCCAGTCGAGGTGGGGGGGGGGGGGGGGGGGGGGGGGTGGCAATTGAAAACCTGATGAATTCTCAAGGTCCGAATCATAGAGCTCTGCCCAGTTGATGATGTCTGAAGGGAGCGACTTCTACGCCAGTCACACCACATAAGGAGCAGGAGGCAACTCCTGCCAAGGGTGGTGGCTGCTATATACTTATCGCTTTAAAGACATTTTAAAGACGAAACACATCCCATAATGACATCCCAATGGTCACACCAGGCTAGTCATGTTGAGTTATGTTGAAAAACCTGGTCTTTGGCCTTTGGTCTCCAAATTGTAATATGTTCATCACTGAGTCTTAGAGGACATTTGCTGTGAATTTGAAGAAATTTCCTCAAGGTGTTCCTGAGATATCACATTTTCAAGAATGAGACAGACAGTTTGCAGACAAATGCCTCTGCCAAAGTTGTCACCAGCACTAATGCATAAACATGTTGGATCAAGTTCAGAGAGTAGTTTTTTTCCACAGTTTTCAAACACTTTATTCTGCATTCTTTATTCACTCATTATACAGAAGATTCATATTTAAATGTGAAAAAGTTGGTCGGATACTGAGGATCTAATGTAAATGTAAACCCCCTCCCATTTCTGTGTCCTCAGTTTTGCCACACCACAGCATATTGTATATCCTCGAGCTCCAGAAGAAATGCCTTTTCTGTGTGTGAGGTCTCAGTGCTATCATTTTACATGGCACGTGAATTATTCAGGGGTCTGGTCACGTTTCCATGGGTGTGTACCCTGTCTCGTGCCAGCATTTGCTTGGTGACCTATATATCATGTTTCGCAGGCTTAATGTACAGCCTCTCAAACAAAACAATCACCGTAAATCAGGAGAACAGGTTGGATCTGAAAAGACATTGTATCTGTTAGCCTCACATAATAACACGTACACACTAAACTTATGTATCTGCATTTGTGTGTCTGTGGCCTCTTTCTGTGGCATTCCTTTCCACAATGACAATGGTTTTCAGACGGATAAGCAAGACTGACAGCTTAAATCATCTCTCTTTGTTCCTTGGATGTCAGGAAGGAATCAAATGCTTAGAGATGTAATTTCCAAAATTACACTTTTATCTTTAGCTTAACTCTAAGCAGCTAAAAGCAGTCAGGAATGCAGCAAGCTTTAATTGTCAGAAACACCAAAAGCATAATTACTGGAAACATCAGTCTCTGACATCAACAGTCTGATTGCTCTATGAGGTCCAACTTTACTTTACTACTTAAGAACTGTAGCAAAATAAAAATAAGGTATTTTATTGTAAATAATACATAATACCCATGTTTGCTTTATATATAGGAGTTATTTCATTATCAGATTAATGCCAGGGTAGGACCATAGCCCTTACCACTACACACCTGACCAAGACTGGTCGGTGAAGGTACGGTCATCAAGGAACCAATGAAGGTTGACTGTGACATCACCTGTGTGAGAAACAAAAAGTTGAAAGAAAATAACTCTTCATACCAGGAGGTGGCACTTGTCTATATTTGTTGACTGGAAGAGCTTGTATTAGCTCTGAGGTTAGGAAACTAGAAAGAACTACAAACTGTCATAAATGTACAGACAAATCTTGTGACCACCAAAAGTGGGGCCACAGATGCTCACCGATGGCCCGACGTCAACAAGCGGCCGATCATTGCCTTGGTGTGTCACGGCCCTTGATATGACACCCTTTTCCCCTTCACTCTGCAACCTGAGAAACCCCAAACAACAGGTTTCTGGCCTGTTTGTCTTCTGACTAATAAACCAAGCATGCACTGATGTATGATATTCAGCTGAACCTCTTTTGAACAATGTTAGCAGATGAACCATTTGAACCTGAGCTTCTGACTTATAACATCCCAGTTCTTTACAAGAAGATGGTCTGATATCTTTTGCTACAAGCATGAATTGCGGCATTTCCTTTGTCACACTGTCTGGTCCTTTTAGAAATCACAAGTACCTGATTCACCAAGTGTTATGAGGGCACTTTTATCAACACACCACAACTTTTATTAACACAAAAAAATATGTGTACTCTTGTTTGATATGAGATTAAGTGTCCAGTGTTTGGTAATTACTGGAATCACTGACAAGAGAAGTAAATAACATTGACCAACTTGTGACAATTCAGTGTTTTGCTGGGAAATTTTTGGACCAGGCATTCATGTGGATGTTACTTAGACATGTAGCACCCACCTAGACCAGACCAGGCACCTCCACCCCATAGCAACGACACTCCTTGATGGCAGCAGCCATCCCCAGCAGGATGCAGCCTGTCACAGACATACACATAAACAGTTCAGGAACAACTAAAAAAAAAAATCAAAAACAGTACAAGGTGTTGACCTGGCCTCCAAATTCACTACATCCCAAACTGATAAAGTATCTGTGGGATGATCCACAGAGGCCCCTCCCCTCAACCCAATGGACCCAAAGGCCCCCACTAACAACATTCTGTTGCCAGACACTGTACATATAATTTACATATAATACATGACATAATACACTACATAATGAGACTGTAGGAATTCATCTTGCAGGACGAGACACAAATATCCAAGTGCTCAGGATGATACGTGACCTTTTTATTATGATAAGTGTGGGAAGCTGACACAGCTGCTGTTTTTGACAGTTCACTGCAGGATGAGCACCTCCTGGATGTTATGACTCACTGACTCAGAGAGAAATTATAAAATAGTTTGGTTTAATTTTACATGGCTGGAATTACCTCAACACAATTACTTTCTAATCAGTGTGTTTTGACAAATTGTGGTTTTAACATGTTTGAGCCCAAAAGAGACACACACAGGGAAAGAAAAAACATGAAAAGTGCCACAAGTCTATAGTAATGGATGTAATTAGGTAAAACTCAAGACAGTAACAACAGACTTAGGCAACTAAAAATTCTCAGCGAAAGACAGTCCAGTTGGAGCCATAACATCCCTGTTATCAAAAAACAAAAGGAATGTTTTAGAGGAAAAGAAAGATCTTAAAAAAATATGAAATTAAGTAACAATTTTATATGATTATTATCCATGAATGAATGTATGTTGAAGAGGTGAAGACCAAAGAGTAAAACAACAATTCAGATTCAGTTTTTTCACATTCAGCCAATGTAAAGAGGAATCATGTCAAAGGAACATCTTAAGGTACACAAGGACCTTTGTATTTTCCATATGGTGCTGCTTCCACTTCCTTATTAAGCCACAATAAGCTCCATTAGAGATGAATAAAAAAAAAAAGTGTTAATTTAATGTCTCTTTCAAACATCACAGTGTTACAACTCAACATGAAAACCCAACAGGTTCAATTAAGTCTTTTAAATAGGAGATAAATATCTGAAAGGCTGTGGTCTTTGGTGTAGAAAGGACACGTTTTAGATTTTCTCTTCTAGAGTTTCAGTTCACTCATGAGTCCAAGTGAACATATGTGCCAAATTTGAAGAATCAAGGTGTTTCTGAGATATCACACTCACAATAGTGGGACGGCTGTCCGTTACAAAAGAATGGACAATTTGGAAATGTAATGCCTCTGGCCACGTTTCATGGTGTCCAGATTTCATTACTCAAGAGAACATTAGCAAAATTGCAGCTCTGTAGTCTCATTATTATCAGAGTGGAACTGCTGTTTATTTAAACTGGACAGTGCAGTGTTGCAGACAGAAGCAGGCGCCTTCACATCTGTGTGTGTATATATTTTTTTTTAACTCTGGAATAAGCATTGTTAATCTAATGACACATCCAACCTAGATTACTGCTACTTCCTTGTCTGGTTTACATTTTTAGGTCATTTGATATGTTTCCACAGATTTACTTGTTCCCACATAATTCCGGTCTCTCTTACACTTTACAGTTTAGTAAAGAACAGAAAATATTTTCCGTGGGGTGTGCTAAATGTGATTTTTGCCTTTGTATCCACAGGTGGTGAGATAAAGAAAGAGTAAGTAAAAGCACAACCCTACCTCTTTTGAAAAAGCACAGAATTTGTTAAGTTGATCATTTGCAGGGGAAAAGGGCAACAGTTCACATTCACAAGCACAGTTATCAGTCACGTAAAGGACTGCATGCAATACAATATGGCTGCATCAACATAACATAAATCCTTGAATAAAAGCAAATAGCTTAAAACAGCTTTTACATATTGATTAGATACTTAAGCATTTTTAAAGTGGGGCACTATACTCAATCCAAAGTGCTTGTCACATGGTTGGATACCTTCATAAAACCCCTGCAGAGAGTGGAGATGAGAGAGTATGCTGACTTTTAACTCATCTTGACAGCTCTCTTTTTTCCTTTCTTACACAACCCTTTATGGCACTTTGCATGTTAACAGCCAGGTACAAACCCTATGTACAATATGCCTCCATGGAGGGGCTGAGAAAACATACAATTTGTCCCTGTATTTAAACAGCATCACGCCTCTCTTCTTTCTACGACCGCCAGCTTTTGTTTTCTCCCTGCTTTCTCCAAAGAGTCTATAAAGTCTTAAGGGTCAAACTGAAGTTTTTTTTTAACATGAACTGTCTTGTCCCGGTGTTTTGATGAGCGGCACAGTTCATGTTAGGACAGCACTGCTTTATGAATCTAACTCCAAGGTTTGTTTATTACACAGGAAACACATGGATATCATCTAACCCTCATCAGTTCTCTGAATCCTTCTGTCTGATTTGGCAAAGACAGGACCAGGAGGAGGGGGTGGGAAGCAGGGGAGAAGGAACACAAATGTAGACAAAGTTGATACATGATTAGATTTTAGGTTTTACATGATTAGATAGTAAATGATTTGAGTGTATTTATTTATGTTACGCCTAGTTTAGGCCTGATAGACTATTTCCTCTAAGTACTAAAACTAACCATCCAAAAAAGGCTTCAATTTTTAGGGAAGAATCTCAGGTCCAGGTATATAAATAAACAAATTACTCATTATGTGTGATGAACAATATAGATTGAAATGTTCCGTGTTTTGTTTTACACCTTTAAATGGTAAACTGGAGTTCATATTAAATTGTTTGGCAGGTTTGAACTCTCCAGACACATCCCGCCTGAGGCATTGTGGAATTCCTGATGTATTTAGGCTTCATTTGATGGTGTCAGCTGAGCCAGAGAGAGAAGCTGTTGTCAATGCAGGCAAGCAGAAAGTGAGGTGGAGCATGGCAGGTACGGGGTCAGGTAACCAGATACTGTAAAGTTTGCGTTCTTTATTATTTTAGTCTGAATGGCATATATTTTACAACTCTTGAGTGACAGACAGCTAACACAGGAAACTACTGCAGCTGTTGGGTTTGCTGCTCAGTTTAATTCCAACTATGAGGAGACGGCTCTCAGGGGCTGCACATTCCGTGTTCCGATTCCATTCATAAAACATCATGTCAGTGCCTGCCATGTATTTTACATGTTGAACTTGTTTTATCATCTCCAGTCAAGACTTTTGGATATATTTTATATCTTTATAGTGTATCATATCAGGGCCAGTTGCACTAAGATAAACCTTGACTAGGGCTTAGACTTAAAGAGGAACTCCACTGCATTTATGCAAGAAGAATCATTTTAATTGTCAGTGGGAGCCTGTGAAAACAGTTGCATAATCCGTCGGTCTGGATAAGCCACAGATTATACAACTGTTACGAGAAAATAAGCTCTGATGACTGAAGGGTTATCTTTGTTTGGGATTAAAGACAACACTGGAAAACCTGGGGTGCCAATTCCAAACATGGGATTTAAAAGATGTGGGCATTTCCAAGACTGGAGCAATATAACTTAAAAGAGGCTGCGAAGAAACCGTTGATTTCCAAATGTCTCAAGCAGATTGGTCCCTCCAGAGCCATGAGACTCCATGAGCAGGGTTCTGCTCAAGGCTTCTTCCTGTTAGAAGGGAGTTTTTCCTTGCCACCTTCGTCTTCGTGCTTGCTGCGGGGGTTTCAGGCCAGGTTACACACCTTTTGAGACAATTTGTATTGTTATTGACGCTATATAAATGATGTCTGGCATCCACATAGCTCTGTCTACGTTTGCAGGTCAACCAGAAGTCCAGTCATTCTTTTGAGAACATTAGTGATGAGCATGCAGAATTTCAGTCTTGGTCCGAAGGTCTCGACTGCAATGAAAACCGTGAATTTCAGTGGATTTCAAAGAGACGACGGACACGCTTGCAGGCTAATCAGCTATTCAGTAGCTTGTATGTTCAGATTTTAATCGTGTAAATGTTTCATGCTGTGTAAGAGAATTTGTCCATATATAAAGAAATGTATTCCTTTGCACTAATCAATATATTTTACAGAATTAAAGACTTTTTGTCAACAAAGCACAAATGTTGTGCTGTCGTTGTTAACAATTCCCTACAGAAAGCAGGGAACACTTTATTTTAGTACTGTACCATGATCAGATCACATCAGACGTACAGACTGAGCTCAGTTCAGTTCTCCATAGCTCTGTTAAGTTTATGAAATATCACTCTTCATCTACAGCTCAGCTCAGGATAAATCAGTTTCTCTGTTTTGTTTGTATCTAGGGGATAGGGTTTGTTCCATTTATTTACTAGTCTTTTTTTTCGTGTGTGGAGTCTGGAAAGTTTATGAAGTTCTGACAGAAACCTGGAAAACATTGAGCGTGAACAAATCAGCTGCAAGCACAGGGATGAAATAACAGTTCTTGGGATTTATAAAGTAATGACTGGCTGCACACCAAGAGGTACTCCACATTCCTCTGTATGTTATGGCTGTGTGTTTGTGTGCGTGATCTTGCTGGTTAAAAATGATACTTTAGACCTGTTATAAAAATTGTACTTAGACAAGAGTTGCACACCAATGTGTTTCACTGATACGGAAAAACATAAGACTTTGTTGAGTATTCATGGTGAACAGAGGATGAATTCCAATGTGTCCTCCTGACCTGTTCTCTTGCACCACCACAAACAAACACACCTTTAAGTTTTAACCTACCACTGACAAATTATCCATGTATCTGAATGACTGACTTATTCAGCTTTTCAGATGGGATTTTTTTTCCACATTAATAACAGTTTTCCTGGTTTAAGAAAATAGTAATAATATATATATATATTTTTTTTATTAGGTAGCATCTGGTTTGCTCTTTACGACAGTCCCGATTCCCCGTTCAAAACATAAGCTAGCTCATTGCTTTGTAAGGTATTTTGCAGGTTGGTTTTTCAAAGCATCTTGGAGAGTTTTGGCTATTTCAGTCTCATCTGTCTGTTTGTGTATAACCCCAGACTGACTCCATGATGTTGAGATCCGGGCCCCAGAGAGCCACATCATCTGTTGCAGGACCCATTTTATTGCACAAGATATAGCTTCATAAATCTGTCTGTGTGAATGGATCTGAACCGATTTGACACCTCCCCGATGGTATGGACAAGAATAAACACAAGAAATTAGTGAAACAGGTGCACACTACATTACACACGCATAAATCTCCTTATTTAGTCCTGCTCTCATTGCACCATTTTCTCCCTCCCTCCCTTCAATTTAATGTTGCACTGTTCTCTATTTATTCTATGAATTTCCATGCCCAGTCAGCTGATTTATATTGCATTAGCTCCGTGTAACCTAGATGTGAGTGGAATGAGCAGTCAATTTTTAGAATCGGCCTGAATATGGTGCAAGAAATTACATAACAACAACATAAGCCAGATCACTGACATAAAATATCTCTAAATAGGACGTGTCCTGGGACTGAACATATGCTGCTTTCATGGTGAATTTGGTAACAGTCAGAGCATGCTCGTGATGATTTTATGTCACTGGGGAACAAGCGTTACCATCGACTGTACATCTGTATTTGTTTCAGTTTTCAGTAGCCATGGTTCCTGGCTGCTTCATATCTGTCATTCTGCAAATAAATTTTACAAAAATACTTACGTTGTCTCTTTGTAGTGAGCACTTCAGCCTGAGGACTTAGGCAAAATCCATGCACTCACACATTTCCCTGCAGAAGTCTCTCTGCTAAGCTCTCCTGTCTGTTTACACTATGTGGTAACCAACATGGATATATATTAAAATACTTCAAGTAGGAATCTCTTCATTCGCATTCCCTTTCTGTAAAACAGTTTACCGTCAAGAGTCTGTTAAATTTTCTCTTGTAAAAGCCACTTATATCTAAACAAGCTCAAATGGATCCTGTGTTTGTCTTATCTGTTCTTTCAATGTTCTTGCATTTCATTTTATGTCACTGAAGAGTAAACGGTGCATAATATTCACCCAAACTCAGGACTGTATAAGGAAGGACTGAGTCTTCATGAGCGTTACTTAATCATAAGTATTTTTTATTTTTTTGGGTGCATCTATGATCCAGGGCTTTTTTTTTATCAAGCCTTGCAGAGTACAGGGCCAGGGCTGCAAAGAACGATTGTTTTTTTCTTAATTATCATCTGAGTCCAGTAATCTTTTGGTTAACTCGTCAGTAGATACTGATCAGAAGTTCTACCACAATATTTTACAAATAACAATTCACCAACATAAAAAAAGATAAGCTAGTAATTAAATTACCTAACAGTACTATTCATCCCGAATTTGCAATTACCTTCAGCACCTGAATGCATGCAGATCTCCTCTTTCTTTTCTATGATCTTCACAGCAGATGTTCTGCAGCTGACTTCCATGCGTCACGTTGACTAATTCAAATATATAAGTGATCAAGATTTAAATGGTTTATAAGAAGAAGAAGGAGGAATGCTCCTCAGAGATAGAAACACCAGCATTCAATAATCAGTCGTCCCAACTTCAAAGACTATCCTGCCATCGCTGTTTAGCCCGATGGCTGTAAATGTATGAACATGACAGCTTAAACACCAATTACATCTTTGTCCTTGGCAGTTGGTCTCACCCTCCACCCCACCTCAGTCACCTGAGAGGAATTATCCTCTCACACCTGCCTGCCTCGCTGCCTGTGCAAACCTTTTTGCATACTTTTGTGGCTGTCCATTTCTCTACCAGTCCTCTGGCAGGTCGATTATGCAAACTCAAAGACAGACACGCACATTTTAAAGTCTGCAAAATGAACAAGGCGAAGCTGTACATACAAGAGTATTCTGGGGTCACAGATTCCTTCGTGACTTTACGAATAACCTGTTGCAGGGAAGCTGCAGCCGCTGCTTAGCTTCCCATTATTACCGGTAATTACTAATGCACTTTGTGTCTGTGTGTGGTGTCCCTACATGCCTGCATTACCTAAACACGTAGAGACCATGATTATTTCCTGCAATTACCTTCAGCACCTGCCTGCCTGTCTGTTCACACTTGTTTGCCAGCTGACTTGGATGCATGCAGATCTCCTTTTCACAGCAGATGTTCTGCATCTAGCTGAATTCCATTTGTGATGTTGTCTAATTCAAATATTTCTACACAGATGCAAGGTTCAACTAGCAGTGTATTTTTATGCAGACCTATCTAAGCCTTGATTCATCTACTAAAAGCCTTTCGATCAAACTTTGTATTTTAAAACCAAGTGAACATGTCTATAAACCTAAGACTTATATCCTGCTGCCTGTCTTTATACGAGACACTCAGCCTGTCTGCAACTCACAAACATACTCATACATACCACATATCTTTCCAAACTAAACATCCCCAGCACACTTCACTCACCCTCTGCCGTGTTTGACTGTCGGGTAAACTTTACATTTTCCATGTGATTTAAGTCTGTACTTGTCTGCCAAGTTCCTAAATGACATTAGACACAGTGCCTGTTAGCTAACCAAAACAAATGGACTTTACAGTTCAGCAAATGTGGCCCAGTTCTGTTTTTACTACTGTAGTCATTCTCTTTGTGACAACAGGTTTGAAGTATTGGAGAGGAGCTTTTTTTTTGATTTTATCACATTCACAGAATAGCTGTATTAATTGGATTCTGCAAATGTAAAGGGTTTACTGCCATCCTGATATTGATCTTTTTAAATTGCATTATATGTTTTGACTTCAGTCATAAAAATAAAGTGAGTACAGGAAGCAGGCTGAGATCAAAGTGAGTTAAGGGTTGAAAAAGTCCAATTTTAAGTGCAAATTCGATTTAACTTACTGAAACAAGTGTGTGCAGACACTAGCAGCAGTCACTGAAGTCTTGAGGATCCACCATGTGGGAACTGTTAGGGTCTTTGGCTGTACTAATCTATACAAAGGTAGCCTCAATAAGATTTATCCTCTGGTAAGCATGAATATTATGAATGTCAAGACGAAAAGGTTCAGGAGTTCACCAAAGTAGGATTCATAACATGTATATGATCCATCCAGGAGTCGTTCACATATTTTAGTCTAGAAGAAGGTAGCCGAATGTATTCAAGTCTAGGTTAACATTGTCTAGAATGAAACAATTAAACAACATCCACTGTGTTCACTAACATGTAGTCTTGCACGTTTAGATGAGCTGCCGTTTCATCAGACAGAAGCGTGGTTGGAAAAGACTGCTTCTGTTCTTTCGAGATGTCTTTACTGATCATTTGCCTGAGAAATTGGCGCAAACTTCTAAGTAGCATCTATTTGAAAATTTAGTCAAATTCCGCTAATCACTGTTGTCTCCACTTAAATAAATAAATAAAACTTCTGTGATAGTCTTGTTGTCCTTTGAGTTCCTGGTAGAGGTAATAAAAGTACACAGACTTCTATCTAAAGCTCCACCATGTTTGACTGACTACTAATGACAAATGATGTCATTTTCATCCACATTTCAAAACCAATTATTTTTGACTGAAATCTTCGGTATTTTTAACTAGTGCCTTCACTTTCATTCTTTTGTATTCAGTGGAGCTAATGTGATCTAATGGATGAAGACAAAAGATGTCCAATTGATTATCAGTCACTTGAGCCTAAGACTGGAACAGACAGCTCACCAATGTCTTTTATCCTGAGATCAAAAAGACTTGAAATGTATTCACGTAGCCCTGATGTCCTACAGGGGTCACGTTCATCCTAATCTGCAAGTGATAGCTGAAATCTCACTGTTGTTCATGAGTGGAGCAAAAAAGAAGGAACTGGCAAAAAAAGGTAGCATGGATCATATAAGGATGAACACAGTTGCTCTGCACACTGTTGAGGCTGTCCACTCATGTAATCTTGTGGCATTTGACATACTGTATGTTAGTAGTCATACAGATACACATATATAGAGGCCCATAGTGGAAACAGACAGACATTCCATGGCCACTTGGTTTGAGTGATGACACTGACTGATTGCATCTGTGCTCAGGCCAAAGAGGTGAACACAAACACACACACATACACAAATCCCTCCTGATGCAGGATGGTGATGAATGCTGTTTAATCCTGTGGTTAGAGTGTCCCTGGTGGGAGGGGTCAGACCTTCTTCTCAGGGCTATCTCTTACAGGCCAAAGGTTCAGCCTGATGGCATCCCAAGATACAATGATTGCATTGTATCTTGGGGATTGTATACGCAGGGAACCGAATAGAGCTTAAAATCCCATATATTTTACTGATTTGAAAGACATGGTTTAAAGACAGACACTAAAATGCATGGTATAAGTGAGCTTAACTGAATCTACAAATGAAGCACAAATTTAACAGAAACTGATTCTGTTAAGATTCTTAACAGATTTTTAAACTTTTAAACTTTGAAAATATATTGTTATAAGAAAAGTAATATCATTACTTACTACAGGCAACAAAAGAACCTGTGTTCATACTATCATCATTTTAAGTGTGATTACATTTCGGTAGCTAAACTGTTAGCAATATCCATAGCAACAGATAAACGGATCAAGAGTTGATTTTTAGATGGATGATACGTTAATACTAGTTGTTTTGACCTTCTTTTCATGATTTTATTAGTATGTCTGAGAGATATTGATGTTAGCAGCGACTTCATCTTTTCGTTATGCCTTTGCATCCCCTGCGCTATGCTCATGACCTTCTAAAAGTTGCATAGCAGCATTATTCTCACAACCTAATGCTGCATTGACACATTGAGTTGCAAGTTGCAAAGCAGCTACATGTTGGCGCCATAGAAGTGTTGCAAGTGCTCCCGTTGACATTATTGTTGACGTCATCAAAGTGGAACAGAAGCTTGTGATTGGTTTATATGTCACTGCATCAATGGAGCATCAAAACAAGTTGAAGCCAGCTCAACTTTAATATGTTGCACCTGTCAGGTAGTGACAAGTGTCAGGTGTCAGTTTGACACTTCACATCACTGGCTTGCACTAAAACTGTATTGTAGCTTGTTGCTCTTTCACCGTTAGTGTGAACCACTGACTGTATGGCTTGTTAACGCAACAAATGGCTTCCAAATGGGGCAGTGTTTAGCCTACTGTGTTGGCAAGAGAAGCCAACATGAACATCTCCCTCTTGTGGAACTGTGAAATAGAAATTTTTGATAAGGTCTGTGTTCACACGTTATAATCATGACTGTATATAAATAAGGATAATGCGTCAAAGAAGAGGTTGATGATAAGCTAATATACCATAATTTTGTCATATAGAGTCTTTCTTTTCTCTTAATCTGAAAATACTAATGATATTTCTAACAGATCCTTCCTTTCATTATGTTTTTACATTTCCTACATTAGCTTGGTGAACGACCTCAGGGGCTTCTGCTTAACAGCGATGTTTTTTATGGCTATGGCTGATGTAACCACTTGAAGGGCAAGCACACAACTATACACAACCCCATGTCTCAGCCATGAGCTCACGAGTTATATATGAAGGCAGCACGAGTACATTTTTGACCAGCTGAAACAGTATGTAACAAAATAATCTAAAGTTTAAAGCTTTTCTGTGTTTTCAATCACATCTCACGGTCTTCATTCAGTAAATAGAGGTGGACCTTTGAGGTTTTTGTTTAGCTGACAGCTTCCAACAAACCAGAAACTAGTTTTCAGTGACCACTTATGATTGTTGCGTAGTGCTAATTCAGGGTACTAGAAATGAAGTGTTGCGTTTACTGACCTGAAATGCATTAGGTAATTGTCAGAAATCATTTCACTCTCACGTCAGCCATGGAGACCAAAAACTTTTTACATCTGTTTTTGACTTTTATCTCGCACAACTGTGCACATTACATTTAAAAGAAATATAAATATATTGGTTTAAACATTTATAAATTTGACAGAGGTTTGTTTAACCCAGCTCTTTGCTTGTTGCCAAGATTCTGTTAATTATAATACGGAGAGGAGGAAAACTTGAACTAACCAAAACAGTCGAGCAAAGCAGACGTCATCTCAACCTCATTTCAGTGCACAATATTGTGTTTTTCCTTCCCCCCTCCCTTTCCATGTTCTCCACTTCTCCCTCGAAAGGCCACAAGTGTGATTCGCTGTCTGGCCGCGCATATTAATGAGAAGGGGACCGCGGGCAGCTTTTTAAAAGAGCTGCTGCCTGTCTCTGCCTCTCCACAGCAGGCAAGCGAGCGAGCGAGCGAGAGAGAGAGAAGAAGAAAGAAAGAGGGAGACCTAAACGACTGATTGGAGATTCATCCAAGCTCAGGACGCGCAGACGGAGTTGCACAATCAGCGCTCCAAAGGGATTTCAAAAAGCAGAAAACCTTCAGTGCTCTTTTCAGTTCAGCCATCCAAATAGTCGCCACAAGTGGATATTATCTGCACCTCGAAAGACTTTTTTTGTTAATTCCCTCGTACTCACTTGAATAGACCGGAGAGCTCGGATTTTGAGGAAAGTTCTGTAAAAAAAAAAAAAAAAAAAAAACATCTAAGACGACATGCATCGGTGCACAGTGGTGTTACTTTTGTTAGTGGTGGCACTATACTTCCTGAGTGCAGAAGGTAAACTTTTAAAACGCGTTGTTTATGTGTACATTTTAAGTTCTTTTAAAATGGACTGTTTTGCACGGAAACTGTGGTGATGTAACTGGATAACAATAGGTGGAGTGTGTGGGGGGTTTCATGCCTTGTATGCTTTGTTATGTGTGCGTTAAGGTAATGATAAATTCAGTTAAAAACAAAACTCGCAGTCCCTATCCAGAGTTTGTTAGACACAGGAGAGAAGTTGATGCCAGTGATCCCAAAATCTTCAGCGCACCTTTTGACAACAACCACTTATGTGTCCACAAAATGACTCCGATTACCAATATACACCACCTGCTGCATGCATTTTACTATTAATCGATCATAAAACAAAATCTTGGTTTATAGCCTTAAGACACAGAAATCTTCTCGAACATAACCTGCAGTGATGAATAACTATACTGTAAAAAATCTGGTCTCATAATGAGCCTTAAGTTGGCAGCTCTCCCTGCACCCTGAACATCCCTAAGGGAGTCAAGAGTATCTGGCAAAACAAGTGAAGGCGCCATATGGACGAGAAATAATTTAATCCAATGTGCTTGCTTTGCTGTGTTTACAGGGGAAAACATTTTTCTGTGTTCTAACTTTATTTACTTGTGTCTGCAGCTGCCAAACTTTTGGAAAACAAATATGTATCTGTATTTACCAGAAGCGTTATCATGTTATTCTGTCAGTTCTTTGTGTGTTCACATGGAGTTGTAAGGTGGGACATAACAGGAGGCTTGTGTACAGCTTGAGTTTTGGTTCAAAAGTTTTAATTCATTATCCACTAATTTTTGGTTTTCTGAAACGTTTGCCAAGTTGTCAGTAAACAAGTGCTTTCATTCAGAAAGGTATTCCTCTGTTTAGGTGCATGAAGTGCTGCAGCTGATTCCCTCCACTCAATATATTAATCTCAAGCGTTTCTGTAGTTCTGTTGGCCTTTGTTGTCCCTGGTGTCTGTGCTCACTTCTGGCTCCGTGGAGGGGCTCGTGACAGATTTAGTGGCCGGTGGTCAGGGCGGATAGCGGGTGATGGATGAAGGAAACCTTGGACTATCTGGGTCATCACCTCCCATCACAAATATACAGCCTGGCAAAACTAATTTCCGCTGCGTTTATTCAGCAGCGTAAAGTCATGGCAGCTAGATAACCTGACCTGCAGAAGATGATAATATGCGAATGAATAAATGTATAGATGCTTTAGGCTTGTGATTACGTATAGTTCCAGTTAAAGGAGTGTATTATGCATTCTGTTGTGCTCACAGTGTAAGACGGTAAATTGAATATGTAATAATAATAATCAGCTGATAATTTAGCTGCTACAGAGAACAATCATCAAAGTAGTGTAAAATTCATGCTGTGGGGAAATTAAGCTACTTTTTCTAAACTCAAAAGTTTCCATTATAGTAATGCTTTATTTTTCCATCTTTCTGACAACACACTATATTGTATTTCTGCCTAACTGTTCCTTAACTTGAAGTGAAACCGTGCATGAAGCATGAAATTTCAGCAGCGAGTTGCCAGATATAAATATAGGAACAGATAATACCAACTTGTCAGTGTATAATTCAGAGATAAACTAGCGACTTGGTAATGACTGCAAGCAAATTGGCTGTCAAATCACAAAGATATAAGTTTCGGTGCCTGTTTCGTGGACGCAAAACAACAACAAAACTTCAAACTCTAACATGTTTCTTGTAATTCTCAACAGCCTATAAGTGCAGGTGCACCAGAAAAGGTCCAAAGATCCGATACAAGGATGTACAGAAGCTGGAGATCAAACCCAAACACCCGTACTGCCAAGAGAAGATGATATTGTGAGTCACACTTTTATTGTATTCAGTCTGTCGCTCTTCAAATGTCATATCTGCTACTTCTTTCTTGTGTCTGCAGCCTTTTATCCCTTCTTGTACTCTTCCTTTTCCCTAATCCACTGACCTTTTCTTGCCTGCTTCTGTCCAGCCTATTTCTTGCTTTTCTACTTATCTTCTTACTCTTCCCACCTTTCTTCCAGTTTATACTCTGTGCACATGTATTGAAAACAAATTATACAACCAGCAGATGATCGACAGATTTACGACTGTTAACTGTCAGAAATACCATCAAGTATTCAGCAAGAGTTTTTAAAACAGCCTGTCGTCTGTGTTTAAAGCAGCATGATTTACAGTATGACAATAAATTGATGATTTGATTACACCCCGCTGACTGGAGGTTTGGCTCATTAATTATTGAGGAGCTAGAAAGAGCTGCTGGAAGTTCAGGTTTCCAGAACTTTCCAGAACTGTTAACACGATGATATAATTAACTTTGAAGACATTTAGTAATGAACTGAAGCATGTTGCAGGCTGTGGCACACGGTTCATCATAATCACTGTGCTGATTTCTTCGGTTTTTTTTGGTTTGTTGCTGCACCCCAGCCTACGGCCTCACTCACAGGTCTTAGCTTGAATTATAGACTATTTGATGCTTTTAACTGCTCTCTCTCCATCTCTGCCATCAACACTTTGACACATTTACTCACATCGTGGTATGCAGCATGAAGTAACCAGCTGAGTGATGCTCCAAACATAAAGAAAGAAGGAAAGAAAGAAATGCTCTTATACTATATACAGATATAGTGTGCACCGTATGTTTCTTTCTGTGAGCTCACATGGTGCAGATCAAGTCTTAAAGCCAGAGCCATGAGAGCTGGTGTTTCAGTGAGGAATTTATTGGAACTTTTATGTCAAAGCTACATGGAGATACAACAGATGGAGATGTTATGTCAGCCTCCCGAAGTCCGTTTGTTTCTGTTCGAGGCTCAAGCTCTGCTGCCACCTGCTGCCCAGTTACAATTTTGCCCAGGGAATGTATCTTAGTAACAGCAGTGACCATTGAGGAAACAGTTTTTGAGGATACATGTGTACTCAGGACTGGTGACAGTTTGCCATTTTTATTTAAAAATGTTTATTCTAGCATTAACAAAAAGTTGAACTGTTTCAGATTAATTAGTTTACGTATATTCTACCTGATCAATTCATTTTTCCAGTCAGTTTTTGCCTTTTTTTTTTTTTTAAGATTTACAGAATTGTTAATTAAATAGACTTGTTAGGGTTGGACAAAACAAATATTTTGAATTTGCTCTTGGAACTATTTTTAACATTTTATTTTGAAATAGTCCACAGTGGCGAGGTGGTTAGCACTGATGCCTCACAGCAAGAAGGTCACCGGTTCCATGGGCTGGCTGGCCTTTCTGTGTGGAGTTTGCATGTTCTCCCTGTGTCTGCGTGGGTTCTCTCCGGGTACTCTGGCTTCCTCCCACCATCCAAAGACATGCTGGTTAGGTTAATTGGTGATTCTAAATTGGCCGTAGGTGTGAGTGTGAATGGTTGTCTGTCTCTGTGTTAGCCCTGCGATGGACTGGCGACCTGTCCAGGGTGTACCCCTGCCTCTCGCCCGATGACAGCTGGGATAGGCTCCAGCAGACCCCCGCGACCCTTAACAGGAATAACCGGGTATAGAAAATGAATGAATGATAGTCCGTCCACCAGAAATTGGTGTCAAAAATGCATTATTTGCAATATGCAAAATGTAAAGGTCAAACAGGTCAAGGCAAAATGATTTATCTGGAATACAGTCACACTGTTGGAAAAGAGTGAGTGGGCATTCAAAACACAAACAAACCACTCCGAAGCATTAGATTTGATTTGGTCTCCACCGACTCACAGGTCTGCTCCTGTGTGTGTATTACCCGCCACACAGTCATCATTCAAGGCTGCTCTATTAGCATGAGATAGAGGCCACCAGCCGTTGGTGCCCAAAGAAAAATGAGCCTCAGCAGGGTCCGGAAAGCCACAGAAAGAAAGAGAGCGGGAGAGAAATGAGCAAGAGAGTCCCTTCTCTGGTCATTTGGCTTACAGCTCTCACTTTGGCATTCTGAGTGGCCACTCCTAACCACAAACGCACACAAGCTGGGAGCCACAAATGTCTTTTTTTTAATCGTATTTTTCTTTTATGTGGTTGTCCACCATCCTTTTATTCCAATGTCATAGCTCGCATAGCCAGTGGCTGCGCTCCGGCTGCCCAGGTGAATGATAATGAGCAGGAAGCAAAGCTCAAATTAACAGTGATTTGGTTAGATTTCCTCCCTGCTGAGAAGCCTCACAGATATGAATTGAATTCACTGGCATGCACGCATACACAAGCACTTAGATATTCTCTCTGTCAGACACACACACACAAAGCTCAGTCCTTCCCAAACAAAGCACATAGAACTCTCCAACTAAAGCCTCAATAGCCAAACAAAGTGACAACTGAATAGGCAGCAAAATAGATGCAAAACTCTTTAATCTAATCCTTATAACGACCGAATGCAGTGTTTTTATCAAAAGTCAAGTATTTTCTCTTCCAGTCAAGCCTTTTAATATTCATGGTTTATTGAGGCTTTGAGTATATCTGGATAGAGAGGCCCTGTGGCGCGGTGGGAGCTTTTTCTTCTACCACATTCTCTTGTTTGGCCTGAATGTGCCACATGCAGGCAGCCTGTCTCTATATCTGCCTTAAGCAGAAGGTGACAGACAGACCAGTTGATTCAATGAGCTTAGATGTCACATTTTTAAGTGGCAGCTCCATAATATTGCTTCATTGCCAAGAAGCGGGCCAAGCAGTGCAAGCTGATCTTTTGAATTGTGAGGGCATTGAAGTGTGGGAATGTTATTGGCAGCAGTGTAGAATAGCAGCTAAAATTTGGGTCAAAAACATGTCAGCCAGGCTACCACTTGACCAGTCTCTATTCACAAGACTCAGATCTGCTTTTGAAATAGTTCAAAATAGTGTGTCTACTCTATTCACCTCCACTGAAGTTCATAAAAATAAAAAAATAAAAGAATAAATACAGCAAGTTAGCTCTTGGATCTCAGCCTCTTTCCACTCAAGCTTTTCTCTTACCAAAGGGTTCCAACTTGGGTCCAAAAACTAAACATTTATTCCACAGCCTTCTTATTCTTCTCTCCTTTGGTGCTCATGATATAATAACAGAATATGGTGACAGTTTATTGTGGGTGAGTGTTTTTTCTTTTGGGCCAACAATACAGATTTTTGTAGAAACTCTGGATTCATTTGTGGGTGTGATTTGATTTGTGAGCACACCATGCAGTTAAAAAATGTGCGTTTTAACAGCGATTAAGGGGTTTAATCATATTTTTTTACTGCTCCTCTTCTCAGCGTGACGATGGAGAATGTGTCTCGGTTCAAGGGCCAGGAGTACTGTCTTCATCCCAAACTTCAGAGCACCAAGAATCTGGTCAAATGGTTCCGCATCTGGAAGGACAAGCACAGGTAATGATCTGTGTTTTTACTCTGGCAGTAGAGTACCTTTACATGAGTTACAGATCAAATATATTTGATATATAATCCAGAATATGAGTGCAGACAGCATGAAGTTCCTCAGGAAAAAAAGGATCACAGCAGGATGTCTCTGTTTGGTACCATCACCTACATATAGTGATGGAGTGTAGAGAATGCCTATAAGAAGAGTTTTGTGAGAGCCACACTTAATATGAAAACCAAGGTTGTAATATTGTACATATGATGGAAAATGAGCAAGAGATCAAACTAAAATGAGAGCAACTTTGTGATATATTAGATATATTAGAAATACACGTATTTGCTTCCTGGTGGAGATGAGCAAAACTGCAATCATTTCTCTGTGTGACATATAGCCAGCAGCTAGTTGGCTTAGCTTAGCACCAGGACCTGAAACAGACTTGGCTCCGACCAAAAATCTTCTGTAAACTCAATAATTTACATTTGATCTCATTTGATCTTAACGAAAAAGACCTTTCTTCACTTTATTAAGATGCTAATGTAAAAGGTACCCGCTTGGTGATTGCATATACACCTTGACCCCTAATGCACACAAAAACACACTATCATACCTTAGTTGTCACGGACTTTCAGAGTTGTAAACCTTAAGCAGTGGCGTTTTTCTGATGGTTTATTGATTTCTTTACCTCCTCTTTACCGTGGGGAGGTCAGGGGTCAACCATAGACACAGGGACTCTTTGGATTATAGAAATTCAACCAGTGTCCTTCCTTTTATGAAACGTTTGATCTCTAAATTGTGCAGCCAGCCAAAGGAGTGAGTCTGTGGAAAAAAAAAAAAAATTAATTTAGCAAATGTTTGAAATTAGAAAATAATTAACTTTATTTTTTGTTTTGTTTTTACACAGGGTGTATGAAGCTTAAAACCTTGACTACCCCGTTCACATGGATCAAGTGAGACAAATACAACAACACAACCAGGACTGTTTTTGTGAAGTAATCAACAGAGAAACTGTGCTTCTCCCTCCTCTGCCTGAGCTCTGTCAAGCACATTAAGAGATACCTATAGTTTGTATATAAGCTGGTGGGCTCGTTTTAGTCGGCCATCGATCTAGTTACAGTCACTCACTGTTCCACTCTTTACAACTGTACTTATATTTGTCAAATAGTGGATGAGACAGCACCATCCGTGTTCAAACACTTGTAAGTTTGTTCAGCTGTTATTTAAAGGGACTTCTCTTTTCCTTTGGCTCTTAAAGTCAAGAATATGTAAGAATAAGTCATTTTGAACAAACAAGCAAGACTTACTTTAAAAAAAAGTGTAGGTTTTTCAGTTGTTGCAATTTTCACTACTCTGTATCTATGTAATAAGAGGGGTATATTTGTACACAGCCATCATTTAAGATAAAGGTTGTAGTTAAAATGCAGTGATAAGTGTTCTTAATGAATTATATTCTCTGTATTTGTAGAGGAGAATCGGTCGGCGTGTGGGTACAGTTAATTCAAAATCTGCTATTCTTCGAGATCCACCACTGTGTGTATGTGTCTGAGAGTGTGTGTCAGCGTGTGCATGCATGTGTATTCACCATCCTATTCATATGTGTCAAACAAACACACAACTCAGCAGCAACCATTTGTAAAATATTTTATCAGTTAACCTGCAGGGTGTAGATTCACTAGATGATAAAAAAAACTAGATCATTTGTGCCACTGCTACAGTTTGTTTATTGGGGTTAGTTCTAAAACGTGATAAATAAATAATCTAAGATGGCAAAACTCTGCAGTTTACATCAAATATGGATTATGTCATTATGTATTTTCACTGGTTAAAAGCTATTTGGTTTATTCCTCTTCGAAATAAATGTGTAACGAAGCAATATCTCATTCAAACCGTTTTTTAAACTATTATAATTTAACTACTGTAGTATAATAGCATCCTTAAAGCATGAGTATTTTTACATGTCAATCTCCATGTTTCTTGATTTTATGTCAAATATTTCAAAGCAGGTCAGTAGAACAATGACTAAAATTAAATTGCAGTTCATCAAAATGAAAACCCACATTGCTGACTGCATTGGTGTGGCTCACTGGCATTTTCTTAGTAGTTTTTGAACGATAGTGCCCAATTCATAGCAAAATGACACACATCAGGCTTTGGCTATTTCTGACGTGATTAATTGACAGCTAAAAACAGCAAATTTTATCAGATTTATCTTTTAAAATGTTTATACATTATTAGGAATGTGTCTCATGCTGAACAAATTAAAAATTTCAAGACAGTCTGACAGAAATCTCCATCATTCCGAATCATAATCACTTTCCACACAGAAAACAAGACATGTATTTAAAATACATGGCAAATATATACACTTGCTTTTTGATTACCTCTCCTCCAGTAAATATCCTGAACAATACTGCCATTTGTGTTATTATTTTGTATGCTGTTGATATACTTTATAATAACGGCTGCTGGGTGTTGTTTCTTTGCCACCAAACAGAATTCACGCACAACTATATTTGCATATACACAAAAACACCACATTTTCATTACCTTTTCAAGAATGTGCATTACTCTTGTTTTATATCTTATATATAAATATATATAAAGAAGAAGCATTTTGTAAATGAACCAGTATAGCCTATATGTTAGTGAGAATGAATTCACCTTAAGACTTTATAGTGTCATGTATATTATGTTATATTACTGCATTATAGGTGTGTTTTTTTGCTATTTAAATCTTGGTTTGGTAAACTGATATTTGGAGGATGTTTGGACTGGCCCACCAGTCATCACGTTAGACATTTCACTGAGTGTAAAACAATAAACAAGGCAATAAAGTGTCTGTAGAGCAGCTCATGTTTGCAGTAAACTTATTGACTCAACCATTGTAATTGAAACTGAAACAAAGTTGTTGCAACAGCTCTCCACCAGGTGGCAGTAAAGACTTATCTGACGATTGTGATTTGCACTTCCCTACATACACAAACGCCTTAATGCACACATATACTGAGGTATATTAAGTAAAATATATTATATTATTAAACATTGTAGAAGAAGTGTAGAAGAAGAAACATGGTTACATTTTATTTACACCTTCATTCAACTGCAATAGGAAAAAAAACAGATTATATAAATACAAGTGTTTCAAAAGCGTGCTTAAGACCGACATTAGATTAAGTATCTGAAGTGAGCATCTGATGCATTAATTGTATTTCCTAACTCTATTTGAGTACTAAGCAATTAGCAATCAGCTTTCCCTTATTTGAACATGGTCTTCATTTATGTACTTGTACTTTCCACATTTGCACAAGTCAAGATGTCTGTGGTGGAAAAAAGGTCTATTGAATGATCCTTGCATAATGAGGTATACACAAACGGAGCATGCCCCTGACCCTATACCGATAATAGACTGGTCACTTTCAAGATGGTAATGATTCATTGACCTGCAAAGATCTCTATGGCAACAATGCAAAAATGTATGTTCAAATGAAGACAGTGAAATGGAGAAGAAAGCTCCAGATTGCTGTACACAATTTCCCTCTGAAATGTTCATAGATAAATGAATAAAACATTTAAGTAGCAGTAGTTGAAAATGTGGATTTGATACATTAACATTATAATGTTTTCCATTTCTGTGCTTGTGTAATATGATCTTACACCAGATATCATCAAAAATGTCCCATCCCCACCATGAAGCATGTTGGTGGCAGCACTGGGATGTGGGGGTGCTTCTCTGCAGCACATTCTGGACAACTTATAAAGGTAGTGTGTAAAATGAATGCAGCAAAATGTTGGTGAATCCAGGAGAGAATCTGATTCAGTCTGAAAGAGATCTACAACTTGGGAGAAGAATTGTTTTCCAGTAACGTAATAACTGAAGCATACACAAATTATACACCCATGTGGTTTGAATACAACAATGTGTATGTAATGGAGGGCCAAAGTCAAAGCCCAGACTTCAGTTCAGTCGAGAATTTGAGGCTGCTCATGTCTGATCACCGTGCAACCTGACAGTTTGCAAAGAATAATGAAGTAAGATTGCAGTAACCAGATTTCCATGCCTGGCTGAGGCTAATTCACTCAGAGCAGCCAGGACAAATTTCCCGTATGCGTGTGCGTAAATATGATTATGATTCTCATATTTATGCAGTCACTAATTTTGTATGAGATTCTTAGTAAATTGATGTTACTTTAATATAAATTAGTTTTTGTTTTGATAATATATATATATTTTAAATGTTAATAAAAATTTTAAAAATCATAGGTACTGCATGAACAAATTAACTATTACATTTGTGCCACAGAGAATGCATTTACCAATCTGTCATAAACAAAAAGAAAAAGAAATAAATCATCATAGATTCATCACAGTTATTTGTATCTGGATGTTTGGAGTTTGCCGTCTCTGCTCCTGTGCTGCTGTCTTCAAGGCGGAGTCAGTATTTGGCAGCTGTGTCCCGCTGCGTTCAGACTGAAAGAGGCGGGGTCAGTATTTGGCAGGTTCGTCCCTTGAGGGTGTGTGTATGTGTGAGACTCTCCAAGCAACGACCTGCGAACGGGCATCCGAGCCAGTCCGAGCAAAAAGAAAAAACAGGAACCACATTAATTTCGAGTGTCTTTGCAATGCTCCCGACGATATTTCCACACCGTCTACTTTGATCTCGTCGAAGTTGTCGTCTCCCCAGACGTCGGCTACAGAAACCAGGCCAGAAATTAATGCATCTTGCTCCGCGTTCCTGTTTGTTTTGACCTGGTAAGGTACCCGGAGCGACTGATTAGCTTCCTTTGCTAACAGCGCTCCTTCTGGTTCTCTCAGCATCTTAGACGCTAACTAATGCTAGCTTGCTAAGCTAACTCCGTCTGACGCTCTTTATTGCCTTTTTAGTCATATTTCGGCTTATATACACTTTATGAAATTAGTTGTCGTGACTGTGTCTTCGTTAGGGATGATATTCAAGCGCATATTGTTTTTAAACCATCTCAGTCTTCATTTGTATTCACCGGGAGCTAACGGCTAACTGCTAGCAACGGAGACAGTTCCATCACATCTGTGGGCACAGGCACAGTAAGCTAACTCGGAGACGGAAAAAAAGAAAATTGTCTTAAATAATTGAATGCTTGAAAAAACAAACCAGTTCGACGTATGCTGTTGCTGTTTTTTTTTTTTTTTTTTTTTTTTTTTTTTTTTAGTTTTGTAAGACATTTTATTGTGTAATTTAGTTGCTTCTGCATCAAGAACATGAAATGCAGTGGGTTATTCAGAATCACCTGGTTTTGATGGTTATTGTGCAGAGGTGCAGTATACAGAGGCAGCATTCATCCTGAGTGTTCAGGTGTCTGGAGTTATTGTTCTCATCAAGTGTAGCTTTCTAGTTTCGTTTTCTGTTCCGTTTAGTTTCTGGAAAGCTTCATCAGTGACCTGGGTGCTTCCTGACCGAGTCTGTGCTGGAATGTTCTGGTGTTTTGTGGTACATTATTTAATATTACACAATTTTTGTTTTTTGCCCGTTTTGATCCAGGTGAATTTGTTCTTATGTGTAACGATTGATTTAGAAATGTCGTTTCATTGATGTTAGCGACTGGAGTTCATCTCTGGGCTCTTTGAAATGTTGCAGATTGCATAATCGTATCCGGCCAATGCCCTGAATTAAGGACGGATAGGTTCATCCATATGGTGTATAGTAGGCATAAGTAATAGAGTATTACAAAACTACACTTAAGAAAATGATTGCATATATAGAAATTATTTGTCAAAATAATTAATTGAATGAATTTTGCACTTTTTGAATTTGATTTTTTTAATTTTTTTTATTTGCATCTTCTTTTAAAGTATTTTTTGCAAAAATACCTAACAGTATCTTCAAATCTTCCAGCTATTTAAGGATTTGTTTTTAGCAAAACAAAATGTTTGATAAAATTATAAACCAATATTATGAATATAAGTTCAAACAAGCTAGACCAAATTGCTTTCATGTCTAACATAAGTGAAGTGATTTATTTCATGTGTATACACAAAATGATCTTGGCAGTAGTTTTGTACCATTGTGCTGTATTCTGATATGGATTTACGTGGAATGTACCATGTAAATGGTCAGATATAGTCTGAAAATGTGAAAATGTGTGCATTGTAAATCCATAAACAATGTGAAGAATGTTCAGTTTAGTATGCAGCAACTTTGCAAAATCCACATAATCTGTGGTGTTATCTGAAGGCCCACACAGTAAAGTGTAACCTGTTACCAAAACAGCAAGAGAGAGCAGATATGTCTATAGACAGCCTGGAGTAAAGGTCACATTTGCAGTGTTGCTGATGTTGGGGTTTCAACTTTATTGCTATCCCAGAAGCCATAGTTTGTGTTTCTGCTGAGTTGTGTTCCTAATAACATCTACTATTACTGGAAAAATGGGGAAGACCTGCCCACAACGAAGAGCTATTTGGGAATCTGTGCAGTAGTGGTTAGAGGTACAGCTTGGGATCAAGAGGTTCCAGGTTTGCCCCCGGCCGTGTCCATGGCTGAGGTGCCCTGAGCAGGCATCTAACCCCCAAATTGCTCCCTGGGTGCAGTCCTTAGAGGCTGCTGCCCACTGCTCCAACTGTACACACTACTGTGTGAACAAATGGATGGGTCAAACAGCAGGACCTGAAATTTCCCCATTGTGGTACAATTAAGGGTTAAATTATTTTGATTTATTTTTGTATTATTAAGACAATGTAAGAGACTGCAGTTTTAAAACGACAATGAAGTTGAATTAATTTATTGCAAGGCTTTGTGTTAGACTGGATTTGTTTTATTGGGCTGCAGGTAAGAAATTTATTTTCATTATTGACTAATCTTCTGATAATTTCTCTTAATATTAATATTAATCTATTTTCCTTCTAAATGTTTGAAAATTAACATTATAATTTTATTTTCTAGTCTGCAAAGTGACAAATATACCACCAAAGATTCAATTTACTGACAAAAATGCAGCGAATCCTCACATGTCATGAACATGGGGCATGCAAAAAAACAAAAACAAAAAAAAACCATCTGACATGAATAATTTCACCCCTGGCTCGGTTTACCTAATAAATGGACAAATAAGTGTACTTTGGCTAGGTCACTGAGACACTCGAGGCATTGCAATGATTAGCACTAATTCTCGTAAAGTGGACCTAAGCTTAACCTGATCCTTTTATGTGAACAATCTCACGTATGCACATACCAGCAGTGTCAAAACTCTCCACCGTCCTGCCGTGTGAGATAAGACGCGTACGTAAGACGACCCATAGTTTTTATATGGAAGGAAAACACATGCACACACAGCAGTCGCAGCAGTCTCATAATCACACAGCTGCCTGTGGTGTGGGATTGTTGTTGCCCAGTCACTGAGTGGTTTGTTTTAGACTCTATGGATGGGGTCCAAGCTAAACCAAATGTAGTCCTGATCGTTCTAAGCTGGCCCCTCACTGCCAGAAATTCACCAGATTTAATCCCGGTCTGCTCATGTTAACTCCTGTGTGGAAAATATGTTTCATAACCTCCCATTAATTTGTTAAAACATAATTTGGTTGTATGATTGAGCGTTTAATTAAGAAAGTGATAGGTAAGCATAAGAATAAAGAGATTCTTAACAATGAAATTAATTTTAAAGGAGTTCAAGGATTTAAATGCATTGATGTGGGCTGAAAAGAGATGAGATATACCTATACTATGCAAGAAGCAGTGGATTCCAGATCTCTGTCTTCTGTAAGCCAAAACTGGCCAGAGGCAGTTTCATGCAATGAGGCACTGACCTGGCCCAAAGATTGTGTAAATGGAGATGGTCCATTAGGCAGCTGAAATAACAAAGGCTTCTCCGGGAAAAAATCTCTTATTCATGTGTTATTGTCTTTACTTACCAGTATCAGAGAAAGTCCTGCAAGTTAATTTTACATTCAGATCCTGGACTGTTACTATACTAAAAAACAAAACAAAAAATATGCAATAGATTAAAATCTTCTGTTGGTTCAATAAGTACTACTAATGTGGATGTTTCATTTTTATCTATTAAGGGATATGTCATGAGAAATGAGCTGAGATTTTATCATCACAATATTATTTTCTAAGTATTATTATAATTGGTTAATAAGTAACTTTCAAGCACAAATGGCAATATTTTGCAGTTTGCATCTTTTCAAATATCATATTTGAAGGTTTTGTCTTCTAATGTAAACAACTGAATTTTTCTTAATATAATGTTTTAGAATTTTTGCTCAATGTGTCACGTTGGATTCACAGGATTTGCTATTAATTTAATCATGCCCAAATTTGTCAAGTGCTTAATCCACTGGATTATCCTAATACTGTCATCGCCATCTGACTATTTTACTACTTAACAGTCTCATAATAATATTTTGTTACATCACAGTACACACGGCAACAGCACAAGTCTAGATTTGAGATATATAAGCTATAAATTGTCTCTTAGTCAGTGTTTAGGACGCAGGAAAAATCCTTATTGCCTTTGACAAGTTAGTAATAGCAGGAGAGCTGAGTTGGAGGTTACACCATTCGGGAATGACTGCGAGGTGTTTCTGGTTAGCAGTGGTAAAAGAACCAAGAAATAATAAACCGTTAACTAGCAACATGGTGTTGGGATTGTGCTGGAACAAGTCTGATGCATGGCGGCTCCACATTGCAGCCTTCATGACTTGGAGGATCTGTTTGCTAATATCTTGGTGCCAGATACCACAGAGCACCTTCAAAGGTCTTGGAGTATCCAGGTTGCTGTATATGAAATGGCAGTGGCCATAATCGTCCAGCTCTTCAGGGTATGCTCTCTAATTGTGCCAGGAATTACAGAACTAGATATTTACATTTACTTGAATGAATTATTTTCATGCCTTATGATATTATATCCTTGTTGCCGGTGTTAACAAGTTTTTAATTTTGTGGTAGATTTGATAGAGAAGCAGAGGGTTACAGCTCGAGTATTCAAATAGGCAGGGAAATCCTTCACTGAGCATCTGGTTGGGCTGAAATAATCTTTGGGTGAGAACATGTTCTCAGTCGTTTTTAAGGGCAGCATTGTAACTGTTCAGCATCTGCTGAATGTGTCAAGATGACTGTCAAAGCTTATGTCTGTAACCCTTGCCACCCTTCTCTATACTGGTAGTTGGTGGTTTTCCTTTTTTCATGTAATGGGAATGCCCCAAGTATTTGATATTATCTGCATTCTGGTCTCTATATCTATTTTCGATTCTGATACATTCTGTTTCTCTCTGCCGGTTTGTCTAGAATAATACTTTAGTTTGCTTTCCTGCTGCAAAATGCTGACTTTTTTCTTTCTCTTCTGTATGTTTGTCACAATTGTATAAGTAAGGACAAAGGACACATGCCAGGTCACAATCTGCCCCAAATTATTGCTTTGAATTTGAATTGTTTTTGGCCAGTCAACAAATGAATGTTGATTGTGTATTAGCCCAAAAATAATATATATATTTTTAAATTATTTATTGTGAAAATGATCATAAATACCCTGCTTGTTGACTGACTTGTTAATCAAGCTGTAGCTACTTCCGCTTTGAGTTCAGCCAAATCTCAATTTAAAATTTAGATGCTTTATATCACTAAACACAAATTAGTAATTAGCAGTTAGTTTCAACGTCTTAAGATCTACTTCGCATCAGTCAGATATCTCTGTCTGGCTTAGTACCTAGTTATTCATGTTCATCTGGTGTTAGTTAGGCTGATGCTTTGCAAATACGTTAAATTGACCTTGACCTCCTTTCCTGGCTTGAACTTGGCTGTAGTGTGCTTGGCTTGGATTAGACAGAAAAGAAATAAAGTCTGTTTTCTGGCAGCACCGTGATAAAACCAGCCAGCACTGGTGTGGAGCCATTTGGGTCAAGCCATTGCTTACCTAGATGAATTACAATTAAGTAGCACCTTTCTGGGTCCTATGCTCAATTAGTCATCACTGGCTTTATCCAGAAACAAATTTTAATGAGATACTAGGGCCCTTATAGACCAGAACATATGTCAAAAACAAGAGTCCAGTAATTAGTTTTATTATTTTTATTATTAACACTTGCACGGACACATTAGTTCTTACAACATATCTTTTTGTAATTATATTATTTATATTATGTTTCCTCCTGAACTCCACAAATAATAATATTGAATAATATTGAAATTGAATTTTTTTTTCTCCTTCTTTATATTATTGTTTAGTGGCACAAATGGACAGCTCTATGTTTAGCAATACATAAACCTTCATGGTCTTTACTCGCATATTTTGCTGCTTTTGTTAGTGTCGTCAAATAAAGGAAGGAAATCTTGCAATGATATCTTCAACAAAAAAATAAATAAATGCTCTGCAGCAGTTTACAGTTTACGCTACATTTGTAAAATAAATCTTTGACTGTCAACCACAGAGCAGCAATTGATATTTGGATATTTGTTTTTTTAATGAGAAAATACAAAATTGCCGAAGTTCATTGACATTCATTAATGTAATTGCAAAATATCTTTATAAAAATAGTAAAAGGTCAAACTAAGTAAAGGAAAGCAACCTAAAGCGTTAATAATCTGGCATTTCCTGTATTCTGACAAAACTATATGCAATGACCGTTTGCTTGGTCACTATTTGCATGTTATTCTGGCCACTCATTTGTCACTTTATTCTTGTAGCTGGTGTTTTCAGCTGTTGTTTACAGATGGGAATGCCAACCCCTGCATTATTCTGTCTACGCTAATAATTCTGTCTCATTCACTCCTTTAATAATAAAGAAACCACTGTTTACTTGATGATATTTAACAAACGAGTTGGGATTTCCTCATTGATTCACTGAAGTTCCTCATTGCACTGTCAGTGCTCTCAAAGAGCTGTCAGGCATGCGCAGAATGTAAAGACTACAGATTGAGAGGGATGCAGTAAAACGCCAAAGACTGGCCGGTCGTTTAGAGTGCTGTGGTTTGGAAATTTCAATCAATATGAGACGGAGTGAGAGAAAGAGGTGATACAAATCAATGCTAAATCAATAAAGCCCAACGTCATTGTCTCAGAGGAGGCTGGGCACAGTAATTTGGGCAAGCTCTGTGAAGACTGGGCTCACATTTATTCCATGACGCTCTGATGGCGACATGAATTACAGGTCTATATATAAGTGTAACAGTGAAAATGCATTTCATACCTTAGGAGGAAAAAGAACAGATCTTCTTCCACTGCATTGTGAAATACATCACTTTAATTTAAGTAAATGTCTACAAGTCATTACCAAACACAGTAATACTGTCTAAAAAATATTTTTAGAGACAAAAGCAAAGCAGTTAAGCAAACATGTTACAAACATTTCCTCCCCCTTAAAAAATCGTTTGTTTACTAGCTAGTGTTCGTTTTGGTGCCATGTGATTGATGATGTTGTTTGCATCCCAGTGATTAAGTTCTTGGATTTGTCAGGTATTTAATCCCCCACATTAGCCAAAAACAGACATTCTTGCGTTATCAGTTTAATTGTATCTACCATAATTTTTCAGAAGATGTAATTTATTACAATAGATAATCACATCGTAGTAATAAATAATATGACATACAGAATTTAAATGATACTTGGTCATTTATTTATCTCCCCCCACCACTAATACAGAATACACAGAATACACATTCACACACATTCAGTGTGAACCAAGCCTAGGTGTTAAAAATGACAGCCACAGTTCCTTCACAGCACAGCTCCAGTAGGGTGCAACCAAACTACTGAATGAAATCCCTATTTACAGTATTTCCTTTCCATGCTCAACCTGTGTTGTTATTTGACACACCGTAATTGTATGAGGCGTGCAAACACCGCACTACTTTGTGGTGTTGGGAGCTATTCTTTGACCGGCAAATCCATTTTTATTACTTTAGCCACTAAGCACAGATCAGTGTAAGCTCCAGGGCAACAGTTTCAAAGGTGAAAGTCACTTTTGAAATTATTTCACTAACATTGCTTCAATTTAACACTGCTTCCAGAAGGACTCTCATCATACACAGCTGCACTGTATTTTGAGAATGCATGCTTGAAATTCGCCATATTCCTTATGCTTTACTGTGTTGTTTGAAGTGTCAAACATTTCCACAGAAACAAAGTGATCCTGGATGACTTGTTCACCCAGATGGTGACCAAGCAAACTTTATGCAAATAGCCAAACAAAATGCTGCAGCGTTCCTTCCACTCCCCCAGTTGCCAACACAGAGCAGCACTTGTGTTTCCACCGTAGGCGGTCAAGCTTTTTTCAATGTCACAGGCCCTTGGGGAAACAAAGAATGGAGGTTATTTTGCTAGTTTTCTTGTATCGCACATCTTAGTGCCGTATGACTTGAAAGGTTGGAACAAACTATGATTACTTGGAGTATCAGGCTCAAAATTGGAAGATCACCTGTTAAGGGAAACCTCTTCTTCCTTCAGTAAATGCTGTTCAGCAGAGCTCTTAACCTCTTCAGTGGAAGTGGCAATCGACTGGTAGCAGCAGAAGGCTTTTGTTGATCTGGAGTGAACTGTACAGCATTTAAACATTTAGGAAACTGATAATACACAAAAAATGGCCTCAAAACCTATTAATTTCATGTAAAATATCTGAAAATTCCCTTTATCACTTCCTAAACTGTAAAGATTGCTTTAATATACTGACTGTCGGTCCAAAATCCAAATATAGTTACTATACTATCATAGAAAACAAAGAAAATAACCACATCTTCACCTTTATGACAAGTAATTGACAATCAGAATAGCTCCTGATTAATTTTCTGCTGGTCAGCTAATGGATATAGCTCTGCAGCAGATTATGTTAGCTGTATTATTCTGAGTACATGGAGAAAGCTTTAGCTCTGTTCACATCAGATTCCCAGGCTTCAAAGACAATTCAGTTAGAGGAAATTCAAGATGACAGACATTTGATAGTCAAATGAAGCTTTCCCATTCCTTTCTTTTCCATTTAGTAATATAAAAATAAATCTTCAAAAAATTATGATTATTTTTCTTAGACGTTCCCTACACCTTCAAATTAAACACAGGAAAGACTGTGCATGTTTGGTGAGGGTAAGGTAACAGGGCCTGAAAAAGCAGATGTCTCCCAAAGACATGTGCTTATTAATTTATCACTGACAGGGCTAGTCTGGGAGGAGCAGCTAAACTAGGCTAGGGTAACGAGCTGCTGCTACTGATTCAAGGCCAAAAACTGGCTTTGCTGCCTTTTTTATCTCCAGATCTACTTCTCTTTACCTCACTTACTCCTTGCCCTGCCACTTCCTTTCGTCCCACAGCTTTTTCTCTTCTAATCTTTTGCTATTCTCCATAACTCACGCCACTCTTGCCTCCCATCCTGACATGACCTGCTGCTTTGTGCATGAAAGAAATAGGACCATGATTTCAAAACACCAACTACTGACCAAAAATAACTACTTTACTTTAGAGACTATGTGCTACTAAGATTAAAGCTTTGCAGTCTCGAAGTACATTATTTTTATTAATAAATTAGGGAAATACATAAATAAACGAGATATAAATACTAATGTTACAATATTATTTCCTTAAAATCACAAATGATGTAGCGGGGGGGGGGGGGGGGGGGGGGTTCTCTTTCGCTTTTAACCAACTCTTAACCTCATTTTTGAAGGTTAGGGTTAATATCTGTAGTTAATTTGAATTTAGTTGGTAATGTGTTGTAATATATTTTTTCTCTTCAATTACTTAACCTTTATCCTGAATTACGTGTTCAGGAAAACAAAAAGAACTTTATTCATGCAGACGGTATCTAAATTATAGGTATGTATTTTTATACCCTCATATCTTTTCTTTCTGCTGTTATCATAATTGCTTTTTTACCCCCATTAGAAGTGCTTTGGTTGGACTGTAAAAGCATGTGACTTGCAGCATATCACATGGCACAAAAGAGGTCACATCTTTACACAGTTCATTCTCCATAGAATACATATAGGCACACAAACAGACAGATTGCACTGAATGCAATATAGGTAGATAAACTTACAGAGCAAAATACTGGATAGGGTAATCTTCCAACCTTAGCTGTAAGTTACGTACATGTGAAAAGGTTACTGTAGACCTTGAAGTCAGTGTGGCCATCAGTTCTCATCTTAACTTATTGTTTACTGCAACAAGTCAAACAAGAGGACGTAGTGCTAATAGCAAACAGCTGAAATTGTGAACAAGCAGGTTTAGCTCTCACAACACTTAACCTATGTGGTTGTTGGGTATGTGTGTGTGTGCGGATTTGTGGGTTTAAATAGCATTTCCTCTTTTTGTGTGGATGCTATATGCTGTAGACTGTAAGCTTTTATTTGCTTTTATTAACATTTTATTCTTTCACATCGCTTCACATCCCCTTATTTATCAGTGTTTTGTATACAGTAGATTGATACACTTGTGTGTAGTGTAACTGTGTTGCCAACCCACATTTGAGCCTCTTAGATCAACATAAAACACACACTTTATGTTAAGCAGATTATTGATAGACTTCCTGTTATGCAGGTTCTTGCAAAAAAGTTAAACATCCTGAATCGTTAACTGGCCTAAAGTTAGTAGAAAATTAGCGTCATTTCCAAGAAGTGACACATTGTAAGTGGTATGTATAAGTAAAAGAGCAGGTCTAGAGTTTAAAGTACTCACATTAACACATTTCTCTACAATAACTAATTCTGCATGTAGAATAGCACTGAAAATTGTCTGTTAGACAACCCTGATTATAGGTTTGTGTAGGTTGTTTACTTGGTCACAGTGTTTTGGAATCGGTCTTCATTTTGACTTAGTTCTTTGCTGGTTGGTAGACGAGATTTACTGCAAGGTCCATAAAATATTGGGAGATGCCTAGAACTCATTTTCACTCACGTGATTTTTTTCCTCTGTGACAGCAGAACTCATTACACAATCTTAGACAATCTTTTGTTGTTAACTGAACAACAGATCACTTCTTCCTTCTAACGATGACTGACTCTAAAAAAACAGGTGATAGCCTAGAAACAGTGAGGCCCCAAGCAAACCATAATGCACCACTGTCTGGAGGAGCCAGTTTTACACAACACTCTCTTCATTGAAAAAATAAGAATTTTGGATGTTTTGGAACTTGTAATTTTCTTCTTTTCAGATTATCAGATAATTGTGTCAATATGGTATATGCAGTATATTTATCAATTGTTTGTGTCTCTTTGTATGTTCATATTTTGTTCCTCAGTTGAGCTACCGATGTTTTTGTAACTAGATAGAGAACCTGCTGTGTCAAATCGGGAATGACAGCGACATGTTGTTTTCATTCCATTTGTGACACAGCAGATAAAGATCTCAGTCATGCCTAGAGATTGATGGAAGAGATTTCTGTCTCTGCATGCTGTGTTTTTGGGTGTGTACTTGTTTCGGTGTGGAAGGTCATGCTCACGCGGTAGAATACAAGGAAGTTATGCATTGCCTTAGGGTCACGGGACTCAGGTGGCCTGACGTACACTACGTGCCCGAGACAGTAGATGCGTTCAGATATACCAGGCATTCATTCTCGTTGTGATGGTTTTATGTAGATTCAGGCCAGACAGTAGAGTTCAGTGAGAGATTCATGTGCTTTTACCTTTTTAAAATCTGAAGTGAAGAGATGAATTTCTCTGATCTGTTTGTAAGCAAACTTATTTTTTCTATTGTCCTTTTCGGTTTTAACTTGTGCAACTTATTTAATGGTTATGTTTATTATTTTTATTATCTCCTGGGGGGTTGTAGGCATTGACAGAGAAACCTGATTGGTGATTCTGCCATCTAAAGAGGATTCCGCTGCCCAGCCTTGGTACTTCCCTGATTTTGGATGACCATGATAGTTTGGTCCAGTGATGATAGACTATGCAGTTTTAACTACTCTGATCTCTTTCATTTGATGGATTTCACAATATGAGTATGTCACAGTATGTGAATATTTTATTTACTTTATTGCTCCTGCACTTTGTTTTTCATGGAATTGAGGCTATTCATCAGATTGCACATTAATCAAAACATTTTTTTCCCCGTTCTCCTATCTTTGCTGATGCAAAGTCAGGATAGGGATTGTTCAGAATATGTTGCATTACATTCGTTTTCAAAAGTATTCAGTGTCTAGTCATCTTCCAGTATTTCCTGCTTAGCAAGTATTGAGTCTGAGTTGGAGTGAAAGGCTCCCTCACTGCAGGCAACTTTTCAAGTTCTATTGCTGGACGTGAGCAGGTGCTGCATTTAGAAACAAAATGAAATCTGATATTTGAATCATTTGAATTTACTGCTAGCACAACTGAGGTGGAGCCTGTGTTGAACATTTACTGTGAATCAAGATAGGTGTGGTAGGTTACTGCAGATTTTTTGTTTCCTCTCTCTCAAAGCACAAACACATGACTTTCCCACCATCAAATATTAACTTAATCGTCACATTTTCTATTCTTGGCTATCATTGGAATAAATAATTAATTTAGATGTATTATATACAAGTACTTGCACTGAGGTACAACTATGGATAAAGTCTTACTGGCTGTTCATGTATGAAACGGCTATATTGGTGGAGGTGTTTTTTGAGGCACTGTTTAGGAAATTAAATGCAATCATAAAATGCCAGAGTGATTTGTGGAGTCATATGTTTGAAGGCCTAAGCACTGCACAATAGTTAGTATGTGGAGGGCATTTATAAAGCTCAAAGAGACAATTATTTCATCGTCTGTTGTAGCTGTTAAGAGGTAAACAATGGAAATATGCTGCTTCCACAATAAAGTGTTATGTACGTAATTTGCCAACAAGGTGCATACTCACTTAAATTAAAACGACAAGTCTTCTTATTCTTTAGTTAAGTCTCTCCTCGTACACTTTCCCTGTGTTCTTATATTCTCTGCTGGCGACTTTCCCTCCTTCTCCTCATGTTCTCATTGGCATTTTCTTTTTTCTCTCTTGTAGCGCTAAGCTTTAACTCTCTCAGTTTTCTTCTAACAATGTCCCTCATTGTTGGGCAGGAGGTTGTCAAGCATGATATCTGGGATTAAGACACACATACGGACAGAAAACAACGAGCAATTCAAGACTGTTCCATTACCGACCGAACCCTCTCTGCAGAGACCTTTCAGGGTCTGTTTTCATGGCAGACAAGGCGCTGGTTTGAGTTCCCTAATCCCTGAGTCTTATTGTCTTCAGTGATTGTCCCCCTGTCTGATAATGCTCAAGTGTGTTAAGCGTGCAAAAGGTGGCTCGGGTACTGTGCCTTTTAGTCCCTCAACCTGTAGAGCGTAGTAGAGTAGCTGTGAACGGTGTGCAGTAGTTCAGGTTTTCATATGAGTTTGCTGAAACCTGTTTGGTTTGTGGTACCTCTTTTGGTTTTGACTAGTAAGGGCTCTAACCACACAAAGCAAGAGTTTCAACAGCAACAGTGGGATTTTCTCTAGCTTTCAAAGAAGCTAACAGTGCCATTTCTGTTGGTTTTGGAAAGAGTAGGGGCTGAAGAATGCCTTAAACCCAGCAATCTTTATGAGCAAACATTAGCCTTTTGAATTCCCCCTTTAACACTCGTATGTAGAGGGAAACCCTGAAAAACAAAAGTTTTTATGTTTACACTCTTCATTTTTGCCAAAAAGGGCTAATTAAGAGGGTGAAATGGATTTTGTACTGTTACAGACAAAAGCACATGTTCATATACATCTGAATTGAATTGAATTCAGTGTTACAGAAAGCATTTTAGTCCTTGCATTGTCTTCTTTATTAGAGTAAATTCCATAGAATCACGTCTTGTGTTTAGCTGGTTATGAAGATATGTGCAAAATCAGCAGCGTCCCACAAAAAAATGGTTCTTAGAATGTCCTGACAAGGATTTAGGTTTTATATTAACCACAAAGTTAAATAAAGCTCATTTTATTATTAGGGCTTAGTCGACCCATCTGTTCTACTTGTGAACTCGATTAAAGCATTGCACAGACTGCAGTTTTACAGCTTTCATGCCATGGCACAAGTTTTTATTTTTGTATCAAAGTTGCCAAAACTCTTAAAAGGCTTGTTATTTGCAAAATGTTTACCATATATTACCTGGTTATATTTTCTAGTTTAGCACAGTCTTAACAAATTCCAGTACTGTTGTGATTTAGCAGTCTAATTCTTTCTGCAAAGACGGGTACTTCTAAGAGATTTGAAAGAAACTAAACACTTTAAAGTGTTAAGCTGGTTTTGGAGAGAGTAGCCCAGACACCAGCAGGGAACTTCAGCAAAGATTTATGTTCCTCAACTCAGTATTTTCCTGTCATGACAATTTCTGTTGCTGCTCATCTCTACTCCTGTCATCCTCTTGATGTAGAGGTGAGGCAGACTAAGTAGGTCGGATGGCTTGTGTAACACAGAATAAGGATGAATGAAAGGGAAGAAGGGGATATAAGAGGGTAGAAGAAAAGGGAAAGAGTAAGGGGCAGGGTGGATTCCAGAAGAAGGAGGCGAGAATGAGAGTTGCTCTTGGAATCACAAAACTCCAACATGCACCATGTGTGCTTATTAAAAAACATTGTTCATATCTAGCTCCAAGACTTTTGTAGCCAAGAAAGAAGGCAACCTAGCTTAACTTCCGACATTTTTGAATAACCCATATAATCAAATAAAAACAAAGCAGTAAAATATCCCCATTTCATCCTCTCTGTCTGACATTTTCTTTTGGCTCCTCTCTCATTTATTATTTCCAACTTCAGAACATTCTCAAAAGTAGAAATGTGTTATTAATATTTTAGCTCGTGTCCATGTCCCCATATGTCCAGCTAAGTCAACAGAGACAGCTGCAAAATATGTCTCCATTTCATCAAGCACACTTGGACACACAAACAGACACCAATTACACATGCACACTCGTGTTCACAGAAATTAGTGCACATACCGGAGAGCATGTCAGCTGTCTCGGATGACTGGTCAGCCCAAACAAGCACACATGTTAACATGTACAGCAACATTAAGGCACATACACACTCATACACAGAAGTGGCAGCAATTAATAGTTAAGCAGCTAACATACACAGATTAAATGTGACAGTTTATGCACATTGTCATGCCCAGACATGCTATACACACTGGCACATTATGTGTTGGTTTAATTATTATATTCAATCCTCCAGCAAGACTGCTGGACAGCGTGACATCTCAGGCCTCAAATAGAAGATTAGAGAGGAAGCAGGGGAGAAAATAGAATTGTGGATGAAGACAACTAAGAAAGAAAGGAAGTTCATAAGAGAAAAGGAACAGAAACCACAATGAGAAATTTGCTTCTACTCTTTAGTATTAGATTTATTTGTGTTGATCCTATCATTTGTCCTTTCTTTCATTTGTCATCGTGATTCACCTCCCTGATATTGTGCTTATGGTTTAGTTAAGCCGTCACTGCAGTGGTATCAAGCATTTAAACAGTGTCTTTTCTCCTGGATGTTATCTTGAGATAAGATTATTATAGGCAGCTTTTGAATAGCTTTGGATTTCAAACAAGGTTTCTGTTATGTAATCCAAGGTGGAGGAAGGTTAAAGATGAAAGTTATGTGATTGCTGCACCGAATATGTGGGCTTAAAGGTGTGTCCAGTTGCTAATGTTAATAATTATCTGTGATTTTGTATTAATTAACATGCATTGTGCTATTTTTTAATAAACCGTTATTCCTCATTATTCACTGTTCTGTTTGTGAAGTTGTTGAAATGCATGTTATTTTTTATTTGTTTATTACTAAGTGTAGTCATCAAAATGACTACAGACATAATACACATCTGTTTTTGTGTACCATGAAAATGTAGAAGCTATAGCTGATTTATCTTAAAACATTATTATATTGTATTGCAATGGAAAATGGTAAACTGTATCAAACATTTCTTCTTTTTCTCTCTCCTCTCCTCTTCCCCAACCCTTATCCTTTCTTTCTTCCTGCATCTCTGCTTCTCCTCAGTGTAGCTAGAAGGGAATCCTGCTCGAGGGATTTGCGGTCCGTCAATGAGGAACTACCGGCTCATCTTCTGCCACAACCTGAAGCAGCCATAGATGGTTCAGTGGTTTACTGGCTAGGGGAGGAGAGGATAGGACACACTTTCACTGCTACACGGTGAGTATACACAAACACAGGCCCACTTCATTCCTAAATGGTGATAATAGAAAAGAAATGCTCACAGTTTCCTGGCCTTATTCACTAGTGTAATAACTTCGGACAATGCTGTCATTTATTTTGACTATCATACTGTCACATCTGAAGGGACAAGGTCTCATGATGAAGAAAATAACTTGCTCTTGCAAAGGACCAAGAGACCTATTCTGGCGACCCACCATTTTCATCTCTGTCTTAGACAGCCTCAGCACAAGATGACTTCCTGTCACTTCACTTTAAGACTTCCTGCTGACTAATACTACAAGAAGACACCATGTACACTCTAATAAAGGCAAATGGCAAACAAGTGTCACAGAATATAACCTTAAATAGCTACAACTGATGTCATCTGCCAAGGACTGTAATTAAATTAAATTATGTTAAAAGCTGATCATGGATTCAACACAACAAACTTTAAACTGGCTGTGAAAACAGTTTAGAGGAGGAGTAAACGGCAGAATACTGTGAGTGAGAAAATCTTATGACAACCCCATATTACTCTGTGTGTGTGTGTGTGTCTATTTTTGAGCAGCGTCTGCATGTGTTCAGTGTAAAATTTATTTTTATTCATTTATTTATGTGACTCCAAGGCTGATAAGGAACATATTATTATGATCAACTGTAAATCTTAATGACAATAAAATATACAGTATGTAGTTGCAGTCAACGCTTATACATTCATACATTTAAAATACTGATATCATTCGGTCTGTTTAATTTGGAACAAACTCAGATTACATTTGTGATAAACATTTGGTGATGTTCCTTCTTCGACGATGACTGGTACTGGATGCCATCTGGTACTGTTTGCATTCAGATTACTCACCAGCCCACCATCATCAAAGTCAGACTGTAAAAAGAAGTCACTGCTGCAGATTCTCGCTTTACTTTGCTTATTTTGCATTAATTTCCATTCCACTGCTGACGGCTTCCCCTTTGCATAAGAACTATGGACTGATGTTAACCGAGGATGTGACAAACAATAGAGGGATGGAAATTTTCATTTCACCATAATGACCTTTCATGTAATGTAAAACATCTCCAATGGGAACAAGTAGTTGATATAATATTACTATATATATAGAGAGAATGCTGATGAGATGCTTTGGCCAGCCGTTCATTTAACACAGGACATCACTCTGTTAGTTAGTGCTTTAAATAGGCACTGTTTTTATAAACAAATAATTTGACCCATTTTATGTCTAGATTTACAGTTTTAGAATGACAGATTGATTGTATTTGTATTTGGAAGTCTTTTCCCATTCCAAAACACATGGTGCACTTTAACCTGTACTTAATTGCCAGTTAATTGTGTACACATTACTAAAACTAACATGGCATAATAAATTGTTCCTGCAAAAAAATATTTTGGTAATAATGAGAGAGATTGTATTTCTCATAAGTAGTTTCATAATCTCAATGATTTAAACTTAGAAAAAAAATATTGTAAGCATCTCTCTGTATAACAGAGAATGGCAGTTGTTTTGATAATTGATTAATTTGATAAAACTTCTCATTTGTGAGAAGTTGACGTTTTTCATCACATAGCTGTTCATAAACAGATTATTTTGGGGTCTTTGGATTGTCAGTCAGTCTACGCTGTGTCAAAACGATCGTATTATTTATGTCCTTGAAAGAGTTTAAGCAAAAACGGAGGTGGCTGTTGTTTTAGGTTAGCTGTACCTAATAATTCTTAAGTTCAGTGTGTGCTCTCACACTCCTCCTATTCCTGCTTCTCCACCCATTCTTCTGTCTTCTGCAGAATCCAGGTATGAATACCTTTGCAGGTCACTAACCTATTGCTGCTGTCCATTTTCTCTCTCCCCTCCCACTTACTGATGTACAACAATGGCTAAAACCGGCCACTCCTTTATGTTGAGGTTTATTTTGTTTGTGAACAGCAGAGTGTGTGCTAGTGTCTCTCACTCTCTTGCATGTCACTCAGTCATCATACGTCATTGCCACTCTTTCGGATTACAGTACAAGTGTGGCCGAAGAAATCCCTTCAATTCCCTTTTTGTCTAATCTCCTTTCCTATATTTTTAATTTTTTCTAGACGTGAGGTCTTGGCGGGGTTGTGGTGAGGAGGAGGAGGAGGAGGCCATGAGGAAGAGCGTTTCTCCGTTGCCAGGCAACGAGGGTGGGAGCTCACCCAGCACCACACGGGTTTTTGGCGTTCCTTTGGAGGAGGTGACACGTACACACACAATCAGCGGCCACGAGGTTCCTGCACTGGTGAAACACATTGTCGACTACATTGAGGAGCATGGTAAGTGATGGAGACACACGGACACACTCAGTTGTGTCCAACACAAAATGTACAAGCATTCATTACAAGGGTAGCTGGCACATAGTTAAAAACAGAACTTGGTTTAATATTCAGTGCATAAGTATGTGTCACATATGCTGTATATAGTTTATCAACATGACTTATACACACTCCCACGTGTTTGTGGCGATGCATTTGTTTTCAAGGATTTGAGGAAATGTGTCAGTCGGGCATTACTTCTTAATATAAATGAATGATCAGCAGGAAAGGAAAGTGGTGCCGTTTTCACGTGACTGGCTTCTAATCCTAAATTCTTTGAAGTCCACACACTTTAAATTTCTATCCTTAATCTTTTATTTATTTATTTTTATTTTGGCTTAGTTCTGCAGATTTCTCACTTTGCCTGACATTTCTTACACTTATTTTCCTGTTTTTGTTAGCATCTATCTTTATATAATGCTTCTTATGCAACCAAACATGTAGCTCCTTAGTGATGTGTCATAAAGATCTAGACTGAAATTCATTTATTTCAGTAAGTACATACTTGTTGCTTAAGTTACATCTGATTTCTGTCTGTGATGTTTCATGTCTTGCTTCTGTTGACATGCGCTGATTGACCTTGCATTACGATAATACCAAAATATGTCATCAGTGGAGATCCGGTTTATGATAAGATAAACTCTGGAGGCACCAGCATACAGCTCCATGCTTGGCTTCCTTCGTCATTATGTAACAGTTCTGTCCGCTGCAGCTCCACTTGTAAAAACAGAATAGAGCCACCTACCAAAGTGCTAGCCCTGGGCCTTTCCCATAACCCTCCTGGAACATTTCTTGTCCAAGCCTCACAGAGCAGAAAGCACTTATGTCATTTACTAAAACAGCAGGTTGGTGTGTTGTCTTGCTCTGAAAATGACTCTTTCACCAGCTGAATTTTAAACTTACTTGGCACAGCAAGAATGTAGGTACGGATTAAATAACACCGTCAGTACTAGTGTTGTATCGTTCCATATCTCATGAAACCTTTGTGGTAAGGGCTCTTTTTTAGTTCAGACCCAAGAGATAATAAATTGAGTAATTTAGATTTATAACCTCATTATCCCTGGTCTGTGCAAAAATACTTAGGACTGATATTAGATAACAGCATAGCATGTAGATATGTGTGTACTTTACAAATCAATTACATGACGGTCAAATTAAGATCAACAGAACTCTTGACACACTGTGCATATCTTTTTATTAAATAAAATAAGGATTTTGATCGTCCTGGTGTTCGGAAATCTAGCCAGTTCATCTAGAAAAGATGTCAAACACATATCAGTCACAGGTTAAACAATATAAAAAGCTTCCTTTTCTGATTTACTTTGTTAGTCACAAAACAGAGACACTTTCTTGTCAAACCTGTCAGTCAGTGGACATTTGGAAACTATTGGAATGGATTGTCGGCTCAGATCCCCTCAGGTGATCTCGAGTAAATGTCAAGTGACAAGTGAAGCCGGTTTCTGGTTTATGTGACCTGGAGGTTGTCCAGCCATATGAGGTTATGTAATAAGTCTTTAATCCTCCAGGGTCTCTGCTAGTGCATTAATTAGAGCGGTGCTGGCTGTCAGGAAATCATTCAGCCAGTGAAAGACCCTAATCTCTCTTAGTTTGTGTGTGATGCCCAAGGATTTAGTAGATGCTAAGTGTTGTGACTATGTAGGAAAATGAAATATTGATAGAAGACACTGATCAAAAACCGGACCAAAGCTGTTATAGGAACCCAGAGAGACTTGTTTGATTTTTTTTTTTTTAGCCCCAGTACTATATTTGTGACAGCAGCCATTTTTAATTCTACCTACAAGCGTAACAGTCGTTAGTCTGTGTAACTCTACTATTTTGCATTTAGATTACTTTGTGGAGCTTGAAAAGAGGAATACGTCCCACTGGACTCCTGTTAATCATTTGGACTTAAACAGTGTGTTATCTGGCTTGTTAACAGATGAGAAACCAGGGAGTGAATATGAGTCGAGAGGCTTCACCAAGCAGTCATTTCATAATCCACAAGTCGCAACACCACGATTTAAATATCTTTAAGCTTTCCCTATTTAAATCTACCCTTCCTACAATAGCCATTGTGACTAATTACTTGCAATGTGACAGGACTAGCAGGAATTCACGATCCTGGGTAGTAATCAGTTTAGGTGTTCTTAATGCATTGATGTGCTTCAAAAATGGGCTTGTAGTACAATCAAATCAAAATGCAGATGTTGGTGATTATTCGTATAGTACCTGCCAGCAGTAGACGTTACAGATGTAGAAAACCAACTAACTTCTTATGTCAACATGGTATAAAACACCAACATGGTATACAAGATGAACTGATGGCACGTTATGTAATAACACGCACACGAATGTTCTAAAAATAAAATGTATCAAAAACCCTGACAGGCCTTGCTGATGCTATCAGTTTATCATTTTCATCACAAACGCTCCGGTATGTTGTCACATATGGGAATGATATGTGATGATATGATATCAGTCAGGGTAATCATGGCAAGGGACAAGTATGCATGCACAGATGCTTTTGTATACTCATATGGACATCTTTGTACTTCTGTGCCTTAATTCTATGCCTGCATTTGTAGACCAAAATAATAACAGCAAGGTTGGAGTACGGGTTAAAAATTACACATCAGTTATTTATTTCAGAGTGCAGGTGAGTTTGCTCTAATTCCTAATTTAAGCAATTTATTTACACTACTTGATATTATCATAAGAATTTATAAGCAAAGAATTATCACAAGAATTAGTCCAATTAAAAACACTGAAAGGAAAATAATGGAAACTAAAGTTATGAATAAAAGAGATATCCAACCTACCAAGGTTACAAGTGGTGTTAAAAAACTGACGGCCATTTGTGGCAAGTTCTTGGTTGACAAACTTGACAGGGCATTTAATTGATTGGTTTGGGATCCTGGATTCTGTGATGTCAGATCATTTGAGAAAAAGGGCTCAGGGTTAGTCAGTGGAAAAGCCTCTCTGAAGGACCTTCGTTTGTGGGTGGCATTCTAGACTAGACCACATCTGTCCTCCGAATAACAACATAGTTATTGTCAACCTTTACTTATGCTCAAATACCTCTATGACATGACAAAATTAGTGACCATAACCTATAATTTTATACTTCTCAGTTTCTGAGCATCTAACAACTACCTGTCCTGGAAAGACTAATTGCACATGAGTCACATTCTTACTAAAGCTGCAGTACAAGCTCACATACCTTCCAGATGTATTACTTTTACAAGACACTAGAGCTGTCAAAACATTGTATTAACCCCAACAAGCTTTACGGGGAAGGACCTGTGACTATTAGTGTTGATGTAACTTTGTAAGTTTACAAACAAGAGCATTAATTTAATTACTGAACCAACCAAAAATATAGAACTTTAATATTAATATCCTGAATCGGCTTAAAGTAGCGTGAAGAATCTCACATTAATATCTGCTGCTGTCTGTCTACAGGTCATCTGGACTTGGAGGGACTCTTTCTGGTTAATGGCAACGCAGAGCGAGTGGATTGGCTGCGTCAGCGTTACGACAGTGGTGAGGAGGTAGAGCTAGAGAAAGAGGCAGATCTGGCATCGGCGGTCAGTTTGCTCCGACTCTTCCTGCAGGAGCTTCCTGAGCCTGTTATCCCAACGGCTATACAAGGACACATACTACAGCTGCACCAAGGTGTGTGACAAGGACTGCTTCTCCTCCCCTCATGCCATTGTGTGTTTCTTCTTTACTCATTCACCCCACCATTTCTTTTTCTCCATTCTAAAACCGGTGTTGTCTACGTTTTCTTTTCAAACCTAGTCTGGGCTCTCCATACATCATGTCAAAGACGAGGTGACAATAATTGTATGAAAACATGCAGGGCATACACCATTATCTTCCATTTCTGATTTTTCATCCAAGTTGAGTTTGCGTTAAGCTGTTATGACTTTGTCCATGTATGCAGTGTTAATTCATAGTATTGACCACAAGCTAATGAAACACAGTCAATATTAGTAAAGGAAGAGGTGGAATTATAAGTGCTTTAATGGAGAGTGTCTAATCACTTCTGCCAATATCCCATTTCCACATTTGTTCCAATTCCGTTTTTGTTTTGCCTCTTTGCCCCGTTCTCTTTCGTCTGTTTCTATCACAGATAATCTGGTCTAATCCCCTTGTCATGATTGTTCCAGTTGCTGTCATGCAGATTACAGTAGAAGGGGGTGGGGGTCTGTGGACTCTCTGTGTCATGTCGTTTTTTTCCTTGTTTTATTATATTGTATGATAGCACTGTTACACTATAAATGATAACTATTTTGCACATTTTACCCCTCTCCTCATTTAACCTCGCCTGGAAGACGGAACTAAATCTTATCTGTGTGAATATTTTCTCTTGATATCAGTTTTAAGGTTATCTGTGAAGGAAGGCGAAGGACTTGATAACCCACAATTCACTCCACAGTATCTCTACAGTATTAAGGCTGTAAACGACTATTCTTGTTTTGTGCTCTTAAACATCTCCAGATTACAGCAATGAAGAGGAGCTGTGTAGAAACCTAAAGTACCTGCTGCAGCAGCTTCCCCAGTTGAACTACGGCCTGCTGCGTTTCCTGTGTCGCTTCCTAGCCAGCGTGGCATCACTTCAACAGGAGAGCTGGAACGTCGGGGCGCTGGCCGCTGTCTTCGGACCAGACATCTTCCAGTAAGTTTTTGTTTTTTTAGCTACCTAATTTAAACTGTCAGGCACCGCAATCTTAAGGCAACCACATGCATGTTTGTTCACCACAAGTACTAGGCTTTTTTCATTTTTTTGTCTGCATGTTGAGCAGTAGACTGTGTTATTATGGCATCTTAAAGTTTTTTGAGCACACATCTTGACTGGGAATATCACCAAATCACCATACACTTTTCATACATCACTTACACCTGATAACACAGCTGATGCAGCCACAGATTGATTTGACAGCAGTACAGCAAACAAAAGACATAAACACAAAGACACGTACAGACACATGCAAACCTAGGTTTAAAAGACAAGACAGTAAGTATTAACTTCTCTTGGGAAGCAGTGTGCAACAGCCAGTAGAACATACTCTTCTCTCGTCTTCCATCTGCAGCCTGTCAACAGAAGGAGAGGACCTTCGGGACCAGGAGTCTGTCAGCAGAGTCCTGGCAGAGCTGTTGGACAATCAGGAGGGTCTGTTTGACTCGGAGGACGATGACGTGTCTACCACCAATGACTATAGCTCCATCAATGAACAGGTTCGTTTGTTCTTTTATAACTACTTCTTCTCAGTCTGACTCAATCTTGCATACTGTGAGCCAGTATATGGTATTATAAAAATAGTAAACATATGTTAATTTTATGTATATATTTTTGCATAATCTGCTACAGATATTATTAATGCTACCAGTAGTGAATGGGGAAGATGTAATAGATTTTTAGGCTGTCAGAGCAAAACATTTTGTCACATTTTATGGAAAGGTTTTTATTCGTTATTTCAGTTTTTGGTCTCTCCTGTTTACCTTTCTCTTCCCTTCTGCAGTGGTGGTTGCTTTCACCTCAGGGATCAATAAAGAGTTTTTTTTAGATCTATTTTTATTCTCCACACCATCCTTTCAAAGGAGTCTTTGTAGTTTGGTCTTTTATCCCCATATAATCACACGTAAATCTACCGAATCATGATAAATGCCTTTTAACATTTGATGCATTAACTTGCAGTTTGCAAAGAAAGCATAGAACAAATAAAACTATACAAGGAAATAAAACAATCCACTCATTGTTGTAGGGTTGCTTGCATAGATGCAAAAACAATGAAAACAGGAATTCATTGTTTCAACATTCCTGAAAATAGCCCAAAAAAAAAACTCCAAATACAACAGCCATCAGAATCCTCTTTGTCTTCCTCCTCTGCCTTTCTACTTCCTCTTTAATGGCACTCAGACAACAGAATGTGGTATTTAACTCTGCCAGGGTCAGAATGGAAATTCCTTCGGGGTGACACACAGAGGCAGCAGACAAGCGTTTCATGGATACCGAAGGATTCAAATTTTAAAGTGCTACCAACTGCTTTTAGGAAAAAGACAAAAACATACTGTCAGGTTTATGAGAGATGCATAATTAAGTACAAATATGTCTTTTTAGATATCTCTGTGAGTTTGGAAAATTTTTTTTGCTACTACAGTGTTCAGAAACAATATTCAAACTGTCTTGGCTTGAGATCTTTATTTTATAAATCATTAACTATTATTGATGCCACCAGAAGTAAATCTTCACTATTATATCATTGGAATTACAATACTGATTTGTTTTGATCTCTTGTTTTTAATAAATCTACAAGACTGCAGTATGTTAGGATATACATTTACAGGGATTAAATCAAACAAAGACATTCCACCGAGGTTTATTAGTTAGCAATTGATCAGACAAGGCTTGGACTGTGTAGGAATGTAAATATCATTTATATTCAGCTACACCCACCTCTTCTTTGCTATTGTTGCACTGCACAGATTGAATCAGAAAGACAAGAACAGAAAGTTTTTTTGTAAACAAAATATTTCTCTGAAGAGTCTAGGAACCTCAGCCAAACATACCATACAATTACACACGCTGTACACAGGGCACTAAATAAACTTTGTTAACATAGTTGTAGTACTATAAGGAAGTTAAATGAGCTCATGCCAAATATTTTATCTCAGTTGTTACGTATTGTTTTTTCTTACACAATACATAGAAAGACATGGTTAATATTTAACCTTACAGTGGCCTGATTACATTGTATTATTGTGCGATAATATTTACTCAAACACAATAATTATGAGGCAACCCTTGATCGGTATCTCACATGCGTGCTACTTTAGTTCCTGTCACATTTGAGAGTACATTGTCCCAGCACAGCAGGTAGGCCGTAAGGATAATGTTTAAATGTTGAAGTGAAAGGACAGACAGTCTGGCCAGAAGAGGAAAAGAAACTGGTGTGTGTCTGTTTACAGTAGGTCACTGCCTGCTTTATTGCTTTATTGTTAGTTGTTCTGTGCTTATCTTTTGTTCTTCTTTGTGTTTTGATTTTATTGTGCTTGGAAACTTTGTTCCAGTGTTACTGGCCTTGTAATTTTGAGTCCATGGGGCAGCGTTCCAAAATAAATTTGAAGTTTTCCAAACCTCTGGCTTGTAAATTAAAGCTAATTAGATTGAAAGGAGCTCTGAACAACAATCAGCTAAAGTAGTAATTTCTTTCAAGCAGCTCATTGAATTTACTTTTTGTTTTCCGTATTCAGTATCTTTATCGTTCTCAGTTCCCTTGCTTTTTTGTCTGCCATGTTAGATGAAGGGCAGTTTAATTTTATGAAGTGAACGAATGAGAGAGCAGAAGAAGAAGGAGTCGACAGAGGCAGTGAGACAAATCTGTAAAGACATATCATCCATGCAGCGATCCATGTTTTTTATGTAAGAGAGAGAGGGCAAAAAAAGTGGGTGGTTTGGAGAAGAGGAGAGGGAGAAAGCAGACAGGAAGATAGGGAGTGAGAGAGAATAGGAAGAAAGGAATAGAGGGAGGGAGGTAGAAGTGGTGAGGCAGGGGAGGAGGATAAGAAAAGAAGCTGGTGTATGATGTAACTGTGCAACTCATACCTCCAGCCCCTGCACTACACTGGGGATGGCTCTCTCTCTCTGTGAACACAACCTCATGAAGGGGATTATCTCCCACACACACACACACACACATACCTGTGTTCACACACATACTTTGAGTTAAGCCTGGTTACAGACTTACGGGTAAAAAGCCTCAGCGATGTTAGTTACAGCATTTGAAATAAATATACTGAAAGAGGAGTGAAATGTGTTTTTTGGAGCTTTTCTTCGAAACACAATGGGTCTGGCATGGATCTGACAGTCAGAAGCGCTAAGCTGGGTTTTGGCTTGTTTGTTGGAGAAAAAGGAGTTTGATGGAATTATTGTTTAGGTGAGAGCAAATATGTGCCAAAGCTTGTTGTTGCTATGATGACGCCAGCGGGTGTGTTTGTTTTTCTTCACTGTTTGGAGACAATGGCATGGTTTCTGTGCATAGTAACAGAAAAATAACAAGAATCAGTACTCATTTATTACATAATTCACTTCAGAGATAGCCCTTTTTGTTTCAGAGCTACCTTTGATTCGTCAGCACTCATTTCCTTTAGATGGGCACCAGGTAGAGAGTGTAGTGTTGCTGTAATCAACCACAATGCATCCTGTGGCTTTAAAAAGTGTCACGCTATGACTCATAGCTCTTAGAAATGGAGCAGCTGTGCAGTAGAGTGAACATCAAGAGTGCACACTGTCCCATCTTAATAAGTTTGAGCTGTATCTCTGTGTTGTCCAAGCCTACAGTGATTTTTCTGTAGAGAAAACTTGGCTTGATTTAATTTGACCACTGAATCTCAGACCTGTGCTTCTTGAGATTATTTCATTCCTTGTTACATAATCGTCTGTGGCAATTCTCTGTGTAACGTCTGAGTCAGACCGAGATTACTTTTACATATTAGTCCACAACAGATAAAGGCAGCAAATGTTAATTTATTTCACTGTTCTCAAGTAGTGGTATAATTTCTTTTATTTTATTTCTTTTATTTTTTGCTTTTTAATATTGCATAAACATCCAGCTCTTTTCAATAAATGTCTCAGAAAAAATTTATGGAATGACGAGACTGTCTATTGTCTGTCTGCTCATTCATTAGTCTATTAATAAAAAATATACTCTGGACTATTGGTATTGATTACAGCTGGGTACATGTAGTAAACTTATAAATACCAGAGAATGTCACAATGTACAGCAGCAGGGAACAGCCTATATATGTTGGAGCATATACACTTAACCTGATCTGGTGCAGTAAGTGATAAGCTGTTGAGCAATAACCTATTTACGTTGAAGCAAGGGCTTATTTAAGAACGAGGTGATGGCCTAGTTTTTACCACAGAGGAGATGCATACTGACTCTGTAAGGGGACACATAAGCATCTATACATTTTTAATCAACTGCACTGTTGATTGATGCGCTTGGACTGCTTTTAGAGAATAGGAATATTTCTAACTCAGCTGGTAACACATGTGGAGGTAAAGATGAGTTATAGATCACACAGCACACTCACTGCACCAACATTGGGCAGGAGGGCTTATCTCCTGTGGTACTGCTTGAAGTAAACAGTGCAGTCACACAGTAGTGAGAGGAGAATAAATTCAACTTGTTGGGCCTTTGCATGTCTTCCCAGCACTTGAAGTTATGCTACTTTTATGCACAAATCGATAAATCTGAAAATAATAACTTATCACTACTTCATTTATGTGATTCAGTCCAACATCTGTTTAGTATCATCAACTGTTTATATCATCAGCTATTTTAATGATCAGTTATGATTGACAGGTGTGAGTCCATGGGCATCTAACTAATGTCTGAAAATAAAGAGTTATTATAGGTTCAGTACAAGAGTATGTTTGTGAAGCAAAAAGTACTACCGTTTGGCTTTTCTTATTTGTGGTACATTCTGTCCAGAAACGTATAAACATATGGAAAACTATTATATTATATTATATTATATTATATTATATTATATTATATTATAAGAGTAGGGCTGAGATGTTTCTAATGCTTGACATGTTAAAAGCAAACATAACACAGAGCAGCGGCAACTTCTGTTTTTGAGTTAACATGATTAAAATTTTCCACAGACTTAAATTAAGGGATAATATTCAAGCCCAGTGAATGACCACGCAAGGTCAACCTGACAGCGGATTTAACTGCTCTTATCCTCTAATATTGTTACGTCACCTCAAAGGCTTTCTGATAACTTACTCAGCACTGCCTTGATTATATTCATAACTCTGTTGACGTCATTTGAATGGACGCCTATAGCCTAGAGGGGAGTTATACAATCAGTCTTCATTGTTCATTATATCAGCTCCTGCTTTTTAATAGCTATACACAGGGGGGCGTTTGTATTTAAAGTGATATCCAGGCTTGTTTTTCCATGTTGCTGACCAGCAGCATTGATAGAATATGTTCTTGGCGAATGCCTCAAAATCAAAAAAGTTTATCTTCAAGGCGGTCTTCCTTGATATTATTCATATTACTGATTTTTACATTATGATAATGTATATCAGGGTCTCAGTAAGGTACTTAGGTCCAGATTAATGTTAAGAACCATCAGATTAATGTCACAACATCCTTCTGCACATGCACCGTTGTGCACAGGGGAGGTCAAAGAAGTCAATTAACAACAAGCAACACACATTTTAGGGGAGGGGCACTTTAAGATATCTTTCTCTCTCATTTTTAATTGGGATGTCTCAAGCTAAGAGGCGACTAATCAACATTAAAATGTAGATATCTGGAACGTTTTTATTAATCTAAACTAAATGAAGTTTCCACATGAAAAGGAGCACATCAACCAATTAAAGATCAAGTTGGTGGTTAAACTGACAATTTAAACAGAATCTGGAAAGATTATATCTGGAGTGAATGGGGGGGGTTATGTCGAAATATTAGTGGCACTACCTTATTAAATGCTTTTAATATTTAACATGTGCTCCAGGTTTTATCAATAAGTTATGTAAGTGTGAACAAAGACTCGTGGTGATTAGTAACTAAGGTCAGCTTTCCATAAAATGTAAGCATTCAGTTAACAGTTCCTATAAAGATGAACATCCCATGTGCAAGACGAGACAAATTTTTGGTCCTAAGTTGAACTCTAAAAAGCACATTTGCTCTTCAAAAGTAGGACCAGTGACACACCCAGTTGCACACACATACCCACCCACACACACACACACAGAGGAGTCTTGTGAGTCATCCTCCCAGATCTGCACATGTGACAACGCAAGAATTCTCCGACAGCCAATCAGAGCTTTTTGAACAGTGGTGTTTCCATAGCGACGACACAGTGACAGCAGCAGACAGGGTTGCTGCTGAGGCAAGTAAAAGATAGAGTCAAATGGAATGGAATAGTAAAGAGGACAAACAGAGTGATATGAGGGGGAAGCGTCTCATTATAATGAAGCCAGTTTAACCTTTTGAACCATAGTTTCTTTCAGGGTTTTTCCCACTTCAGGTTAAGACAACTTTTGTCAACAGGGTGTAGCTTGACTTACCAGTGTGGTAGATCAGCTGGCGAAGTTACATAACAAATGTGAAGTTTATTTATAAAAGTCACATAATACCACATCAACAGGGGAGAAAGAAACATGAGCTACATGTCATGAACTGCAGCTCAAGGATTTCTGTTTATGTCTGGCTCACATGCTGTCAGATATCAGTATGGTGATCAGTTATTTCTGCCAACATATTTACTCCCCCTCTTTCCCTCCTGCTCTCTAAGATCTAGCTCCCCTTCCTCTCTCTTTCCTGTCTTACTTTTATCTATGTCTTTTTATGGCACTAAATTTAGGGTTAACGTTGCATAATTTCACAAAAACTCTATGCAGGTTTGTTAAAAAAACAATTTCTTCTGGCATTTTTACTTCTTGTTATTTTGTTTTTCCTTCTTAGATTTACTATGGAATGAGTGATTAAATGTAGTATTACATATTTAAAGTAGGTTAAACAATAAATAAGCAAAATGCCTTATAAAGGTGGGTCTACTTTTTTTTTTATTAAGCAATTTGTAATGACTAACATGCATGGGTACTTGAAGTCAACATGAAAATGATACAGCCCTACTTTAAACCCTCCTCCTTCTCCTCCCTCCATCCACTTTTCAGAGAAAATGTTGTTGTTTTTTATTCCATGTTTCTATCTCTCTCTGTCTATGTTGTCAGTGTGTTTCTCATTAGCCTCATCTATATTTAAATGTCTTATGGAACAGACTGAAATATCTTGGTCCTGTTTCGCACACACATGCTGCACTAGAAAACACTCAGTATCACACCTTTCTTTGAATTTCTCTAACCAGAAATGCTTTGCTCATTTATGTGCGGACAGTTGACAAATCACAACTAAATTAAGCATTTTTTATTTTTTTATTTTTTTTATTGTGTTGATTTATTTATTGGTATTCCACCCTCATTTAAATAGAATATTTCCAGTAAATTAGTGAGGGTAAAAACCACTGTTCTTATTGTGTAAATGGAGCCAAATAACCGCAGTAATTAACCTTTTTTATATGTCTGTCTTCAGATCACAGAGCTCTTGGATGATGAAAAGTGTGAGGCTGAATGTGAAGAGCTTCCTCAGGACGGGGAGGAAGGCCCCGTCATCTCCAACTCACCACAACACACATGCACTGACGACAGCCCCTCAGCCAGGTGAGATATAACAACCGTATCTGTATTATTAGTTAAATGTTTTCTTGGGTCATTTCAGAATCAGAGTGAGAGAGAGTACAACATGTGACTAACGCTCCAGACTAGATTTAAAAAGCAAGACATTCACATTATACAGTATTTATAATCAGCCCTTCAGGCCAAGCAGTAATTTGGCCGCATTATGAGCTGCTTGTCTCAGTCTAATGTATCAACCTTTTGTTTTGTGTGGAATAAACTTAGAGTGTTAGTCTATTATCGCTGTCATGTAACACCAATATATCTACCCGTACATCAGTCATTTAATTAATGATACATGTAAATATATTTTTTTACATTTAATTAGTAATTAATGCATTATGGCTAGTCAAGCTAAATTAATAAATAATCATTTTAGGCATTATTGGCTCTTGGTGTATCAATAAAACTGACTTCATAAAATCCTTACACAATTTCCTGCATCCCCTTGTTAAAATCTTACTGGGTTCTCGTGAGACAGATTTTGCACGACAAATCTTGCGAGACCGCATGACAAGATTAGTCCACATGTGAAGGAGACAGAAGCTCTAACCGTGAGACAAATGTCAGGTCTGAAAACTGACTGGATTTAAAAAGTATCCAACAGTAGAAATCCAATTAGGACACTGTAAATCAGAATTGAATTGATTCTGGAAATCAGTAGTAATACCCAGGCTTGATATGGATAGTGTTGTAGTTTATAACAAAAAAATCATGTTTCGAAATCAAGCCTGATAGGGTTTTCAGTGACTCTCTAAAAGGTACTCTTTATGTTTAGCTAGTATCCAACCAGATGACAAATGCCTGACATACACTTGCAGGTGTTCACGTACACAGGATAATGTGTCCCTTCAAATATTCGGTCCAGACTGAAAGCCGAGATTTCAATCCTCCTGCAGGAACATTGAGATCCTCTCAGGTTCTTCTGACCTGCTGATCTGCTTTAAGTTAATTACTGAGCACCACACCCAGACTGCTGTATATAGACACCTACACATTTAACAGATGCTACTGCTGTACTCCATCAGATAACTAAAATAAACTGAATATAATTCTCTGGTTCAAAATGATAATGAAGATGATAATGCTGCTATGCAGGTTTAGTCATCCTGATGTTTATTATTTTACAGCTAGTGCTGTAATCCAAAATATAATTTTATTATGTTGTCAGTTCAAAGGATAGTAAATACTCTATTTTGAATAAGTTATCGTTTGTTCTGTGCAGATACACTGGAGGCAGCGCAAAATACAATTTAACTGAGTAATGTTTCACTTATTAAGCACCAGTTCTTCACGGCTAAAATTTTTAACACAGAATATCAAACATGATGGCCAGTACGAACCATGGGAGCTACAAAGTAGATTTAACAAAATGGCAACATAAAGAGAGGTAAAATATTCCACAGTATACACACTTGCCTTAAAACAGATTAGTCGAAGTTGATCAAAGTATGATTTACACTACCAGTGGATTTACATTAATTTTTATGTAAAAATAAACACCAATCAGCCACAACATTAAAACCACTAACAGGAGAAGTAAACATCATTGACCATCTTGTGACAATCCAATGTTCTGCTGGGAAACTTTTGGACCTGGCATTCATGTGGATGTTACTTAGACATGTAGCACCCACCTAGACCAGACCAGGCACCCCCACCCCATAGCAATGACGCAAACAAAACATGAAAAATAGCACAAGGTGTTGACCTGGCCTTCAAATTCACTAGATCCCAAGTATCTGTGGGATGATCCACAGAGGCCCCTTCCCTCATACCATAGGATCCAATGGCCCCCACTAACAACATTCTGTTGCCAGGCACCACAGGACACCCTCACAAGGCCCATGTCCATTCTCTGATGAGTCACAACTGTTTTGGGAGCACAAGGGAGACATACACAATATTTGGAAGGTGGTCATAATATTGTGCCTGATCGGTGTATAAGCTCTATCATTAAACTAGTGTATTAATGTGCGCATGAATCAGTGGCTCCAGATTCCACGGTGGTTTATGTTGTATTTCACAACTACACTGATGCACTTAAATATGGTGACATTATTGACTTTTGACTTACATGAGACAATTTTATGCATCTGTTTATTTGCTCTTTAATGCAATTTTATTATCACACAAACAAATTTGATCACTTGATCACAGCATAAAATAACATAAAAACAAAGCTGTATGGCAGTGTTGGGCAGCATATGAGTCAACTGTGATACTTTACAGCCCAGACTGAGTTGAGGGTCAGGCTGCTAGTCATGCCCTATTGGCCTTTAAGATGATTAAAGACAGTAATCCATAATCCACTCACACACTTGCAATTTCTTACTCTGTAAACGTCCATGCTCACATGACTAACACTGTATATTATGCACATTTCTCTTCTACTTGCTATAACTCGGGGAAAAAAGGTGGGCACAAATCCTGGCCTCATTGTTCTGCCAAGATGCTGTGTCTAGCTTCAGTTTGTGTTTGATACATACTCTTATGTATAACAGAAATGTTAAGGCTACTGTTTTTGAACATAAATGAGTTAATACTTTGTTTGTGGGGCAACACAAAAGGATTTCTGTGCCTTTTACCGCAAGAAGACAGTGGTAGCAGTAACTCTACACTGCTGAAGAAGATGGAGGGGGTTACAGTCTGCAAATTATTTAAAGTAAATGGTCCTGACCAGACTGTTTTGAGCTTTAAGTCTCATGTGATTGTTTTAGTTTGGATTAATTCTCTATTAGCCATTGCTAGCCTGCAGCCGTCATCCCTCGGACCTTGTCTAATCTCTTGTCTAGTTTCTGGGATTATTTCTGTATTTGTAGACTCTGCAGTCGACAGCCTACACAACAGGGCCATTTAAATAACATAGATCTTTAGGGAATACATCTGTTTAAATTTCTAAAGTCTTAGAACTGACTTCTTTATATGTGGAATACTGCTTATTTTAGTTCCACATGTAAAAACTAAAGGGACCGAAACTCCAAACTGTCAGTGCAAACTACAGTTATTTAGCCCATATGAAGAAAAAATATGGATTACTTATCTGATCACGGAAACAAGAGGCAATGCTATTTTAGTGTAAATTAATATTTAAAATATTAAAGCCCAATAGTAATTTAAAATTTTACATTTTCTTGAGCTCATACTGCAGATAACACTTATTTTCATTGTCGATGGTACATTTTACGTGGACATGTCAGAAACTTATATTCTTATGATGAGGTACTCAGACAGCATCTTTATCTGTCCAGAGATCTGATAAGCCATGGTCTTCAATAGTATACTGTGGTAGTAAACAATCATAGGAGTCTTAAGAAAAGACATTTAAGAATCAGGAACATATATTTATGTTACTTATGATATTAAAAAAAAAATGGTACTTATAATTGTTGCAGATTAATTTTCTCTTGATCAGCTAATAGATTGGTTGACTGGTTGTAAAAAGTAGTTGACTTTGAAGCATGTGTTTAAATACACAAAACTGTTTTCATTTCAAATCAGCTATAGATTTTTTTTTTTTTTTACTCAAAACTAACTGAGGTATTTCATTTAAGCGCGCTCTGCTATGTTATATAGCAGATGGACTTTGAGTTATAACAGGTTGTGGACGGTGAAACTGAAAGTTCCCGTCAAGTGACTCAACATTAACTGTGGCTGAGTTGTTTGTCTAGCACGTGACAGACAGCAAAGTCTGTCCTTTGTGGCTGTTGCAGTCCTCTCTTAATAGACTTTGACAGCCGACACATACACACACCTTAAACTTTGACAGCTCCTTGTCATTTCAAATCTATATATAATCTCTGGTATTTCTCCTCTGATCTCTCTTCTTACCGTATCACTACTTTCCTCTCTTGCTTATGCTTACAGTCTGTCTCTCTTTCTCTCTCTGTGGAAAGTATTTTTCATGAGGTCTCTGAAATATCCTGGCAGCCTGAGGGCCAGAGTTGTTGGGAAGCACGTTTGGCCCCAGAGAAGAGGAGAACGGCAGGAGGGAGGGATGGATTAATGGAGGGAACAGAATCAGAGGGCAGAGGGGGGGTGAGGGAGCAAGGAACTGCTTGGAGAATTGGATAGTGTCCCTACTTGTGAACGATTTATTGATTTGCAGTCTGTGAAAACACAATGCCAGACCTCCGGAGAGAAAAAGGTCAAGCCAGACAATAGAATTTAAACACATTACAGAACACTTGTCTTCCATTTATATCCTTGAAGAAGAGCCTCTCTGCCTACTTTCTCACTTGTCATTCAAACAATCATCCCAGCCTGGCATGACTGGTGTATGCGCTCCCGCTCTGGATAACTTTATTAAAGGCCATTGATGTGAGATTTTCTGCAGCTTATTTTTACGTGACTGTGGACAAAATTTACAGTTGAAAACAGATGTTTACATACACTGTGTTAAAAGACACATAAACCTTTTTTCCTCACTGTCTGAAGTAAAATTAGACTAAACCTCTCCTGTTCTAGGTCAGTTAGGATGACCAAAATTATTTCTATTTGCTAAATGCCACAATAATGAGAGAGAGAATTTCTTAGAGAATTTTTTATTACTTTCTTCAAAGTCAGAAGTTTACATACACAAAGATTACTATGTCTTTAAACAATGAAGAAAAGCCCTGATGATGATGTCATGGCTTTGGAAGCTTCTGATAGGTTAACAGACAACATTTGAGTTAATTGGAGGCACACCTGTGGATGTATTTTAAGGCTACACCTCAAACACACTGCTTCCTTGTATGACATCATGGGAAAATCAAAAGAAATCAGCCAAGATATCAGGAAGAGAATTGTGGTGCTCCACAAGACTGGTTCATCCTTGGATACAATTTCCAGATGCTTGAAGGTGCCACATTCATCTGTTAAAACAATTATACACAAGTATAGACACCATGGGAATGTCCAGCCATCATACCGTTCAGGGAGGAGATGGGTTCTATGTCCCAGAGATGAACGTGTTTTGGTCCAAAACGTGCGAATCAACCCAAGAACAAAAGCTAAAGACCATGTCAAGATGATGGCTGAAGCTGGTAAGAGAGTGTCATTATCCACAGTGAAACGAGTTCTGAAAGGCCACTCAGCGAGGAAGAAGCCATTACTCCAAAAGCAACATAAAAAAGCCAGATTACAGTTTGCAAATGCACACAGGGACAAAGACCTTAAGTTTTGGAGACATGTCCTGTGATCTGTTTGGCCATAATGACCATCGTTACATTTGGAGGAAAAAGGGGAAAGCTTGTAAGCCTGAGAACACCATCCCAACTGTGAAGTATGGGGGTGGTAGCATCATGTTGTGGAGATGTTTTACCGCAGGAGGAACTGGTGCACTTCATGAAATAGATGGCATCATGAGGAAAGAACATTATGTGGAAATATTGAAGCAACGTCTCAAGACATCAGCCCGGAAGTTAAAGCTCGGGCACAAATGGGTCTTCCAAATGGACAATGACCTGAAGCATACTGCCAAAGTAGTTACAAAGTGGCTTAAGGACAATAAACTCAATGTTTTGGAGTGGCCATCACAAAGCCCTGATCTCAGTCCCATGGAAAATTTGCCCACAAAGATCTGAAAAGGCGTATGCGACCGAGGTGGCCTACAACCCTGACTCAGTTACGCAAGTTCTGTCAGGAGGAATGGACCAGAATTCCAGCAGACTATTGTGAGAAGCTTGTGGAAGGATACCACAAGAAAGTAATAAAAAATTCTCTAAGAAATTCTCTCTCTCATTATTGTGGCATTTAGCAAACAGAAATAATTTTGGTAATCCTAACTGACCTAAAACAGGAGAGGTTTAGTCTGATCTAACTTCAGACAGTGAGGAAAAAGGTTTACGTATGTGTCTTTTAACACAGTGTATGTAAACATCTGTTTTCAACTGTATATCCCATTGTGGCACCACACCATCCTGTAGAGCCCTGTTCTTTCTCTTTGTGCCAACAGTGTGCACGTGTATACGTACAAACAGACACAGACATACAGTATGTACACTTGTCTCATCTTGGTCCTGTACAAAACCAAAGCAGAGGCATCGATGTCATCAAAACAGTGAATAACCTTAGGCCACAGTGCCGAGACTTCTGTGTGTTGTGCAAGTTTTTTCCCCCTAAACTTTATTCAGAAAATTACGTTTAAATGTGGCATACCAGCCATTGTATCCTGTGTCATTAAATGTCCTGTTCAGTTGGTTCAAAACAATCTCCATTACAGTAGTCCCTCGTTTATCGTGGGAGTTACGTTCTAAAAATAACCTGCAATAGGCGAAATCCGCGAAGTAGTCAGCTTTATTTTTTACAATGATTATAAATGTTTTAAGGTTGCAAAACCTCTCACTACACACTTTATACACTTTTCTCAATAACTTACAAACATACCGCACTTCAGTCACACTGCCAGCGATCAAAGATACTGTATATGTAAATTTGGTAAGCTGAACGCATTCTGTACTGTACAAGAGACACCGTACGGAGGAGACTGATTGACAATGGTCTACAGTCCCTTAGCCAATCAGGACGCAAAAGACGACACGCGGGCTCTCCCTTAGCCAATCAGGACGCAGAAAACAATGCGTTGTAAAAAAAAATTTTAAAAAAAAGCATACAAAATTGCACTAAAAAAATCCGCGAAAGTGCGAGGCCGCGAAAGGTGAACCGCGTTATAGCGAGGGACTACTGTATAGGCCTTAGACAAACTTATAAGTACCTCCTATCTTCCTATCTAGGGACAGCATAATGACCAAAGACTATACCATCTTGAGCTCCCAGTTCTCAACTCTCCTCTCAAGAGGCCAAAGCTGCACCATGTAAAAGGGCATTTATACTTTCTACACATGAAGGATGCAAATAAGGATGCCTGATTTTACCTCCACACTGTACTCGGTGTTAAATCAGGTTCAGGTTTCACCTTGATTGTTGGTGAATCTGTGGTGTAAGCTGAAAGAAACCCGTCACATATAAAAAGAAAGGAATGTATTTATTGGATTAAACCCATACTTGATTGATTGTTTGGTTCTCACATCTCTTCTCTGAAAAAGGATATTTGATGTTCAAATTAAACACATTATTAGTAGAAGTATGTTTATTAGACTTTCTAGGGATTTCCTGCTACTTGGTGCAATTTGCTGATGCAGACCTGCACTAAGAGTATGTGTCTACATACTGACATTTTTAGGGTTTTCCTTTAGTGTTATGCCTTTAGCAGAGCAGTGCTCTGTTTCGTAATGTGCCTGTAATATGTCTGCATGACCTATACTGTACATGAGCGTACTGTAAATACACTATATAGGTCAGTACGGAGAGTATCAGCTGGGTACTGTTGGTGTTTTGACCTAGTTAGTTTGTAGGTCGCACTTGCTTTTTCTTCTGTGGCTGATACCAAACGGAATAGTATTGATATACACGCTGGCAAACAAAGTTTTTTTTTTTTTGTTCTGTTCAAAATGTTATGCACACCTCACCATTTTTTGTGAGATATAATGGAAAGAATTGCAGGAATTGGCCCAGTTTTACTTTATTTGCCTGAGCAACAACACAAAAACAATTTATCGTCAAAAATATTAAATATTTTCTGAAGCAAAAGCCCTACTTTATGAAGAAGCTCATTGCAGTGGTTTAATAGCCCGGTAGCCAGCCTGAACTTCCCCTGCCCACAAAATGTTTAGAGAAATTGGTTATGCCACGGCAAAGATCAAATAGTTTGGTGAGCTTTAAGCGATGATGGACAGAAGAGTCACAGCAACATAGCCGTACACATTATCTAAGCACCGAGGAGTTAAACTATTTTACAACAAAGTGGATCTCTTTGCTTGTAGGAATATCCAATTGCATTCAGAAGGTATTTTTTTTCTTCTTCTCAGTATCGGTTGAAAGACACTGCATAATGAAATCCCAGTGGTGTGTTACCACTCGCATTCAGATACAAAATTGAGTGGCTATGCTAGGCTAGTAGTTTGAATAATTTTCTTTTTTTTCTTGCCTGAAACAAGCAGTATTTTGACAGCTTATGGAATAATTTTATTTCCTAAATGCCCTGAATGTACCTTAAAAGAATCCTGTCTACTTCATAGCACATACTGAGAGATAAGCTGTGGGAGATTTTTCAGTAATTTAAATATCTCAAGAGTTGCATCCTTGTGTTGTTCTTGTCTATTCTGTTTAGATATAATAGTTTAGATACGCCACTTTCTCTTCCTTTAGACCTCACCCCCTCCTACCCTTACCCGTCAGTTCTCGATTGTGCTGAAGCCAAGGCGCCTGGACTGGGCACAATGTGTCATATGATATACAAAGTGACCTAGATAGCACCACTCGTCGGCATGCACTATCAGTTCTCACCCACAGTTCTGGTACAGCTGTTCCTAAATCACCTCAGAAAACTACTTATTCTGACTGCTGTGAAGCCTCGATATGTCAACATGTTCCGCTTTTGTTGTTTTGTCTTAGTCACAGAAGATAAAGGTCACGTTCTAGTTTTGAGTTTGGCAAAAACCAACAATAAAACCAGGCAGGCTGGAAGTCAAAGCAGAGTTAAGGATTTGTGAACATTTATTCATTCTTATCCCCTTTTTCGTTGAAGAATTTCTGGAATGTTTGAAAGTTTAGACAGGTTGATCCAAGACAGGAAGCAGAGCAGTTTAAAAATAGAGTCTTTAAGGAAGTCAGCCACTTTATAGTTTATATTTTAGTTGAGTTTAGTGGAGTTGTACTGATTTGTTGTATTGCACTATAATTTATATCTTACTGTGGTCCTAGAAAGTACTTGTTTCTGGTCTTCAGCTGTCAAAAATGATATAACAACTGAAAAATTAAATCAATCATTAAAATTTTAGGCGCATCACCTTAATTTACTAATCAACTGATCATTTCAATACTAACTGCAGTAGCACTTCCTTACAGTTTAGCCAGTCACTGTTAAAACAGACCCAACCTAATATGTAAAATATACCATCAAACTTTTTTTTTTTACTTATAGTCTGATATTTCAAAGAAAAGAGAACTGTGTCTTTGTATAATTCTCCCTCTGTGGCTTTTGATCGGACAAAAGCTCCTGCATGAAAATTTTTTCTAGGTGAAAGAACCATTGTGTGCATCATTGTGTTTTTCCCCTTTTACTTAATCGTTTGTTGAAACTTGACCCATCAAGTATTCAAATATATATATATGTTTTAGCGCAATCTGTGATTCTTATCTTTACGTTGAAGTTGCTGTTTGAGTGGACATGGTACCAACAAGCATCTTACTTTAACGGCACTGTTGTTTCTTTCACTCGAAGCTTGAGATTTCTGAAAGCCTCATATAGTCTTCACTTTGATGTTGTTTCTGACTTTGATTTGAAGGATGTTGATCTAATGTTTTGATCTACTGTAAATGCACTGACTGTTTCGATTTAGTTTGGTTTTATTGAAATATTACTGTGGTGATTTATAGGTCATGAATAGGCACTGGCATTACCCAGACACAAAACAGCACATTTAGAATTCATAACATCCTGATAGGACTCTGTCATTTTCTCTATTTCATCCTTCCTTTCTTCCTTTCCCCCCGTTGATGTTTGGATTCATTTTATTGCCTCTGTGTCCCGTCACACATTCCTCCCTCTCTTTCACGATATCTATGGTCAGATCTTTATAAATCAGTCACTGCTTCTCCAGTCGGTGGTCTGTGATTTGCTAAATGCACTCATGCTTTTGAAAGGCTGCCTTCACAATAGGCTCACGAAGACTGATATAAAAGGCACAGGTGTGTGTTTGTGTTTCCATGCTAATGTGAATCTAATGTGTGTGTCTGCATGTGCACGCCATTACACAGCACACTGGGTTGGCTGTAATAACTGCTGAGTGTATAGTCACCACTGAGTGGACAAAAAAAATCATACCCCCTCCCACTTTCTGCCTCAGGATTGGCCCACACAACTTGCTTCCCTTATACAATTGGCTCTCAACTTTAGACCCTCCCATCCCATTGGTCCTCCCGGGGCTGTTGCCTGGTTACATCAGAAGCTCATATATTTGAGCAGAGCTGGATGTTTACTGCAGCACTTTTACAGACAGAGTGCAGAGTGCGACAATCTTACTCATACACACACACACCGGTTCAGAGGACACCACACTATGCACCCTGATGATGTTGTGGCTCTTCTGCTAAACTTGCTGGTACTGACGCTAACCCCTCAGAGTGCTCAACTGGGATAACCTACCCACCGGATACAAGGCTGCCCTACAGTGGGAGACTGCTCCTGTCGGAGATGTGTCAAGTGGTTAACTGGCAGAAAGAAGAGAAAGGCAAAATCCGTGCAGAGTCTCGCTAAAAGTCAAGCTTGCTTCTCTGCTGGACATTCAAAAAATCATCAAAACAGACTGGACTTTTAATAACCTGCGGGTTAGCTTGCAGAAGAGGAAGAAGACACGCTGACAGAAGCGACCTGCCAGATAAACAAGACAACCATCACAGTGAAACAGCTTCAGGCCGGACCTGCTGTGGTAAAAAAATCTATAAGAAAACAAAAGATCAGATCACAGTGAGAGGAAACACAGCTGGAAAAGATGAGAATGGCCTGTGACATTCTGCTGCAGAGGTAAACATCAGGCTTATGTAACTGCTTTAGTCTGACTCCCTGGAATAAATTATATGATGGATGAGTGAATGAATGACTGAATGGATGCAAGGAAAAGGAAATATGAGGTTGGGTGATGGATAAATCAAGGACTGAGAACCAGAGGGAGAAAGAGATTTACTTGCAAAGGGTAGAATGAATTGGTGGAAACCAACATTTCAAACTTGGGAGAATGGAGGGAAATGATTGTATTTATTGCTGAGTGTTTATTTGTGAGATGAAAGAGAACATGGAGGCAAAAGGAAGTCTTGTCTGATATAGGAATAGAAACCGTTCGGAGGAAGAGAAACAGAAGGGGGCCAAGGCATTAGTTAGCAACTGATATTATGTTAAAGCAATCTAAAAATAAAAGAAGCAGGGGTACTGGCTGAGAATGTGTCAGCAATTTGCTACATAGCACAGAAGAAAATGGCAATGGATAATCGGAACAGTTAATACCTGGTTAAATAAGATGCAGTTTCTCAGATGTACTGATTTGCTTTTTACTGATTCTAATTGTCATAAACACTAAATATCATTGAAAGATATTGCAGAATATTCTAAATCTAAACTAGTCAGGTGTCAGTTTATTAATCAACGACAATTATTACAATGGAATTATTGTTTCAGTCTTTTTTTAAGCAAAAATACAAGAATGGGATCTTCTTTGCCTTAAACTATGATAGTGCAATACATATTTTCTGTTGGTCAGAAACAACAGCAATATGAAGATTTGTGCAAATCAGCCGATTAATCAATAATTAAAAGTAATTGTTGGTTGCTACCTTGAAATTTAATATCATTTGTATATTTGTGGCCTTGTTTTGATCCTACTGTGTGTTGAGAACATTTTTGACCATTTAATAACTTTTAATACACTAAACAATTAATTAGAAACATGATCTGCAGTTAAAATGTAATGAGAGTAACTTTTATACACAAGACAGCATTATTGGCAAGTGCCAAAATTCTGACCGCTATGGAAAGTGTTCTCACATAATGGATCAGTATGACATTTGAAGTCCAAGTTATTAGCAGTCTTGCGTCATTTCCTCGTGAGTCCGCAAGAGGAATGACGAATTAAAAGAGAGATGTAAAAGAGTGCTGTGGAAGATTTGTACAGTCAACTAAACGAAAGGGATCGTACTTCTCAGAAGATAATAAAGAAAAAATGAGGTGCATCAGTCATTTATCATCCCAAGAACAAAACAACAAACCAATGAAAACTGTTGAGGCAGAAAAAACAAATAGATTTTAAATCTTTGGCCTGGTCTGCGTTTTTGTTGTGCACCGTTTTACTGCATTTGTAGTAAGTCTCTTTGAAGGTTTCTTGGCCCTGACATGCAGGGCTATAAATGTTTACCATTTCAGAGGCAGCAAGAAGAGCTGTTTATGAGATGTAAGACGATGCTTACGATGATGTGAGTGTGTGTTGTCATGAATTGCAGGAGGTTGTGTCGAGGGAAGGAAAAGCTTAAGCAGACAAAGTGCAAGTCTGAAGTAGTTAAGAAGCCTCAGCATTGAGCTACGTGTTGGTGTGCATGCTGCTCTATGTGAATGTGTGTCTCTGTGGGTAAATGTGTAGAGTGCTGCAGTCTGGATTACCTCCCAGCCAGAACAGAGCCAGAGTCACATTTGCTGACACAACTAACCTTACGTTCCACACCCATTCATATAGACTTTCCTTTCTGTAAGGCCGTCAGAATTATATATGTAAATTACGTGAATTAACTGATGGGTCTTTTTCCCATTTACTGTCAGTGCTGAGAATGAAAAACTCCTCAATTTTCCTTGTGGTTAATATGATGAAACTGTGATGAAACCACAGTTGTTCTGAGAGGATTTTCTTGTTTAGTCATGCATCAGCTGAGGTCACTGATACACAGCATAGCGTTTCAGCCCTGTAGTTCAAACTCTTATCTGTGTTAACTGAGATTTGTGATGCATGTATAGATAATTATGCGGCAGGGAAAAGTGACATGGGTGTGGAGTCCAAAGATCAAAATGCAGCTCAGAATATGAAAGAATATGAAAGCGATGGTTGTTGAAATACTGCACCAAGGTGAAAATAATAATGAGCAGAAATAGGTTTTCAAATTTTGCAGGGTAACCATGTTTCTGAATGATTTTATCTTCATATAAAGGTCACATCTCTGATACAGATATAAAACATTAGATAACAGTAATATTTTATTTGTGCCCTACAAACAAATTTAGTTGGTCTCACCAATGTATGTCACCAAGAAGTGCTCATGTAAGCTTAGGGGTAATACTTAATTGCTTGGTACTAAAATGTGTAATTTCATTGTGAATTTAATTTTATTCTCTTGAAATGAATTTATACTTCTGTTAGTCAGCACTCAGGTGATGCATTTCTCCATCCAGTAACCTGCTGCAGGAGATATTCCTCTGGTTGGGTTCATGCTGAGAGATCTGGTTTGCAGGCAGCAGATTAACCTGATGTGATCTGAGTGATTCTGGCAAGCATTCACTTTAATCTACAACAGGCTTACCTCGGATGCAATAAAGCAATTAGCGAAATCAAAATAGTGAACTACCAGTGAACTATGTCTTTAAATCATATTTTATTTTAACTTTAAATGATAAGGTCTCTGTAGGAGTGTGACAGTTTGTGGCAGCTCCTGGTTTTGAACAGCTAAATGTGGCATCTATCGTCACTCGATAAATAAAAAACATTTTTATGACGCCCGCATGTCAGCTACTGTGCCGTTATCACAGACAAAGTAGTGGCCTACTTAGGTCACTATCAAACTGTTAACCGTATTAGTAGCAACAGACAGCTTGGTAGAGGTGTGGCTCTTTAAGATATTATCAAGGTCTTATGTTTGTCTGCAGCCGTGACTGTTGGAGCCGTTGATCTAATCTGTCTACTCAGGGCACTTTTGAAAGATGAGAAGTTATTTTCCAGTTACGTCACCCTTGGCCCACTTGGTAGTTTTGGGCCAGACACTGCAGCCAGACCAAAGAGTTCATCTTAATGTTCCTTAAGATGGATTGAGACAGCCTGTCATCGCTGGAGAAGACTGTGTTTACTAATGTTGATTTGCATAAAATAGACACACTCCTGTATCTACATGGGAATGATCAGCCTTCATCTAGTTTTATTCAGTTGCAGTTAATCTAAATGTCCCATGTATTAAACTAAATAAACAAATCTTCCAATGTACAGTGATCGTTTCCTACATCACTGTATTTAGATGAGAAGTAAAATCAGTGGAGGTCAGCTGCTGTTTAGAAGAAACACTGTTGAAAGATGTCCCAAGATGTCAGTCCAATTTCTGTTGAAATTGAAAAAACATTGCTGGAAGTAACAGTATGTTTTATTTACATTTTAAAACAAATGGAAAGATGGACCATTGAACAGCTTTAGATATTAGTTTGAGATACTGTTTGATGGAAAGCTTTTATGATGTGTTTCACAACATATGATGTTCTCTGCTGTTTCAAGTGTGGTGTAAAGTGTGTTATTGTGACGGTTCAGCTTGATTAGTGAAGAGAAACTGTATGTTTTCACCTTCAGACATAATCAAAACCACTTTTTAGTCTGTACTCAGTGATCCTATCTGCCCGACATGGTGTCCTAGCAGGGGAAGAAATGCCCTAAAGGGCCCTCTAAAGGGCGTCATGTTTAATCCTAAAGGGTACAACTGATGCTGATAGAAATGTTAACTTTGCTGCTCAAAGAGGTCGAGGAGAACCGCTTTTGTTCAGGTCCTCAGGGGCACAGTGGTGTAAGATGAGATATTATCTTTGCTACTTAGGGCCCACAGCGATTATGTAACATCCTTAAGGGCCCTATCAAGGATCTATTGTTAGAGATGCAGCCACCCAGTACAGACCCTTAGGGTCCTGCTCAGCAGGGAGCCTGCTGTCAGAAGTTATCTGTGCGACAAAGGGACAGTCGCTGCTGTAGGGAGCCTGCAGGGCACATTTCTCTGTAAAGGCCAGCTCTTCATGTTTTCCAACAAGAAAAAAAAGTCAAAATCAGTTCTGTTTGACATTTGTATCGTGTTTAGCTGCGGTCTAGCCGACTTACTGTCCCACGTGCACCATCAAGGTTACTGTCAGTGACATGGATCTTGCATTCAAAGTCTGTCAGAATAGAAGGAGGAGAGACTATTGAAGAGAACCAAAGAAAGGAGAACTTGACAGAGAGATTATGTTAAAAAATTGTATATGGCATGATGAGGTGGAACAAGAGAGCAAAGTGAAAGATACTTGTGAGAGTTAACGAAATGTGAGAAGCTGAATATAAAAGATGGATAATGAGGAGTGAGAGGTGGACAGAAAGGATGAGATGAGGCCGAAAAGAAGAATGTTGCAAATGTCAAGAATGTGAAGAAGAGATTGTAAAGGAAGAAGAAAGATAGAGGGCATTATTGTTTCCCATCTGCCATTAATAATTCAGCCTGTATCGATCTACCTGAGCAATTCTTGCTGCAATAGAAGTGTGTGTGTTTGTGTTTAAGAGCCGTGCGCAAACATGCACACAGATAGCTTGCATAACGTCAGCTGTTGTTTTTCTAATGAGCTGAGTTTGACTGCCTGAGACACACACACACTATGAGAAGTACCCGTGTACTTGGGCATAATGTGAATGACCTTGTGTGGTATGTGTGTCGTGTAGGAGTGTTATATAAATCTGGAGTCCCGGCGTGCCTGTCAGTATGTCTGTGAATCCAATGTCAGGACCACGCCTCGGCCGCCTCCCTGTTTCATGCCACACACGCACACACGCACTCACGCACACTTCCTAGCGGATGGAGGAACATGGAAGAACATGACACGCACTCTTCTATCTGATCAGCTGAGTCTAGCCTAAATAAAAAATCTGCCCACCCAGAGTGGCGCCACTGACTCAAACTTTGTATATTTGTACATTTCTTGTGATTGTAATTTGGCCCAAGGGATCTTAGATTAGGAGACAGAACACAAGCTCATCTTATACCTTCACTTCAAGCATCTTTATTTCTTTTTATTTTCCTCAGCATTTAATCTCAGCTTTGTCTCTCTAACAGAAAAGCAGTACATGCAGACACTTTCATTGTTAACATTATTATTCTCATTCTTCTTCCCTGTTTTGACTCCTGCTGCACGGCACACACACCCTCCAAGGTCATCACTGTGTTAGTATATGAAAGGAGTCGAGGAGTACGTGATGTTCTAACCATGTCCTTTTCCTCTCTCTGACTCTGCAGCTCCCACCTCTCCCCTATATCCATCTTGCCTGCTGACTCTGCCGAGTAAGTCCACGCACACACACACGCGCACACACATCATCACAATGAATTACACGGCCACTCCTTTATGTACGTATATGGATTACAGCTTCACAAATGCCTGTGTGCTCGTTGGGTGTGATAAATCGCAGCTAAACTGAAGACGTGCAGTCTGACGAGTCATTATAGCGAGCTGTTTACATCCAGCAAATTCATTCACTGTGACAATACAATCATATTAAAACAGCAAACAATGCGTTAACTGGAGAGCGCCAAGTTAGCTCAAGTGTGAGGAGGCAGTATAATGCCATCTGCTCAAGAGGCAAAGAAAACAGAAATCAAGGAGGCAGCGCAAAGAGTGAGGAGTGGATTTCAAAGACAAAAAGCGAGGTTCAGAGGAAGAGATGAGGAGGAAGTAGGAAAACCTGTGTTTTGTTTATGAAGCTAAACTAAAGCATTTTGCATGCCTTGGTGCTTTCAGAACCTCTGGGACTCAGTCACATGACTGTCAGGCTGCTACACTGCATGACAGGGTAAAATAATACTCTGGTGCTAAGCATTTATGACCTGAAGGTTAATAGGTGCGACCTACAAACAGCAAGCAAGTTGCCTCAGAGCACAGCAAAACTGAAAATCAATAGTTATCTGTAACAAAGGAAGACAGCAAATGGTCCTGTTGAAGTAGTCCCATACATCAACATTATTTTAGGATTCACAGCTAACAGTTATTTTCAGTATTGAGAAGTTTAACCATTACTTTTGGTCTTTAAAATGTCATTTTGCAACATAACGCTGAAAAGGGACATGGCAGGATAGGTGGACATAGAAATGAAAAAAGAAAATGAGACAAAATAATTTCAGTATAATATAATATTAATGTTAGATTTTATAAAACGCATACCATGAACAATTAGAATGTTTCATACATTTTAAAAACTTGCTCTAGTTTTTGGGGAGAAATGTTTCATTGTCAGTTCACTCTGAGCTTCATTCAACAGAGATTTGGTGAATTTTGAGGTCTCATCTGAGGAAACATTACAAGTGCAAGAGCTTTGGTTACCTTGATGGTGTCTTAGTGTGGTGATTAATGTCTTCACCTCCTTCTGGCTACCAAGCTTGCTCTGGGGGTTTCAGGCCAGATTTTGTAAAGCGTCTTGAGACGATTTGTATTGTTATTGACGCTATATAAATAAAATTGAACTGAACTGAATGTGTTCAGAGGCCTGTCATCTGTTGGAAGGCTGACAGCAGCAGATATAGTACTTCTCTTCACTGTGGGTGTATATGGGTGACTAGTCATAAGACTGCAAGTACATCATCTTTTACTGCTTCTGTGTTTGTTTCTGGCAGTGGCTCTCTGTGTGTGATGTGTAGTTAGTAAAGCTTCCGACAGTGAGTGGCAGAGTTGCTGCTGCAGACCAGTGTGGGCATGTTGTGCGCAGTTTGTGTCTGTGTATGTTTATATATTCACAACTCACTTTTATTTGACCGCATCCCAGTACTTATATGAGTTTTTACCTTAAATGGACAAAATAGAAAACCTAAAGTCAAGTTTCAGTACCAAGTCGTCCATGTATGAGAATACACCAAACATGACCAGTCTGATCTCGCTGGACTTAGAGCCACAGAGAAAGTGTAATTAAAAAGATGTTAAATGATGTCAGCATGAACCCAACCAGAGGAATGTAAATAATATAAATGTACAGAATAGAGAAGGAGTAGATGAAGAGATGAAGTAACAGCTGGTGAGGAGTCGGAGCGAGCTGGTTGTTTTCCGATTTAATGTCTTTTTCTACCAGCTCTGCAACCTCTTGGCTGGAGGAGTGACAACTCTAACAGACTGCAAGCAGCCAGAGTAAATGAGGGAGGAATACATTATGATCAGGCAAACATGGTCCAGTAAATGAAGCCAGATAAATGAAATGTCTGCAGAGCCTGTGGATCAACTGTTGCATGAAAGTGTAGAAGAGGTCAGAGTGTGACTTGCCTTCGTTACCTTTTATAGGCCGTAACGTCTTCAACTCCTTCCTCGTCTCTCCTCCCTGACTCCAGTTTAAGCGTCATTAATCCTTTAAGAACTGGACCAGGCTATTGACTTAATAAGGACTTGTAAAATAGTCCAGGATAAAAAAGAAAGCATTTCAGTGATTAAATATATCTCAAAATGTTTGATTTATTATTAACCTTTAGTCTGTGTCTCTTTATGTACCTAATTGCCATATATATTGTTATATTCAACAAAGATAAAAAGATGAATTGATTAGTTTCAGGCTGACAAGTTGGACATTGGTGGAGGCTTTCATGTAGTTCCTCAAATGAAGGATAACATGAGCATCACGACTCGGTGCTGCTAAACCTTCGCCTGCATACAAACATCTTAATTAAACGGATGAACAATCCACTAAGCTTTATTGGATTCAGTACAACTGAGCTGAACATCTCATGTGACGTCCAGACACTTCAACAGCGGAAAGCATTACACGTTAACTGAACGAAGGATAGTTGAAGTAATTAGTCTATTTGTTTTTATGACGATGAGTTTTTGTCCTGATCCTTAAATGAAACTTGGATTATATGAAGTATTAACAAAGGATCCCTCTGGATGTATGTAGCTTGGAAATGTCTGCTTCAGTTCTCTAATGGTATCTTTAGTTTTTAATAACTTTCCTCATCTGACGACTTACTGTCAACATTTTGGAGTTTCTGGTGTAGACTGTGGCCAAGACGGCATCATGCACTAGTTTCTAGTCAGACTAGCAAGTTGAGACGTGAGAATGGCGTTCGAGTTGAAAGACGATGTCCACCATCTGAGTCAAATTTAAAAACCACTAAAACCATAAGATTTTTGCCTGTCAAGTGTGATGTTAGCTTGCTTTCTGACGGGGTATGACAGGGTGTTTCACATCTTTTGCTCTTCACACACAGCTAAAACCTGCTCAGATGTGATTGAGCAATACTATTTAAAATAGAAACGGAAACCAAAAAGCTTCCTGTATGAAAATCAGGCCCCCTGCTGACAGATTCTGCATATTCATTGATATATGTTTATAGAGATTAGTGTTTGATATATTACTGATTGTTTTGTTTCCAAACATGACTTCCTTTAGTATTTTCACAAAATGCATAGCATAACAAGCATTATTATGGGAGACTGGTGTTCATCTATATTATTTGTTGGAAGAGACGCTGTGTAGTCTTATGATCTTTGTATGCCCTTTGGTGTGGATTAAAGTCATGGCTTGTGGATTTACTTGGCTGTTTTCTTTGGCAGATGTGGGAATTTGCCCTTGTTTGTTAGTACTGAATAAACAGAGGGAACATGGTCACAAGGTCTCATTCAAAGTAGTTCATTAAACCCAGGTAAACCTCTGCTCTGGTATAGACTCACATCTCTGATAGACTGAGCTGTTTCATTAGAGACAGTACAATCTAAAATGAACTACATACCTTGTCAATGATTAAACATCATAGCCTTAACAAAAACAGTTGAAGTTTAGTGTATGAAACCAATCATTTCCAGACAGGATGTCCACTCAAGTCACCTTATAAAGCTAGATCCTGAAACAAACTAAGTTGGTGTGTTTTTGTGTGTTTTTTCCAGGATAATTCAGCGAACCATCAGGGCTGCAGTGGAGCAGCACTTCTATGAGCTGAAAACCTCCATCGACCAAGACCTCAGCAACTATGACAGCCAGAGGTGAGAGCGCACACACTTTGTATTTGCACCTGCTGGTAAAAACATTCTTCCGTGGTCGAAAGTGGCATAGGATGACTTTAAAAAACATATCTGACATAGTGAACATTGTGTATGAATAACAAAGGCTCAGGTTACCAATAATCGCGTCAAGAGCAGCCATGTTAACGTGCAAAGTCTACATGTTTAGGGCAACAGCTGTTCAGTCACCTCTAAGACAAAACAAGATGTCAGGTAGTTTGTGCTGGTTACCGACACTCTTGCCATCAAGATTTTATACACTGAAATAGACGTTTTAGGCTAATCTGCACAGCAACCCTGGCTTACTCACATATTGCAAAATGCTTTATTTACAGTTTTTTTTGTGTGTGTGTCATATACAGTCCCAGTGAGTCTTCAGATCAGGGTTGCCATGACGAGGAGCAACACATTGATCCAGAGGACAGCTCATGCAACACAGAAGAGGAGACCCCACTCAACGCAAAGATCAAGCAACAGCAAAGTCAGAAGGACACACAGGTCAGTGTTTTAGGTAGCATCCTGTATGGACATCAAACACACACACACACACACACACACACACACACACACACACACACACACACACACACACACAGAAGAAACAGAGAAACAGCACAGAATCAGTCATTAAGTTTTCCATGCCGTTTATTTGTTAAATGAATGTAATAATTGTTTAAAAACAATACAAGCTCTCCCTCTGCACACAAACAGAAAGTGAAATCAGATGGTGACACAAGACACAAACGCACACAGTGAAGATATGCCAGGGAAAAAAACTAAAAAAACTCACAATACACAGATCCTGTGAGCAGTTGCTGTGTGGGCTGCCAGCATATTTCCCATAGCTAACCTCCTTCCTGTCTGAGTGTGTCGGTTCATTCCAAGGCTGATTGTTTGATATTATCAGCACAGTCCATCTTTGTTCTGCTGCAGTAGCTGGAATTCTAGCGAGGCAACGAGAGAGAGACAACAACAGACCTGTTTCACCAATACATTCACAGATCAATGAATTTACTGTAACACACGAGCAGTGTTTTGTTCTTCTTAACATATTAATTAATTAATTAATTAATTGTTTATTTAGATAGGGACAGTGCATATTGATGGACATCAGTACAAGTACACAATGTAAATATGCTAGAATTAGCACCATAGCTAGTTTTCATCTATTGTCCCCAGGCAGATACATAAAAAAACACATAAAAGACAAATAACAAGTATACAACACCCTCATAGTTTGAGACGCAAGGCAAAGCACTAGCACAAATTGAATGACATATGGTCAGTATCTACTTAAAAGGTTGTTTTGTTCGGTCTGAAAGAGGTGAAAAGCTTCCCTCTGAGGTTTAGCCAGAGCATTTTCCATTTTTTAAACCTACTTTGTGTGTGGTTCAAAGATAACATTTTTAAATCTTGTGCTTAACACAGTTGAGTGCTACCTTTCACTGTCTCCGGTCATATGGAAGGTACTTTGAGTAAGGTTTGCCACAGTGGAAATCAAATCCCCTGAGTGCAGCCGCCCCCCCTTGATCCACAGTGGCTCTTGTCCCAAGAACCATTTTAGCATGCAGATGGAGAGGTGAGGAGCAGACAACATGGCAGACAGACGGAGATGTGTACCAGGACTGAAAAGAAACCTGTTAGTGGTTTAGACAAGAACCTGAATCCAATTCCTTAAATAGATCATCCGAAAGCCGAGGAATAACATCAGCGCCTTTGCACCAAACTACACCATAGATGCACTATTTACCATCTTTACATACACTGCCTGGCCAAAAACAAAAAAGGTCACACACTCTTGTATTTTGTTGGACCGCCTTTAGCTTTGATTACAGCACACATCTGCTGTGGCCATTCCATTCAGTGTTGCATTCATTTTTCACCAAGATCTTGTATTGATGATGGGAGAGTCTGACCACTGCACAAAGCCTTCTCCAGCACATCCCAAAGATTCTCAATGGGGTTAAGGTCTGGACTCTGTGGTGGCCAGTCCATGTGTGAAAATGATGTTTCATGCTCCCTGAACCACTCTTTCACAATTTGTGCCCCATGAATCCTGGCTTTGTCATCTTGCATTCATTCAGTAATACACAGGATAAGATGTTACAATCCCTTGTGCCAAGATCCCAGGCAAAACACATTTAGAGGGCCCTGTTCAACTAAGAGGCCCTACCAAACCATATGGTCATGTGATATGACAATTAACCTATAATCTAAATAAACTAAGTAAAAGCTGCTGGCTTGTAAGCCCATTGAGCAGCAGAGGATACTTCAAACATTGTAGAACATAAACTAACTAAACGCTGCTGGCTTGTACGGCCCGCTCAGCAGCTAACCATAGCTACCAAGCAACACGAAGACAACATGAACCTGGCCTAAACAACAGCAGTATGCAGCATGTCATTGGGGTTTTCAAGTGGGCACCTCCCTTCACCGATGTTTTGTTAAGTTAGGCCCACGACACCTCGAGAAGGCTTAACAGTGAATTCCAGCGTCCTGGAGTCACCCCCCTCCACACCGCCACTGCACAACCCTGTTTCCCTCACCATTCGATGTCTATCAACAACTAATATAGCAACTAATAACCATGAGCCAAACAAACAAATCTAACATGATTCAATGGAATATGCCCATGACATCAGGGAAGAAAAAAATCCATTGATGGGATAACCTGGTCATTCAGTATATTCAGGGAGTCAGCTGACCTCATTCTTTGGACACATAATGTTGCTGAACCTAGACCTGAGCAACTGCAGCAACCCCAGATCATAGCACTGCCCCCACAGGCTTGTACAGTAGACACTAGGCATGATGGGTGCATCACTTCATCTGCCTCTCTTCTTATCCTGATGCCCCCATCACTCTGGAACAGGGTAAATCTGGACTCATCAGACCACATGACCTTCCTCCATTGCTCCAGAGTCCAATCTTTATGCTCCCTAACAAATTAAAGCCTTTTTTTCCAGTTAGCTCACAGATTAGTGGTTTTCTTAAGGCTACACAGCTGTTTAGTCCCAATCCCTTGATTTCCTTTCTCATTGGAAGGAAAATATATTAAACTGTTAATCATAAGATTTACTCATATATTTATGAATGAACTATTATTGTTTCCTGAGTAATTTATGGGTTAAGGTGCAAACTTTATGAGTGATACTCTGTGGGGAGCCACATTACTTTATCTCTTTATGCTGGATTTCCGTAAGACGTACAGTATATAAACTGTCTAATTTCAGAGGAAGTGAAATCTGACTGTGTGTGTAGAACAGGGATGCACCTGTTTGTGCTTGACTCCAAATTTAACACTGTTTCTATTCTTGTCCATTCATGACTCCAGCTCTGCTCTACAAGTTTTGTTTAAACCTGGTTCCTGTTCATGAAACACAAGAAAATCTGTTTTAATTTCTTGCTAATGCCTTCCCTCAGATTTCGGTGGACTCCGCCGCTGCCCTGGAGGAAAGCTTGAGAATGGACCTGGATGCAGAGGCTGTCGGAAATGATGAGAACAACTTTAACACTGCCAGGTGAGCTGTTTATTTCAGTCATTGTCTCAGCCAGAGCTCATTCTACGCTGCATCTGAAAGACATCTTATTCTCAATCTCTCACACAAACAACACCTTTCACTCATGCTACATTCTCATGTAGTTTTGCAGTGTCGCAGCTCCCGCTTATGGTTGTTAATTAAGAAGTGTTGTAAAATTGGTTCAGACAGCTTTAACTGTTTCATTAAATGTGTGCTAGCATTAATGAAAAATATCAAATGTTCTGCAGACAAAGCATTGATTTCACTCACAGTTGAAGGCGCAGCTTTGTGGGTTTTTTCCATGACAGATTACTTATGATGTGGAAAGGATTTGTAGTTGTGTGACTGTAGTGTGACTCTTCCTCAGACCTTCCACAGACATGGTCTCAGGAAGAGTCTAAATAGGGCGGAAATGGTATGACTGGCCAGCATGTGAGAAAAAAGTACACTCCTTCAGATTCACCCACACGGCCATAACCAACAATTGAGGTCTTGATATTGGAGAAAACTATACTGAAAATGTATGTCTTTTTAACCTGTTTTTGGTCAAGTAATGATTCTGATTCTTGTTTCCAGGCAGGACAATCAGCCCCTTGTGACGATGGAGCAGACTGTCACCATAACCTGTGTAAGTAGCAGTATGTAGGAATATATCAGTGTTTGTCTGAGAATGTATAAAAAACACAAACTATTACCTCCCTGTGTGTTTCAGTTTCCTTATTTTGCTCCCTTCTAATTAATTTCTTCATTTTCATCCTCCATCTGCACATTATTCCTATATTTATATCTTTATTTTAAATTGTTTCTGTCCATTTACCTCCTTCTTTCCATCATTAATCTCTCTCTCTTTGTTCTTCCAGGACTCAAGTTCATGCTGCTGTGATCAGAACGCCAACACCAGTGAGACCAACAGGAACCACCCGTCGCCATGCCAACTGAACTCTGGTCACAGTCCACACCTCCAGCTTTTTCCTGACAACCAATGGGAAGGTATGTGTTAGCTCGCTTTGGGTATACCAGCCTAACAATCCATCAAATATATAGTTTCAAAATGAGAAAAAAATCAAATCTGCACACAAGAACTGACTCATCCAGGGTTTAAGTCAAATAGCTCTAACATCTTTTTCTGCCAGACTGTCAGACTTTGTCTGCATGTTTAATTTAAGAAAAGTCTCCCAAAATAAATCTGAATATTCCTGTGTCTTACGCATTTTTAAATGTCGGAGTTCATCAAACTGCATAGCTTCGTTTTCCTTCATTTCCTCATGATCCTGTGAAATATCCAGTATGACTGAAGAAAGGGTCAGCTATAGTGTGAATGCTGGTTTTGAATGACTGACCTCACTGCTCCTCTTCTCCTCGATCTCTCTTCCTCTCTTCCCTCTACTGTTTTCCCCTCTTCTTCTTCTTCTTCTCTTCTTCCTCCTTCCATCCAAACAGCATCACCCCCCTCCCATCTTCACCTCCCTCCCATCGACTTCTCATGTATGCACCTACAAAAGGAAGGCCAAGGTGAGTGGTTTCATATGAACACGCCCCTCCACCAGTCTACCGATCCCTCCTTTCTCACTTTTTTTTTTGGATGATTGTTTGTTTTTGTGGACACAGAACTATATTAACAAGTCTGTGAATGTTCTCAGTCATCCAGGTCATGGTATATCCAACAAAGGTTCAAAAAGGCAACTGGACTTGTAGAGTTTGTTGAGAAGACGTTTCACCACTCCAGTTGCCTTTTTGAACCTTTGTTGGATGTATTAACAAGATTTTAAAATGTACTTGTGTGATAACAATTATGAATGAATCCCTGCATGTGAAACACTCCTCCATCTGATTAAGTAAGTTAGCTGGAGAACTGTTCATCTATCCTCCTCCCTCCAGCTTCAGGGTCTCCAGGCAGATTGATCAAGACACCTTTCTCCTTTGATTACACTTTCTACTTTGCCTTTCTCCTCTCATTATTTTCATGACCTCACTCGTCATCTTTTTCCCTGCGACTCAGCTTGTTAGCATAGTGCTGGCAGCCAAGGCACCATTAATCATGCTTTGAGGGAGTCAGCGGGGCAATGACAAAGACAATGAATTAGTTGTTGAATGTAACGTGTGCACCGACTATCTCACATGCAGTACGCTTAGTATTTCCTCTCCCTTTATTCCTGACCCCTGTTGACTTTCTCTGACTCCTCTCTCCTTTTCCTCCTCCCCTTTCCAGACCCCGTCCCAGCTTTCAAATCCTGGCATGACGACAACGAGAGTGGAGAGGCGCAGCTCTCCCCCCTGGCTGGTCGCATGGTTCCTCTCCCCCTGCTGCCCCTAGAGGAGGACGGCGAGGAGGAAGAGCGGGAGGGAGGTCATGACGACTCCCCTTCTTCTTCCCGCTCCCACCCTCACCTCCTGGCACGACGCTTTCTCGATTTCGGAGCACACAGTGCCCAACGATTCCTCCAGCAGGACCTGGATGCCACCTCGCCCACCAAAGCACAGAGGTAATGATGAAGCACATCCATATTTGAAGTTTATAATCACATCTCAAGTTTTCTGACCAACTGTTCACACTTGTGTGTCTTCAGGCCGAGGCGAGCATCTGTGGGCTCCAAAGAGGCGATGAGAGGAGGAGATTCAGTGACCCACCAGCTCACCAAGAAGCTTCAGCATCTGAAGAAGAAAATTAAACAGTTTGAAGAGCAATTTGAGAAGGAAAGAAACTATAAGGTAAAAAAAAAAAAAAAAGTGTATCTATCGGTATGCGTGATTTTTAATAATGAAATGATTATAACAAAATAACCTCTAAAACTTCAGAGTTTAAAGCTGTATTAATGACATGAAACATAAAAATGTTTTGTGATTTTGTGATTTCTAAATAGTACAGAGGACAGAAGCATCATATTTATTTACATATCATATATGATTATATTTATTATGATGATGATGTATGTTGAACTACCTACAGTGTGCAGGAGGTTTGGTGCTTTTTTTGATAATGGACATTAAAAGCATCTTTATTCTGAAATTGCTAATAAACGTTAACACCTTCTAAATGGCCTTGAAAAAAACCTCCAAAGGGACATTCAGTTTTGTTTATGGTGGATCGCCTACAACTGAACATAATCACAAATCCTGTTGATGTCATATTTTGCATTTTAAAGGCTCTGTGTGAGTCTCTCCAAGCAGTATCTGTATTGGCTGTGTTCCATAAATTGCTGCTGTGAATTCTGCATTGCATTGCATTGTGACCTTTTCTCTGACATACCAAGTGTTGCTCTTTGGTTTCACTCCTCCTTTTTCTCTGCAGCCCTCTCATGCAGACAAGGCAGCTAACCCCAAAGTCCTCAAATGGATGACTGATTTAACCAAGATCCGCAGGCAGATTAAAGGTAAACCTACTCGCTCTTTTTCCGGTGACATTTGTGTGTGCTGGGTTAGGGTGTCTACGTGTCATCCTGCTCCATGCTGGACAGGATGACCCTGCCCACTCCTAACCTTTGACCCCTGTAACCTCGCATGTATGCTGGTCTAACAAACATAAGCATGACATGCGCATGTTCGGGGTTGACGTGGCTCTCACATGCGTGGCTCCCACCCTCCAATGTGCTGGTGCGTCCTTGTGAACCCACATTCATTACCTGCAGGGTGAGTTCAGTAAGGTGAAACCGTTTATACATAAAAATATCCAGGATGGTGGATAATAAAATATGAAGAAAAACAAATCACATTTTGAACAGAATTTGTTGCAGAAGCTTTTCGTTCTTTGATAAACTTATATTGATTCCTTGAAAACAAGTCCACACTCAAATTAATATTTCTCTCTTTGCATTGTTTCACCATACTAAACAAGCCCCAGGACTCTCTCTCGTGCACCACCTCTCTACGGGGTGACGGCTCTCCTTTTTGGAGAATGCAGTGGCCAAAACATTTCACTCTTGTTTCAAATCAAAACTGAAAAACAATAACGCGAGCACCCGCTCTCCACTTTCCTCCTTCCTCCTCCTTATCGCCCAACGACTGATTGATTGATTGATTGACTGATCGGCCAACCAGGACGCCAGCACCACCTTTTACCCAGAAGCACGCTGAGGCACCAGGCTTTGCTCCATTCACACAGACGCCACCATGCTCCCTCCTCCTCCCCTTCCTCCTTCTCCTCTATATGCTCACCTCCCCATCACACACTCACCCCCTCGCTCCACCCCTACTCAAGCCTGAGCTCTAGACCGTTTCACCTCAGTAAGTACAAACCCCTCAGTAAGTAGACATTATAAACACTACTGACAGTCCCGATTAGGCGGCTTTGTGAGAGCATCTTGCTTCCTTGTTTTGGTGTATTTCTTCTTGGCATGGGTTATTTGAAGGAGACGTGTAGAAATGTGAACGAGAGGTCGACAGCTTGAGGGTTTTGATTTCAAAATAAAAATATTAGGTATTTACTTAAAATTACACATGTTTAGGGAAGGGCTAATTGCTGACAAGACGTAAAAACGTTTCAATGTGACATGAAACTTTATAAATACACAGCGCATATTAAAACTCTCACCTATACAAGAAAATAGTATGAATTTCTTTTACTGGTCTGTGAAGGTTCTCAGTCATCCAGGTCATGGTTTATCCAAAAAGGTTCAACAAAGGCAACTGGACTTTTAGATTTTTAGAGAAGACGTTTCACCACTCATCTGAGTAGCTAACTGAAGAAGCTACTCGGATGAGTGGTGAAACATTCTTGTATTGGGCTAATTTAGGATATTTTCAGGGTCACACCATATCTAGAACTACTACAGTATTCAGGGGGCAGCAGTACAATTTCACAGATAGTTTTTTCCGTTCTGTATTTGGGTTTTCACTCGGTGTGTTGTTGAGACATGTTCTTCTTTCTCTTTATTTGTGACCAACGCAGCTCTCTTAATGAATGCCTGCATGTCTGATTGTCCAGTGAGAGACGTTTCATGTGCTTCTTTTCTCTATCCCTTACATTTGATCTTCCCTCCGTCATCTCCTCATCACTGTATTCCTCCTTCCCCAGATGCCAAACACCGTGCAGAGAGTGAGCTCGGCCCTCAGACTCGTCCTCGTAGCAACACTTTGCCCAAGAGCTTTGGCTCTACGCTGGATCAAGGTGCTTTTGAAGCAACTGGGGAGGTCAAAGGTCCACATCCCACCCGGGAGGAAACACTGGAGCTGATCCAGCGCAGGGTCAAAGGGAAGAGGCAGGAGGACGGCTGGCCTGATGATATTAAGGTGAGACGTGGAAGAGGACACATGTTAAAGCGTCTTAACATCTATGATTAAACACATTAGGTGAAAAAAAATATATAAAGCTGTTGACAACAGTAATGCTCACAAAACAGAGGATGAGAGACTAATCAATGAATTAGACCTTAAACTTCTAATTATATGGAACATTTTAATGGATGAATTCATCTGTTCATTGTATGTATGCAAGTTCAAGAAGAGTCATCAAAAATATATATATTTTTTTTTAAAAAAAGAACATTTTATTGTACAGAAAACTATTAATGGATTTGCCAAATTCTACAAAAATGATCAACAGAAATAGAATTTAGTATTTTAACACAAATGTAACATCAATATATTACTGGTAAACTGCAGAAATTACTGAGACAAAAGAGAAAAACTGGTGTTTTACTAATTAAAAAAGTGCTATATCTGGCATTGAACATTTTGTCTTTAAACCAACTCATGTTATTTTTCAGCTTATTGATAAACACAAACAGTCACCAGATTATTTTAGTTTAATGTTATGCCACTATTACATGATTAACTGTTTTTTTTCTGCTGCTGTAGAAGATGACCAAGGAGCAGTTATCCTGTGAGAAGACGGTCCTTCAGAAGAATCTGCTGCACTATGAAGGACTGCATGGTCGACCCGTAAGTTAAATGACACTGCAGAGATTTAATTTGCTCCGTTAAGCTGCCTGAAGAGAAACATTCAAACATTTTCTAGTTCATTCTTTCTCCCTTCCAGGTGACCAGAGAGGAGCGTCTGGTGGTGAAGCCTCTCTACGATCGCTACAGATTGGTCAAACAGATGCTCACCAGAGTCAGCATCACTCCTATCACTGTAAGCCCCCCCACCCCAACCCCAATAAGCTGCTGTAAATTGTTTGGAAACTCACATACATCTATCTTTGGTTCACAGAAAAAAGAAGTATAGCTATAATGTGACCTTTTACTCTTTTACAGGTATCCCCAACCAGCAAGAGGCGGAGTCAAACCCTCCAGCCAATCATTGAAGGTGAAACTGCTCATTTCTGGGAGGAGATCAAAGAAGAGGAGGAGGAAGAGCGGAAAGGTGGAGGAGAAGAAGAGGAGAGGGAGGAGGAGGAAGAAGAGGAGGAAGATGCAGAGAGCAGCGGAGGAGAGATGCAGAGCTCCGAGGTCATTATGGCCGTCGACACCATGAGGAGCCAGAACCAACCTGACAGACAGAGCGACAAGATGGAAGAAGGGTCGGGGAGGCTGGCGCTGGACCTGCGGCTGTCCAGCTCCAACGCCTCGTCCATGTAAGAGCACAAACACTCAGGCAACAGGGCCTCATATCGCCAATGTATGGCTCAAATTGGCCTATTGTACGGTTAGTCTGACCACACCATTAGCAACAGGAACTAACCGTTTCATCCCCATGTCAACATTTTTTGGTTCTTTACAAATAGATGAAAGGGCTGTTTTTCCTCTATACATAGACATCTTATCAGAGTAAACAGGTAACTGGACTTATTTGAGGTTTCTTAAAAAGATTTCACCTCTCATACAATTTCAGAACTGAAGAAACCCCTTGGATGATAATAATAAATGATTTAACCTTAATATGAGGTTAGATGCTTGCTCAGGGCACCTCAGCCATGGACACGGCAAACCTGGGAAAAGAACCTCATCTCCCACTTTGCTGAGTGTGTCATGAAAATAAAAAGCAAAGTACAGGCATCTCACATGCAAGTAGCACTGTGCTAGCAGTTATCATTATTGCATTGTAACAGCGTCCTTATGTCCTCCAGGCCGGAGCTGCTGGAACAGCTGTGGAAGGCCAGAGCAGAGAAAAAGAAACTGAGGAAGACCATCCGAGAGTTTGAGGAAGATTTCTATCAGCATAATGGAAGGTAGGTGGGACAAACAAACTCTGTCCTTTTCACTAAGAATTGCCAATGTGAAGCAACAGCAGCTGGAGAGGTTTTTGCCTCATCTAATAATCTAAAACAAATGGAAGCAAGGCAGGGACACTGAACTCCACAGAGATTCACATTGGATCGACAAAAATTCTGAGGGCTGAAAAAAGATTTTTCACAAACAGAGCATTCACTGTAATGTCAACCTCAGACCAAGTTAGCCTTACCAACCAAATTAATCCACAGAGGACACATACACTCAGTGGGACATGAAAGTCAAAACAAATAGAATAGTTTTTCCACGGACTGACACAAGCTAATGGAAAAACTTTTTCTCTCATCTGTCTCCTCTGCTACAGAAATGTCCAGAAGGAGGACCGGGTTGCGATGCAGGAGGAGTACAGAGAGTACAAGAGGATCAAGGCTAAACTTCGTCTCCTGGAAGTTCTCATCAGCAAACAGGATTCCTCCAAATCCATCTAGACCTCCTCAGATACCCATCATCACTGCAGCAAAACTAGGCCCAGGATGTCTATCAGATGCCATCACACCTGGAAGGCTTAAAAAAAACAACAACAAAAAAACACTCCAAACTATATACAGATCACATGACCTTCTCTTGCTTGTCTGCAGTCATGTCATGGGGAAAGAAGTAGGCTTTAGATGCATTAAGATTGCCATGTTAATGCTGAGTTGTACTCACAGGCCTTCACCAGTGCACAAAGATCTTTTGTGGAATTTCCAGAAATAATTTCATAACAAAAATGATCAATTCTGGGGTCGTGAATTAAAACTAGATGTAATTAGTCAGCAGCAATTCAATTGTGACCAGACAGACATTTCATCCCAGTGCTTTTTAAATTCGTTTCCAGTTTAATTTGCCACACGTTTTTGTGGGCCAGTGGGGAAAAACAGGCTTAACATTAAACCAGTTTTAAGGATTTGATCATAAATTTACTTCAATTGTTTAATTTAAATGGAATTCACTAGCTGTATGCAACTACAGCTTTTCTGTTTCTCAAAATTTACTGTAGCCATATTGGGTTATTTGCCAAATTTCACCAAGTGTTTTAACTAAACTTGCATTTTTACAAATCTTTTCCCATGATGTGAATGCAGCACCACCACAACATAAAATGACTTCCTTCAGCTACAGCTGCTACCTGCTGCCTCAGTCAAGACTGCATATCATTTAAAACATGACGGTAGTTTAAAAACACAGAAAAAGGAATAATCACTGTGTTTGTCTTCATCTTCATTGTCGTCTCACCAACTCTGACTTAAGACTTTGCACTCGTGTCTCATGTCTCTTTCCTCGTTTTGTGACGGGGCAAAAAAATACTTTTTAGTTTGTTTTGTCGATCTTTCTGTGAATTCTTATTGGACAGCTCAAGGACTGGCATTATACACGCACTTCACCCAAGACTCTTCTCCTTCATTTGGGACGTCTCAAAGTTTTATTTTCAGACTCTTCCCTCTCCACCTTGTTGTGAACTCATTTTAATTTTAATAATTTAACATTCTCACATCCTGGATGCATCAATATCTGACTGATTTTAAGATGCTTTCACAGAGTTGAAGTTTGTGAGTGTACTCTTATTTTAAAGAAAAAGACATTAGGTTTGTGTTTGTGAGACATTTTCTGGAATGAAAAAGAATAACTGAAAAGGGGAAAAAATAATTGTATTAACTTTAGGTGATTTTCATTTTTTGTTTTCTTCTTTTTGTTTGAATTTTGAAACTATTTGTCAGGACAGTTTTCCTCCTTTGGAAAATAACTGAGTCAAGTCTTCTTTGAGCGTCTTAGGAAAAAAATGATGCATTTAAGTTGGAGGCTAAGAGTTAACTTAAAGGCAGCATTGGACAGAAGATGTTCTCGGGAAACAATTGTACTCACATTAGATTTTATTACATTGATGGTTGCTACAGAAATCATTTTGAAATTTCTGCACTAGCTGACATCTTTCTTCAGTTGTCTTCTGTTCAGTTTGCTGCAAGGCACGTTCTGATGGATTATGAGTGATAAATACTGAAGAAACAAGCCAGTATCTGGTCTGTGTTGCTTCTTTAGATTAGTCCAAAAGCATGAAGGCTGCAGGCAGTATTCTTGTAGATGCAAAACTGATGAGTCTTTGGCGGGTATGAGCAGAGGTTTGGTTGTGTCAATAAGGTGCCAACACTGCCAGCGCTGGTTTTTAAATGCAGTGTCAGTTCTGAAGGTCTTGTTAGCGTAACACGGTAACTGGAGGGAAGTTTTTCTACAGTGAAGCAGGACATGTCCATAGTGAGTCAGATCTGCATTTCCAGTGAAGTTTGATTTCCTGCTGGCAGGTCAAATGAAGACGCAAAAATCTGATTTTTGGTTTAATGCATGCCAGCAAGCTCGCCCTCTCCATTTTTCTTCTTTAAGGCCATGCTATCTTTTAACAGATAAGAGTCAAAATGTCACAGTGTGATTTAAAATATGGGAGAAGATTCCTACAGTCACTGATTCAGTTTAGTTGGGATACCAGCTGTTTGTCAGGTGACGTGTTTTTCTATTATCAGAATCTTCTCGGCTAATGTAGTCGCTAGTTATGTGTTTTGTTTGCTGTATGCAGATGAGACTGATTTAAAGTCGACTGCAGTTGTGAAGGTTTCAAATCGATGCTATGAATGAGACTAAGAGTTGAACTTGTTTGTGTTGGTGAAGAATACGAGATGGTGCGTGTTTTGCTGGGACAGTAAAGTTCAGAGGTTTGATGTAAAGAAAAAAGATGTTATTTGCACAGCATTCACAGAATGCAGCCCTTTTGTGTTTTTTCATTTGTATTTCTAGAAATGAAGCACTACTTCTTCTATACAAATATAAATATTTACTGTACATAAAAAGAAAAAAAAACACGAAGAAATGAATGTCAGAAATGTTTAAATTATTTAAAACATCACGTTTGGCCCCCTTTGGTTCATTACATTTGTGATGCCCTGAGAATGTGTTTTTGTTTTTTTAATTATAAATATTGCTAATACTATCATAACCATTATTTTGTGTGATAATAATAATAACCCTTTTGTATCTACTCACCGACCGTAAAACCAGCTGTAGACGTTAGTCTGGCACACCAACCTGCTCTGTTTTCTGAATTACTTTGTCGCTCTGTGTATAATAAGCTAACATAGCAGCAGTACTGTAGTCAGCTTGCATGGCAAACGAGAACATAATAGTATGAAAAATATGGTGTATTGTTTCCATTATTTGTGCCATGAATAAGCAGCAATAATAAAAGTTTGCATAGAGTTTTTAAAGGTTTCGGGTTGTGGGTAAATGATGGGTTGGATGTGTTGTGTGAACATTGAGGTCTCCAAGGTGTTTGTTTTTGTCACAGACTCTGTTTAGACGATGTGTTTTTACCACTGCATCATGTCGGCACTGCTGAAAACCAAAATATCAATAAGTCTGTGAGGGATTGAAAAGCCAGTGACAGATCATATCTGAAAACATTCCAGTTTTTTTCATCATTCAAAAAATGGAAATAATTATCAATCTCTGAAGGGCTTTCGTTTTATTTTTTGAGTCCAACAAGTTCTACAGTTTATTCGTTTGGTGCCTCGGTTTCTTCAAATAAGTGAACAAACTCAGTGTTTTTCTGTTTGTTTTTCATTGTGCCTGCAGCAGAGTGGTAAAATTCACATGTGGTTCACACACTGTAAACTGTAAATGTATTCTGTCTCTGTCGGTGTACAGTACGCTTCATCTCACACTTACCTACCCAGCGTGCATGGTCGTTTCACAGACCAGGAATTCACAGCAGAAGTCATCATCACACATATCTCTTGGGTCAGTACGCCTCCTGAAAGTGTTTTAGAATTGATCAGTTTTTTGGTCACAACAGTAACAGAAAATAAAAAGATATATTTTTACAATCTGTAGTGGGATTTGAGTAAAAGGAGGCTCTAAATCTGTTTGATTAAAGACATAACCGTCTTGCTGCTTTAAGAAAGTCCAGATTTGTGATTGCACGATTACACAATTAGCCAAATTTTTCTTTTAATCATAAACTGTGCAGTTAACAGTCTGGTGACAAAAAAAAAAAAGAAACTTCATGACATCGTTGAAACTGAATTTTGCTTCAAATTCCTTCGACCTGAGAGGATTTGAGGAGGGGTTGTTTGTGAGATGACCCTCCGGTCCATCAACATGTGACGCTGTGTTTTATCACATCAATATATCGTATGTATCTATAAATGTTTTCTTACTTTGTGAATGCTTTTTCTGTCGTTTCTTCATTAACAAAAAGGATGAGAAAATACAATCAGTAACAGACATTTACACATGAAAATAAAATTTAAAAGCTTGCTACACCACTTCGTCTGCTGTCTGAGTCAAAGTAACTGAAGAAAAACAAGCCATGCTCCGCCAACTCACCCTGTATAAAGAAGGGTAAATTAAACCTAATAAAAACAATGATGCAGTTAAATCTCAAGTTTGAATGAGTAATGACTGCTCTCGTGTTTATATAAGATAGCCATATTGCAGCTTCAGAGTTCACAACATGGAGAAAATGTTAGTTTTAACTTCAGAAATTAGTTTGAAGCAACATTTCTAATACTGTTAGATAAAACCCTGCTGTTCTCTTCTCTTTTCTTCTGTCTGTACCCGGCTGGCCTTAGGCAGATGGGTCCCCCCATATGAGCTGGGCTCTGCTCAAGGTTTCTTCCTGTTAAAAGGGAGTTTTTCCTTGCCACCGTCGCCTTCAGGCTTGCTCTGGGGGTTTCAGGCTGGGTTTTGTAAAGTGTCTTGAGACGATTTCTATTGTTATTGACGCTATATAAATAATTTAATTGAATTGAATTAAAAAGTAATCACAGCTGAATATATACCAAATGTGTATTTAGGCAGAAAATTGTTATTATATAGACAAAATACCATTTCCACTTGCTATTTTAAAGACTTTCTCAGTGGTGGAGATTTAAAAAGTGCATTTACTGATGTACAAATTTGAATGTTTCCATTTTTCTCTAAGATTTCTTCTCTTCTACATTTATTAGTTTTTTTTTTTTAAGATTAAGTGTTTGTAATAGTACAGATCTATAAACGACGGTCATTCTGTAGTATTTTTAAACATTTATTCTGCTGCTAATGGTACATGAGTGCAGTTTTTTGCCCTTTGGTTGCTCTATACCACATAGTTGTGAATAACCAGGTGTCCACAAATACAATTATTTGACTCAATTATTGTTAATGTTTTTCTCCTGCAGATGTGCTCAATTAAATGTAGTACAACACATCAGGGCCTTCTAGTGGACAACAGCAGTAAAAGATTATTATTAATACACTTCACTTTTTTAAAAAAAATCTTTGTTCTAAATTGTTAGAACAAAATATGAACATTTAACATTTAGCAGTAAACTGCATAGATCACACACCTGTGATTGCTCTTCTACTACAGGTAAAATGTCACCTATTAGGTTGACATATTGAGTTACATGATGTTTGTCTAAAAGCAAAAATGTGGTTATAGTTTAGAAATCTGTTGATTTTTATTTTTTCTTGGCTTGGAAACAGTCAAAATTGAAATGAAGCTGTCTAAGAATTAAGAATAAGATGTCATTAACCCTTTAAAAACCTTATGAGGTATAACTTTAAAAAATAAAATAAACTACACATCAGATGAGGTGCACAAAATATTAGAAACATGCATGATTTATAGCTAGCTATGGCCAACACACTTAGTGAACTATTGTACTTTTGTTATAATTATTTAACACTTAATAGTGTACTTTAACACATTTAACACTTAGACGCTGTTAATTTATTTGCAACCTCTACCTCTGTATATTGTGAATACTTGTGCAATATTGTTCCTTTACTTTAAATGCATCTTACTTATTTTTATATTTTTGTATTACCTTTATTCAACTAGCAACCGTCACTTTATGGGAGCAACAGCAACAAAATAATTTCCTTGAAGGATTAATAAAGTATTCTGATTCTGATTGTGATTTAAATATATTTATCCTAGATGGATTGGAAAATTACATACACCTTACTTATTCTCTGGTACATTCCCATTTTCATACAAAGACTATTGTTACACGGACTAATTATAACACAGTATGATCTCAGACCATAGACTGTATAAATATGGACAATGTCTCGCCACTTAGGTAGGGGATTTTCCTACCTAAAATGACAGAAACCATCCCTGAAAAAGGGGGTGGAGCTTATGACCTATACTGCCGCCAGTCACCAGGGGGAGCTCTATTAGCTTTGGCTTCACTTTAGAGGAGCTGCTACGCCGTCCATCTTTAATATTTTATGTCTCAGACCCCCGGAAGAGCACTGTTTATTAGGAGATCCATATACAGTACAAAACAGAAATTTAAGTAACCTAAAAGTTTTTATTAATCACTCTCGGCTGATCTAGTCAGTCAGTACAAGTTTAAATATAGGTAAACGATTTGCTAACCATAAAAAACAGGTTTTTAAACATTTTCAAAATGGCGCCTTTATCAGAAAGTGGCATTTGTGTCCTGACCGTTCTGACCATGTCGCGTTGCCATGGCAGTAGCCGGAGAAACCGGGAGGAACATGAGACTTTCATGCTGCATTCACGTAACGTTGGCGGTAAATGCAAATTCACGGTTGTCACAAATTACACACACATCTAAATTCATTAAGTGAGAGCAGATGTTCACGTACAGTGACAAAATAAAACTAGATGAAAACTAAAATGGCGAGTATTATTGCTGGAATTTATTTTGGAGAGAAAACAAAGAAAATAAAAAATAATAATTTAAGCTTTAAATGTGGCTGCTTTCCTAGTTGGATGCTCGAAACTGCAGCTTAAACGCATTATCGCTAGCCAAGATTAGCTTTTTTTAGAGTTCAATTTCTTTGTCCAACCCAGTGCAACTAAAATGGGGATTTTGTACCGAATAGACTTTACATAATTTTAACGTAATTTTGAAAGCGCACTGGGACAGTCATTATTATTAGTATTATTAAATACACCTGGGGTTTAACACCTGTGGTGAGTCAAGATGTGCGCCGGTGTAAAAATGAAACATTATAGAGAAATGAAAAATAGCATTTGAAGCCGAGACAAATTACATTTTACAAGGCCATCCAAAGATAATGCGAATTAAGAAATGTAATACTCACCTGTTGTTTAGCTCCAGGAACTCCAAATACGGCGCTACTGCTTCCTACACACCTTTATTTGTTTTTTGAGTCCTCTCCTATCTTAGTAAATTGAAAATAAAGTCTGTTTCTTTTATTTGGGTAAAAAAAAAAAAAAAAAAGGACCCCTGTTACAGTGTCACGGCATCTTTCAGCACTACCGGGAGCAGGGTCAGTTGCTAATTAGGTTAAATGCACCTGCCAATCACACCACAACGCCCACGCCCACCGAAGAACAGCAATATGGGTTGTGTAGTTTTTGGATTGTTTTCTGTGATAAAACATTTCTGGGAGCTTATAGAGCATCATTTCAATAAAAAAAGTAATTTCTGAATTAAAAAAGGAATAAGTGCAGCCTCCCATCATCTTTAAAATATACATTTATTTTTACTTAGGTGCTATTAAATACTTCAAATCAGATGTATTTTCCCTAAAAATGAACAACTGCTCACTAGACGCTGACTTAGAAGTAAATCAACTCTTTTCCGTTTACATTTGTACAAATGTGACGTGCTGTGAATTAGGCAGAAGAAAAACTAAACTTCTGGCCCTGGAGGGAAAATCAAGTAAAAAAAAAAGGAAGTCTGTTTCATACCTTAACTCCTAAAGTGCTAAATGCATAATTTTACCATTTAAGACAATAAAGAAAGAGTCAGTTTAGAGCTGTTTTTTGTTTGTTTGTTTTTTGCAAAGTAATTCTTAGTTTTGTGTTGATGATAAATCATCTGTAAATACAGAGAACCAGCTTCAAGATGTCCAACAAACACGATTTCCCGAACATCAAATCACAATATCAACTGTTTAGTTCACAACCATGACAATTCATATAAAAAATATAACATTTGCAGTAAGAATGTTATTGATCTGGAAACGTCAATGATCACATGATAAAACAATCTCAAGGTCCATTTAAAAGCAGTTCTTTCATTAACAACACAACTAAATAGACTTTAAAATGAAATTGTTTTGTCAAAAATTTACATTATTCATGAGCCTTACAGGTGTCCTTAATGTTTTAGTCCATCTACACCATGACAACCTGCCCATAGTCATCGTTTATCGATTAAAGACTGAAAACTTAGACTGATTACTTTTGAAACAACCCAGACCGCCACTGGTTCAAGTTGTTAAGAACAGTATGAACATTAACAAACAGAGACTTGAATTTGCTTGAGATGCATGCAACTGAGCTGTGTGTAGTTTCTTTTGAGGAGAAATGTTGGAATTGTGATGTGTTCGTGTGCCCTTAAGAGACTTTGACATCAATGTGTGTGCCTAAAATCACCTCTTATTTCATGTAAAGTGCATTTATTTACTTTACAACATTTCCTCACAATTATTAGTGCAAAATCTATGCTTTGTATAGTGCCTTACAAAATTGCAACAAAAGAATAAAAATTGAATGTCTATAATGTGGGAAACTGTGGAATACGAGGTTTCAAACACAGGACAAGACAAAATAAAGCTGCTAATGTTACATTACCCTTTAAATAATATGTGATAACCTGTTGCTCATCTTCTGATTTTTCTGTCTTAACTGATGGAACACTGGGCAGGCGTGGAGTCCTAAATCTTAATTACAGTACATGCACTTCCCGTCTGAATGCACCACGCAACCTGTGCTATCTTCCAGTACAATGTTAGCTACAAAAAATCTAAGATGAGTGATTTTGTGGTAGAAACTAACGTTAAACAGACATGTTTTCATTATGAAACATATCCTCCCCAACTACAACTCTTTGCTCCACATGCTCCTGATCACTCACAGAATCTCAAGCAAGTTTCAAGTCACTCAAGAGTTTGAAATCGTAAGAACTGAAACCAGTATGGAAGACGTAAAAAAACACATGAATCAGTCTAAATGCTCATATGGGACTAATGAAGCTCACACAACTAAGGAACCGACAGTATGTTATTGTTAGTATTTTATATATTTGCCAGCAGGTTTTGATATGACAACTAATCTCATTCTGTAAATCCAAAATTTTTAATAAGATTACAAAGCTTGGCCAAAAACAACTACAAAAAAAAAAAAAAAAAAAAAACAACAACTCATAAAACAGCTTATATAAATCTTTTTTCGTCACACCCATGGCACCAGTTAGCTAAATATCTAAAATATACCTGCCTTCATCTGAATGGATTTGAGGAGGGTATAAATATGGGATTATTAATGAATCTAATAGGTGAGTTTTTTATGTGATCGATTGAACCAAAACAATAAATAAAAAAATCTGTTACATGATCATCTTACAGCTGAATGTCTACAGTGCATTTTAACAAAGGAGAAACGATTCATCATTTCAGTTTGTTATAAAAACATCTCCAGCATTGTTCTGATCATCATACTGTAACTGGCACATTTTTGTATAATTTCTTTCCTTCTTTTTTTTTTTTTGTTTTTTACAATTTGGCCTTTGAGTGGTGAGTTTAAGAGCTCCTGTGAGTGCGATCAGTAACGAAGACAGACAGCTGAGTGGCCATCTGTCCGACAGCAGGTCAGTGATACACTAAGTTGGTCAGTCAGAGAGACGGCCAGACGTCCAGCTGGCCAATCAGTGAGTCAGAGAGACAGACGGCCTGCTGGTCTATCAGTCAGTGCAAGTGATCAGTGCATCAGTAGTGTGTTGACAACAGAATCAACTGGCCTGGGTCTGACACCACCGCCGTGGTTCTCAGCCCCTTTGAAATAAAAAATATTAAATATGATAATTAATTTGCATATAAGACGTTTTCTACATTCGTTATATTATCTCACAGGTCCAGGCCTCCAGAGTTAGAACAAATACTTCCTGGCAACTGAGGTGTGTTTGTAACGACACAGCATGATTCTGTCCAACAGATGGAGCTGCTAAAGACCTGTACAGGAGGGGCACATCTTATATTTAAAAAAAAAAAAAAAAAAAAGGGTCCTATTGCGCACCAAGGTTTCCACAATTTTAAGAACCCACAACAGATGAAAAAATTCAGGCCAGAGGTGCAATGTGTGAATTATTGCAGAAACATTTGTAAGTTGTCAGCAGCCAAGAGTCTTCCTGAAACAGTGCAATGTGTGCGGTCAGTTGATGTGTTGTCAGCTGGTGTTTTAAGGTTTTGATACAGTCCATTATATAGCCATTTGACCATGGAGCGTATAAAGCACTTCTATCCATTTGGCCGATCTAGTGCAGTCCCATCGCGATAATCAGTCTTTCAAACTGAGACACTCTCGTGACAGCTGATACAGCTGCTACTTATGTGCTTGGCATTCGAAAACTTCTCACTGGAAGTTCATAGACGCTCATCATCCTGTTGCTTCTTATCCAGTGCAACAGTGTCCTTAAACATCTGGATCTCACAGAGTTTTAATAGTTTGGAGATGCCAACTAAATCTGGTTGTGACTTAGCCTTTCCCCAAAACACACACGCAAAATCCAAGATTAATCTGTGATTGTGTTAGTTGAGGATTGAGGGGGCCTCGTCTTTGTCCACTGAGCTTCAGACATCGGTGTGAGTCTGTGTGAAAGTGTCTGCTGACGCAGAGCCCACGGCCCCGGGTCATAGCGGCTTGTCGATCACTGCTACCCCTGAAGGAGTGACAGCATGACGGACAGTGAGAGAAAACAGCTTTAATAACAAATAAAATTACACTAAAATGACACATTCATTTGTCTCTGTGATGTAGAAATATCTGTTTGCGGAGGATTCAGTTGAGACCTACCAGCATAGCTGCGTCCGTTGCTCATGTTGGTGGGAATGAGGCTCCACTTGTCTGTGGCCGGGTTATAAAACTCTACAGAGGAGAGGTTACAGGAACCATCGTCTCCCCCGATCACATACAGCAGTCCATTAATGGCACAGACACCTTGAGGACAGAGTTGTACATGTTTAAAAACACTGACAGATCACTGTACATTTATATGCCTGTTAAACATCTTATCTGCTTCAATCATCAAGTTAATTGCATTGCATTTTTGGTTTCGGCCGAAAGGCTTTTATCACCGAAACAACACGGCCGAAACAGGATGTTGTGATGGTGGCAGGAGTGCCCATTACATAGATCGCGATCAACCGGTAGATCGTGAAGTTGGTCTAATCATTTATCTGCTGCACCACCAAAACAGCAAGACAAATGTTCATCTTTTTCACTTTTTATTGCGACATGCCCGTTCAGCGGCATGCATCCACAGCCATGCACAACTTCAATTAAGACTACCGTCTTTCTTAAAGGGACAGTGCTATTTTTCTGCAAAAGCTTCTGCTCCATTATTATTTAATGTACACATGAGTGGGGTCAAGTTAAACATTTTATTTTGAATTTTATTTTATACTGTGCATTATTGGAATGGCTAAATAAATATTTTCATAATTTTGTAATTGATTTATTCTTTTAAACATGAATATTAATTTATGCAATTGCAATGCCTTGATTTTAGTGAGGGTAGTACACAGTCTTAGCCATGAATGCAATGGTACTAATAATTGTCATCCCTAATATATGTATATATATGTATGTGTGTGTGTGTGTGTGTGTCAACATATTATATACATTTGTGTTTTGTTTTGCAGATAAAAAAACTATAATTAACATATCTAGTTTCTTAGATCAGCACACATATTTTCTTTCTAGTAAGTTATGCATCTAGGTGTTCATAGGTTTCATTTCAGTTGTCTATTATCTCGTACAGATCTGTAAACATCCAATTGGTACTTCACATAGACTGAAAGCCACAGATTTTAGCTCAGTCCGTCCGTTTATAAACAAATGTTTCTTCAGCAGACATTAGCAAATGCATTTCCAAAGCAGTGCAGAAAGGAATTACAATAAATCAATACCAAGACTCTATTATATAAGAATTGACTGACTGACTGACTTATTTGTAAGAAGTGGCTGATGTTGTGTGTCTATGTTCGTTGTCTGACCTGCGTTTCGTCGACACATGTTCATGTCGCAAACCAATCTCCAGGTGTTGGTCTGGGGGTCGTACACCTCAACGCTCTTCCTCACCAGAGGGCCGTCATGTCCGCCTGCTGCATACAGCTGACCGCTTAGCACACCCACACCTGGACACACAAAAAAAACACATGTTGTAGAGTGGTCTTTCAGGGAGCAACTCACAATTATTTACATTACTGATAAATCTGATAAAACTACTCTTCTTGTCTAGTTAAATTGATTACTTTGTCAATAACTCAAATTCTTAATTTGCAAATATTATGAATTTTTCCTGGGAAAAATTATTTTAAGTGCTTATTGACAATTAAAATAGTCTGTAGATGGATCCTTTAATTTTTTGGAGGCAAGAAAAAAGGTTTTGAGGCAAGCACAGTTATTTTACTGACTGCTTGTACATTGGCAGTCAGTCCACCAGGGGGTGCAATTCTTTCATAAGAAACTGTCAGCAAAGAGTCTACCCTACTGCATCATCAACTATAGTAAAACATCATGTAATGTAAGTGTACGACTTCTCCAAATAACTTGGTGTGATTATGTTGTATGTAGTATGTTTGGTGTGTACCTGCTCCACTTCGCCGTGTGCTCATATCAGCCACGTAGCACCACTGATCAGACACTGGGTCATATTCTTCCACCGTGCTGAGACACTGACGTGATGCTCCGTCATAACCACCCACTGCGTACAGCTTCCCTGTAAATGAACATAAACAAGTTTTGTTTTACTTTACTTTACTTTACTTTAAGATGAAATAATGTAACTCAGGTCACACGTTTTATTCCTACCATCCACCACGCCTACACCCACACTGCTGCGTCGCGTGTTCATGGGTGCCACATACATCCACTCGTTGGTTTTATAACTGTAGGCCTCTACTGTCGACAAACCTGAAACCAAGACACAAAGAAAGCAAGAGAGATAAGCAGATGAGAAAGATATTAAATAGAAAATGAACATACATTCGAAGATAAAGGCGATATATGAGCGTTGGGGTTTTATGCCTAACTGATAAGGACTGTTATCGAGAAAATGACTCCCACGGTTCCTCCGTTTACTGTTAACACTGTAGTAGATAGTTGTGCTACTGTAAGCAATTGTATCTGCTCACTCTCAGCCAGATAAAGTCTGCAGAGAAATATGAAATGTAAGCTGGAGATGCTTTACTTGTGTAGGACTTGTGGTGTAGTGTCTTTAACCGTGTGCTCACAATTCATTGATTTTATTGTTAAAGAAAGGAGTGAAAATCAAAACAACTTCAGATATTTTATCTGTATGTCAGAGGTTGCGCTAGACTTTTTCGTTTTCTGTCATTTTGACTGACAGGGTCATAAAAATCTTTATTTAAAAAGTTTTTAAACGATAATAAAGACATATTCAATAGCATTTAATTTTCATTCATTTTTAATTAATATTCAGTAGCAGTGGGAAAAAAGATTCGGCTCATATGACCGGCCATCAAAGACGACTCAAGAATCATGAATCTAGAGTCTATTTAACCGGGTCAGTTGAGTCCTACCACATTTGATTGATATATAATCAATAAACTGCACCATTCAAACATCTTACATCTCACTCGGCAGAGAAGCTAACGCGGTTAACGCGACCCCTGCTCTATGTGCTAGTGATAGACTGCAAACTATTAAGAATGAATTTCATTACGAAGCTCGTTCCCAACTTCAATCAAAATGCACCAAACTAAACTTTCAGTTTTGGAAATTAAAAGTTCCTTATTTGAAAGTCTTATTTTAATTTTAACACATTGTCAGAATTATACAACTTGTGATCAGAAATCTGTATTTTTTGTAAATATATTAACAGTGACTGAGTGTCTGTGGATGAATGAACATCTCCTATGTGTCTGTGTTTACCTATGCTTCCATTAAAGCCTCCCACAGCGTACAGTAAATCCCCCAACACAGCAGCTCCCAACGTGCTACGCCTCTCCTGCATGCTCGCCGCCGCGCTCCACTGGTCTCTCGCTCCGTCGTACACATCCACCGTTCGCTCCCGCAGCGAACTGTTGAACCCTCCGACTGCATACACTCGGCCCGCCATGGAAACCACACCTGGGAAACAAGACGGGAAAAAACATTGAGCATAACCTATGATAATAATCGAATTTGAGAAGACAAATTAAAATCGTTTCCGCCTCAACAAGATTTTGAAAAATGTCTGTAATTGTGGATACCTAAAAACATAGTGGGTTTGTGGATGTTAGCTTATTAACCACAAATTGTTCATTTCAACTAAGATGAAAGTTTTTGTACAGATTAACAGTTTTTAAAATATTTCGTCTGCTTCTCTTTTTGTCCAAAGTTCATATGTGGTAATGCAGCTGCACAGAGGGATCAAAATACAAATTCATTATTATAGATCTCGTAATATTACTTTTTTGCAGCTTGTTTGCAGCTGACATGTTGAGAGTATAGTACTATTGACACAGGATGAGTATTACCTGGGGACGTCATGGGATTTAGAAACACATCAATGCATCACTAAATAAAAATCACACACATCAAAATATTGTGCCACCCATCTCATAATAGGGCTTATATTGTAGAGTATGTCTTTTATTTTGGGATTATACTTCCAGCAGTAAGTGACACTGTGTAGGAGTTTTTTTTTTCCCTTCTTTGTTTTTATACATCACTTTAATACATTTTAACACGCTCATGCACAAACTGACCTGCCCGGCAGCGTCTTGAAGGCAGGTCGGCTACCTGGTACCAACGATCCTCCTGAAAGTCGTAACATTCCACGCTGCGGATGGCTTTCGGAGCCTGACCGCCCACCACAATCATCACCTGTACACAGAGTCACCGATTACAGGAAGAACAGAGTTTTGTGCAGACATGTATCTTGGATCAATGAGTGCATGTTATGTCTTGACAAGTTTTCCTGTGCACCTTTGGGATGCTGATAGGTGTTCGGGGGCGCGTCCTGTCAGTCTTGATGAGGTGCCGCTGGTCAGCTGGCAGCAGGTGATACTTCATCGCTTCTATGAGAAAATCTTTGCAGGTGTTGTTGTTCTTTATCAAAGCTTCTTCCTCAACGATCTAAAAACAGGGAGCACATTTCAGTCAGCCTAAATTTACTAAACAGTGAAGGCACAGGACAATGCTTTTTAGTAGTCTTAGTAGCCATTTTAGTTGAACTTGTTTTAAATGCAAGGAGGCTTCGCTCTATGTAATAAGCTTTCATCCTGCCACTCTACTGTTACCATGCCTGCTTACAGTCTATTGTTATGCAGATGTTTGCTTGTGAAAAGCTCAGCAGAAACCTGATTTTCTCCAAAGACGGCCGACAAATCTGTGTTCTCTAGAGAAATCGTCCTGGGAAAAATCTGGTTTCCCTCCTACAGAAGCCAGGTTTCTTATTTGCATGATATTAAAGAAATCAACGAAGTGGGGAAAAAATGATGATTTTGCTAATTTACAGCGTATAGAAGAACAAACTGAACCCGTTACAATACATACTGAGCAGCTCACACAAATAAATTCAGAGCTACACTAGTAAAATTTCAAGCATTACGGTGAAACATTTTAGTGAATTCCATGTGTGGCTGTAGGAGGAAGGCATTTGTGCTTTTTGCTAAACTCCAGAAAGGCCCCAGGAGAAATACTGAAGTCCTTTACTTGTAAAATGGTAAACAGGCACAACTGTTTTCGTGTTCCCTGATGGCTTTCACATCAGTTTGAATTTCATGTGATTATCAATAAAGCAACAAACAAAGTGGCAGTGACAGAGAATTTCCTTTACCTGTACCAGGTAATCCCTGGAGAGTAGTGGAAGTCTGACATGCTCCATTAGTTTGGGCATGTTCTCCAGACGAGCCGGCTTATCGTGTTTGATCCAAGCTATCATTGCCTCAAACACCTGGGAGAGACATGAGGAAGAGATTCAGGCAACAGTGAGGAGGAGTGATGATGAGAAAGAAAAAAAATCCTTTCTTTGTCTTCACAAACATAGGGATATGTCGGGATCAGTAAATGAATTAAAGGCCAAAACTGTGTTCATATAAGCTACATTTTACGACATCGGGTCAACAGCTGCGTGAAGCTGGAGTAATTGATGTTTTTGGGAAGTTGATGTTTGGGTGGAGATGCTTTTCAGACACACACTGATAATCTGATGGGCACTTCATTTGAAACAAAGTAGGGTAATTGGTGTATGTGCGACACCCAACACGCATCCTAAAAACTTAATTCGCGTGAGAACAGCATCGCTCAAGATGTCTTTCAGAGTGAAATACCACTATCAATTGCTCCAAGAAGCAATCAACATAACAAAGGTGGCAACCGGCGCACCCTGTCAGTGATCTATAGTTCCATATGCAGTGATTTGATTTGCACACATCACTCTTGATCTACTTTTAATGGCCTGTGGAGCAGCTTCACTGGAGCCAATCAGAATCACCCCTGCTGTGACAACACCTATGCTGACAACAGCGACGGTAGTTGAAGGAAAGAAGAACATTACTCAGCATCCACCCAGACTCTTTCTGAACTTCAAAACAAAAACTGAGCCTCTATACTAACATACCTCCACGTCAGCCTCTGCTTCACCAAAACATTTTTAGGAAGCAGAGGCTGTAATGGTCAGACTACACTGTAGAGTACAGAGCTACGTATTTAATTAATGTTAATCTTGGAGCTGTATGATGTGTTTTTGCAAGGCTTACACCATGTCTGTATCATGCAACATAACAATTAATTTAGGTTTCTTTTCCTACAAGGGTAGCTGTGGGGGTAACTAAAACTCTTCAGTTCTTCAGTCATAAAATGTATTCAACACACAAAAACAAAAAGTAGCATATTTACAAACTTAATTAAATCACTCAAAAATTAATTCCAGTGTATAAAATCTTCGTGTACAGTATGACACTGTCCAGCTCTCTCTGCATCTCCTTGAGGGCAGCTGCTCCATCAGACTCTTCCTGTTGATGGTCAAACTGCAGACAGACATGCCATCCTCGGGAACATGCCTACTGCCAGGTTCAGCTCATCATAAACAGGACAACTATGCTTTTTTTGTCCATCTGTTAGACTTGTCCCATGTCCTAAAGTCAGTATCCTTGTGTTTTTGTGTTAATGTTAACCCCCACGTGAATCTGTTCCTCTCACATCTTTTCATCGACAAGGACAGACACAAAATCTACTTTTATTAAAATGTTACAAGTGTGTGTGTATTAGGTGTCCACACTGCTGTCTGACCTTTTCCTCTGTGGACACGGTGAGTTTATCACTGGAGATGAGGCTGCACACCTGCTGTAGAGAAAGGCCCAGAAACTCCTCGCCCTGCACCACCTCACTGAAATGCTGCTCTGAGAGACACAACATGTAGGGTTAGAGCCCTAAAGACTAGCTTCCATCTAATAAACTCTATGACATATAAATACACTCAATATCTGTTAAAGCTCATATATTATTTTTCTTCTGAAAACATGCAAACATCTAATACTCATGTATCAACTATCCAAAGATTTAAAACTAACCGTTACATAAAGGAAAGGCTTACCAGCGTACGCGTGGGCCTGGTTAAGAAGCTGTGTGCAAGTATGCAGGTCAGCAAAGGCTCTGATGCCCAGGCAGTTGGTGGGATGAAGCTGAGACTGCAGGAACTCACAGCAAACCTGACGAACATCCATCAGCTGGAGGAGGCTGGCTGCCGGCAGAAGAACCTGATGAAATATTTTATTTTTGTTTTATTGGAAGGAACTGAGGAGGGCATCTATATTCTGCTGCATCACCTTACAAATTCAAACAAGTAAAAATAACAAGATACATTTTTTCCACCCACAGCCAAAAGATTAGAACTATCAATAGTAAAAAGGAGGTCATTTATCTGCAGATTTATTTTCATCTCCTTTGGTGTTCTATTGTTTAGTTTGTTAGTTAAAAAGCTACTCAACCAATCTACCAAGACATTACCAATAAATTAGTTCAGCAGCCATAAACCTCTACAGCCAGCCTTGTCATCCAGTCAGTTTATCAGCAGAATATTAAAAATTGAATGTAAAATGATTCATTAACAAATCAATTTGTAGATCGTCTGAAAGTGAATTGGCAACTATTTTATAACCAATTCTTTGTTTCAATTATATTAATTTTCTGTAACCGCTTGTCCTGTTAAGGGTCGCGGGGGGTATCCCAGGTGTCATTGGGCGAGAGGTGGGGACTCTGGATACCTCTTTCACAATTTCTTATATTTTATAGCCATAATGATTCCTAATATGTGAATAAACTTTACATTGAAAGTAATATGAGTAGGCTTGTACAGGAAAAATAAGTGGTTTTATACCTGTATATACTAAACTGTTATTGTCATGTGATCAGCGACTAGTCAACTTCCTGCTTAAAGCGTCATGGTACAGCAGTAAAGTCGACTGGTCGGTACAACTCCTAGTCACTACTGTGCAGCCCTTGCAGTGATTTAGATGGAGCGTGTTCTTTAAAATAATGTTAAAATATAAAATAAAATCCAGGAAGTGGAGTTACAGTAACACCAGACAGTCGCTGTCTGCCTCTCAGTCTGTCGGAGATCATCCTCTGAGTGAGTATTGTATCTGTTTCCTGTGCACAGCTGCCCTGAAGCCTTGTGTCTTGATAGAGAGAGCAGCTGTGGCATACTAACAGGGCAAACAACACATACTCTAGTGGGAAAACACTCAGAGCAAATACAGCCTTTTACTGAATATTAGCCACTAGTCAAAACACACACACACACACACTACAGATTCACAAGAGAGCCAATCAGGCAGGCACGCTGCTAACAGTGGGAGGATTTCCTGCCTCTCTCCATGCACGCTTCCTGCACTAATAATCAGAGGAAGTATCCTGCCTGCAGCTGGATCAAGCAGAGCTATGAGCAGTGCAGTGCAGCTATCGAGAGTTAATGCCAGGCCCCTAGGTCCGTTCACACCACACCGTTACAAGCTCTTACATCCTTTGTAGTAAACGTCTGGTCCTTAACAGGTTCATTCTGGCTTTTCTGAGTTTAAAGAGAAAGACTTAAAGTCATCACACTAACAAGAAAAACTTCCCTTAGATAGTATGTACAGTAGATGTGGGCAGCACTTTCCCAGGACTATCTTCCCCTCTGGGATAACAAACTACGTCTCATCTTATCTCATGGCCTGTTAAAAAATGACATCTTTAAACTAATAAAATAGGAAATGACTTGTGTTTTTTTCCTCCTTTTTTGCAATTAAAAATAAAAGCTGGTTGGTTTTGATAGCAGCTTGTTATGCTGTTGTTCTGACTCCTGCCTCAGTTGTTGAAACAAAAACAAAGGTCCACACAAAGAAAAAGGTCAAGTCAGCCATTACAAGTTTCCTTTTCAACAGCAAGGAACTTCTGACTAATGCTGCGATATTTTTGCTCGGAGCAGCAGCAGGTCTGTCTTTATTTAATATTCCGAACTGTTAAAAAAATGTGAGAACGTGTGACAAAATGAACTGAGCTACTGTTTTCAAATGCAAAACCAGGCTTTGAAACAACATAACACCCACTGTAACAGAGAAAAAAAACACAGACGGAAAACACTATATTCGCTTTCTCTAAATACCTCTCCTCATAAACGCTTTCCAGCACACACACTCACCTGGACGTTGTCTTCTGTGACCTCTATCTCAGCTGTGTAAATGTAGTCGACCAGTTTTCTCAAAGTCTGCCCGTCCACGTCTCTGATCTCCACCTGCTGGGCTTTGCTTTCACTCATATCACCTGCACACAAAACAAGAAACACACAACTAAGCATAAGAGCCATATATCAGAGACAATGCCAGATGAATTGTGTGTTAATTTACCTGTAAACATGGCACAGAAGTAGGGGCTACAGGACGCTAAGACCACCCTGTGAGCTGGCACTTCAACACTCCCCGCCACAAGCTGGACGTCACACAGCATCTTTTTACTTAAGACAGAAATAGATAATGTGATGATGATGTGTTCATGTGTTTACTGTCCACCTGGATCCAAGGCTCTGCTAAATGTTGGAAGGACTAAAAAAAAGGAACAGTACAGCATAAAGGAGCTTTCCCAGCAGGCCGTTATTATGATGTTTGAAATAGAGGTTGCGCATATATATTAAAATGAAATATGCATACAGGAGCCAAGAAATAGGCTCATCATGCAAGGATAATACTGTTGCCAGAAAATGTGCATTCTTAAAAGCTCCTATAAAAGGTAAGCACACCCTTGCATGTTGAACCCTTTTATTGCTTTTATAAATGGAACCATGGTCAATGTATACTCACGTGCTAGTTTATTAGGTACACTAGTGAAAACAAAAGCATCTTAATATAACAGTCTTGCACTAAATCCTCCTTCATGATTGTTATAATCTTCAGTTTATTTTGAAACAGTATGGGAAAGGTGGTGATTCAACTGTGTAATCATTTTGCTGTGCTGTTAATGGATTGTTTCTGTTATTTAACCTAGCATGCTGACTAAGAAGAGTTTGTCAAAGTAATAGAAACGTATCAGTACAACCCAATACAATTCAACAGTACTACAATCCACATACTCAGAAATTATTCAACACAGTTGAAACAACAGCTCTCTCAGTTATTTTAAACAAATTCTGAATACAATACGAGAACCTTTGTGATGCAAAGATTTAGATTGTTTAGTTAGCATTTTGACATAATCTTTAATGTCAAAGGGAAACAGTTTTATCAAGTTATATCAATTAATGATAACTACATGAGGATTGCACTTAAAAATGAATGTAAAATATAGATGGATTTGGGCCAGCGTAGGGAAAAAAAAAAACATACTATACAGATATTATTACATGACTTACCAGTCATTAATGTGTAGACTTCAGTACATTACAGATATTATTCTGAGGCTCTAACTTGTTGCAGTTTCCCTCAAAATTCAGTATACCTTCCAGCAAATTCACAGTTAATAAGTGTCTGTATTCAACTATGTGACTGAGCAAGAAAAGCAACATCGTCTTGTGATGTCTTATGAAACTGTAAGGACTTGTGTAACACTTACTCCTCTCAGAATATATTCTGTATATCGTGTATAAAGTATAGATGCTGGACTGGAGATGTAGGCGTAGATTTAATCCAACTTTTTTTTACTTTTTTTTTGTTGGGAAAAGAACATATTTTCTTCACATGTCTCTTCACATATCTCTGGAGGGGAGCTGTAACTGCTGCATACACCAAAAAACTAGGAGATATTTCCATTAGCTGAAAGTTTTTAATTGTGGATGCACGAAAATTAGCTCACAAGCATCACGTCTTTAATGCACATCCAGTGTTTTAGTGATGGACGCTGTTTAAGCATTTGATAGTTCCAATTCAGGTAGAAGTAGCTGCTACTCTGGCATTTTCAGACAAGCCAGGTGAACTAAGGATGTCAATACATTATTTTGGACTTTCAAAGCTCACTGCAGCCTACAGGCTTGCATGCTTGATTTCTTTCTGTATGGACAAACAACAGTGACAGCAACACACCTCCTGAGCTCATTCATCAGCTGAAAAGCCTTCCTCATGTGCATCTGGTTGAAGGTGTGCATCCCCGCATTCACCGAGTCCTCCTCTGAATCGGTGGCACAGTTAGGACGCGGCGAGGCCGGTGTGGCCACCAGACTGGTAAGACATGAGAGGCAGTGTCTGGATCAGCGGAGATAGATGGTGATCAAGCAGTTAGACGGACTGATTCACGCTTCACCTGAGGGACTTTTTAAAGTAGGATAGGACAGTGACAGACTACTGGAAACATTAAGCAAATCAAATAAATATGTACTGATCATTGTCTATAACACATATTAATATAATAAGTTGCCGGAGTCAAATTCCTTGTATGTGGACATACTTGGCCATTAAAGCTGATTCTGATTCTGATAAGATATAAGGCTGTTTCTTAGAGTGGTTCACTGTCTCTCAGCTACTTTTGAACGCTTGTATGATGCCACTGACCCATCCTCCTTAAATAATCCTCAGTTCTTCGTGGTAATCCCAAATTACTGGACACAACTGACTCTAAAAGGAAACTTTCATTTATTTGTGCACCCAGAATAAACCAAAAATATAAACAGGACAAATAGGTTAAGTGTGAGGCAGTGTAGACGTTAAACAAATCTTCAATAATAGATATTTAGCAACCTTTAATGATTTGTCTGCAGGACTGGCTGCCATCAGTTCAACACACATCAGATATGACAAAAACATTTATTTGTACAATTTCCAGAAAATACTGCAATATATTATTATTAAATGATGCTCTAATTTGGACTACATAACCACTCAACCATAAGTGACTGCTGAATTAAAGGAGAATATATGAAAGTATTCCTTGACCCAGATCTTTTAATCATATTCTTAAATCCATGGGATTAAAAGGATAAAGAAGAAGGTAGCATATGTTTTATAATATAAATATTTTTATCATAGTCACAATTATATGGCACCATTTCCTTTAATATTTCCCCAGCTAAAGCAGCAACTTGTACATTTATTAGGGACTATTTTGTATTGGTGAATTAATCCACATATTCTACACACACCTATCAGTCACAACATTAAAACCACCAACCAGTTATGAGAATAAAATTGATGATTTCATTACAATGTAACGATTTTTTTTTAATCGTTAAACCTGGGTCCTGGTGACATACGTTTCCCAGATAAGTGGCGCATAGGCACCCAATAATTATTATGAAACAAAAGAATAGGCACTCCATAGGACCAGACCACCATGTCTCTGTGGTCCAGTTCTGATGCTCAGGTGTCCATTGAAGGAGCTTTCAGCAGTGGATAGGGGTCAGCGTGGGAACACTGACACATTTGCAGATATGCAGCCCAACTCAAATGTTTTGACACCTTTCCATCAGAACCAGCATTAACTTTTTCAGCAACACAAGATACAATAAGTCATGCAGGCCAGCCCTTGATCCCCACGTGCATCAACAAGCCTTGCCTCTGTTGCTGGTTCACCCCTTCTCCTTTCTTGGGCCAGTTTCTTTTTTTATGGGTACTGACAAGGATCGCCTCACAAGAGCTGTCTTCTAGACATCACAACTGAGTTGCTTGCCCATTTTTTATGCTTTTAACTTTGAGGTCAAAATGTTTACATACTGCCTAATATATCCCACGTACTGACAGGCGTCACAATAACTAGATCACTGTTATTGACCTGACCAGTGACTATAACCAGTCACAATGTTAGGGTTGATCAGTGTATATACATGTACATTGGATATACACCAATCAGCCACAACATTAAAACCCCTGACAGAAGAAGTAAATTACATTGACCATCTTGTGACAATACAATGTCCTGTGGGGAAACTTTTGGACCTGGCATTCATGTAGATGTTACTTAGACATGTAGCATCCACCTAGACCAGAACAGGGACCCCCACCCCATAGCAATGACACTCCTTGATGGCAACAGCCATCCCAGCAGGATGCAGCCTGACACAGACACACACACAAAAACGGTTTAGGAACAACTGAAAAAACATGAAGAACAGCACAAGGTGTTGACCTGGCCTCCAAATTCACTAGATCCCAAACTGATCAAGTATCTGTGGGATGATCCACAGAGGCCCCTCCCCTCAACCCAAAGACCCTCACTAACAACAGTCTTTTGCCAGACACCACAGGACACCCTCAGAAGGCCCATGTCCACTCTCTGATGAGTCACAACTGTTTTGGATGCACAAGGGAGACCTACACAATACTAGGAAGGTGGTCATAATGTTACGCCTCATCTGGGTATTTCGTGGTGTGTCATTTGTTTTTTTAGTGGATGAAACTTAAAGGACATAAAACACAGCATCACCCTTTTGTACAGCTTTACAATACTGTCTGACTGTACAGACTTGCTGTTTTTCCAATCAAACCTTAATCTTTAAATTCTCCTTTTAACCAACAGATAACGGGACATTTGCTCCATGTTTTCCTCTTTTTTGCAAGTCTCTCTCCACCGTGCATGTACTGTACTGTATCCTTGTGCTTTTATTATCTTAACTCTTACAATGACCGGTGATTTTTCCCACAAAACAAGCTTGAAGAAATAATGATGCAGCACTTACAAACACGGGGTTATTGTGTTAAATAAACGCACAACAGCACAGGTGTCCAAACTCTTCTGCTAAGTATATGTATTTTACACATTGCTATATAGAAAGGTCGTTAGTTTGTGTTCAAAAAGAAGAAGATTTTAAGCAATAAAGGTGTTTGTTTTGGGTTTGCTGTGCGTCAAGCTGGCAGTTGCTTGCTAGCTGTTAGCATTGCTAACAATGTAACTTCATTGCTAGCTCATGACAGCGACCGTTAACTGCCACAAATCACTTCCCAAATCGTAGAAAGCATCAATTCTAAGACAAGTAAAACCCAGCACACACTCAGTACAATGTGTGTAAGCAATGACACGATGACAGTTTCCCTACATGTCAACTCTGGTTGGGAAGTGCATCAGGTGAGCAGCCAGGGATGCTAGCTAACGGAGAGAAGCTAACTAGTCAACAAGGCTAGCGACAGTTGGTGTGCTAAAACGGATCTCTCGGTTTGCCCGTGTTGGCTTTATATCCAGTGGATCAGACGGGCTAAAATGTTATCCAACAGATGTAGAAGCAGCATGAATCACAGCTCGGCAAAATAATCCCTACAGCTGAGCCAACTCACCCCAACGACACACCGTCCATCCTCACGGAGTCAGACACCACGGCAGGCATGAGCGCCGAGCAACTGCACACAGATTGTGTATTACGGAGAGGTATCACTCCGTGGTTAAGAAAAGACACCAACACACGAACACGCATTTGTACTTTGGAATGACTCACATGGTACAAAAATAAGAAAATAGAACGTACTTTCGTACCTGAATATATGTAACGATAACATTTTCATAGATTTATTAATTTCTATATTAATAAAAAAGCAGTATTCAACCACCATACAAGGTAATATAACAAGAAAAGGCACTAATACTCACTTTTTGTTTTGAGTGATAATAGAAACATAAGATGTAACAAGTGCTCTCATCTCTCTAAAATTAAGAGATCTCTCTCTCCATTCCTTTTATTCCAACTACTTATTTCTCTTATCATTTCCCTGATTTGAAAGTTCATTAAATGCTGTAAAAGATATTATTATAGACCTGAATGGAGTTCTGGGCTCAGGTCTACTGACTGAAGGTGCATGGTGTGCATTCATTTTTAAAGACGTAATATACAACATATGCTGTTTCAGCAAAATTGTATGTGAATGAAATTTTGCAATGCTGTATTCCAGCTGGTCATTTATTGCTTTATTGCTAATTTACACAACTAAAGAACACTGTGCTATGATCCCTTTAGAACCTGCGTCCATTGAAAGGGAGATAAAATATTTTTGTCTGTAAAGCAACAATAATGATCATCTGTTCATCACATGAGCATCTGGCCATGTGGACGAGTTGCAAACCTGGGACAAACAGTGGACCATGAGAAGGACACAGCTGCAGTCAACAGCTGATCCGAGTACAGATGGCAAAGATCCCGAAGAAAGACTTACCTGTCCTTCATCTATCACACTGAACAACGACTGCGATTGTGGAGGGAGGGATGTCATTAAGATCAATTCACATGAGTAATCCGATGACGAATCTTTCTAAAGACTCCATGTTTGTGGCGCCCATTAATGGCCATTTAAAATGTCTAATAAAAATATGCGATGTCAAAAAAATCTTAAGACTAATTCTCTGGAGAAGAGTAAATATCAGCTGATTTAAACTTTTTGTGTCCATTACAAAAACATTGGATCAGAAGGGACTAAAGTATGAGATGAATTATAGCTAATTCTGTTTAGCCATAGAAAGAGTTTATATTTGCTCTATATCATGCATCTTCTTAAAAAATATTGCATTGAATCAATTTGTTGTATGCAAACTAAATATTATTCCAGCCCTAGTTTGCTGGTAACTAGAAGGAAACATTCCATACATGTTTCCCAAGGCGTGAAAGCGTGGACTACAAATCTGGGCTAAGTTCCTGGAACAGAAAATACAAATTGGTTGCAGCAACTGACCAATAATCTGGATAACATCAGTCTTAGTCTCAGATGTCTGAACTTATTTTACTACTGTTATTATGCACTAAAGGGTCTAGAACTATTCTCTGATGCTACATGATGAACTCTCCACACTTTTCCAATTATCTGACTTACTGGAGAAGAGGACACTTATTTCTAGAAAAAAATAAAATAAATAAAACCCACAAAAATATGTACATCTTTTACATTGACTTTCTTTTTCTTCCACTTTAAGTTGTGTTTTTGCTCAAGGGTATTAGTCAAATAAAGCTGCTAAATTAGACTGAATACTGCAAAAATGAGGCTATAATTTATATTAATGCTTAAAAAAAAACTTGCATATTCGTTGGAAGTTATCATACCCAGAAACCAAATTCTTGTCTATCAGTGCACCTTATTTTCTCCACACATTCTCTCCTCATAATGAACGTCTACGCTATGGGACCTTGAACTTGAACTGGAAAGACCCGTCATCCAGGTTCAACTGAAAAACTGGTTATTTGCCATATTTCATCAGGTTTACAGAAAACTCAGAAACTCTTTATGGAAGCTTAGAAAGAAACCATTTAGGAAACGGTTAATGCATTACAGAGCTTTGCCTTGGAAATGGATATACAGAATTTGATATATTTGACCCTGGTTTCATTGTTTTTATTCAAGTATTAATTTACTGTAATTAAGACTACCATATCGCTCTCTAAAAGAAAATAAAAATTTAATCAGAAGAACCACGTCAATTAAAAAGTACTGCTTCTAATGTGCATTATCACCTCCAAATTAAGAGTCTATGCCATTATAAAATGGCCGATGGACTGGAATCGTATTTATAAGCAATGCTTCCTCCTGGTGGTCGCTTTATGAACTTGATCCAAAACATACATATTTTAATATTAAACCTGCTGAAACGTAATCCATTCGATTTAAATTAAGACTGAGAGATTAGATTAGATTTTCAAAACATTAAAAACTTTAATAAAAGCAGAATAAAACATAGGGGTGAACTGAACACATGATTTCAAACTGTTTTTAATCTAAACAAAAACCAGTAATAGGACGGGAAAGTGGAAAGAAAAAAAAATAAATTTACAGACAACACAAAAACAGTCCGTGGCATTTCTCCAGAAAAAAATACTTTGCCACGAAAATGTTTTAAGATCAAGAAACTCAAGCAATCGAGTCCCATCATGCTGCCCGACACTGCCACCAACTGCACTGAAAACCCTGAGCTTATGATGCAAAATTAACAGACAAAATCTGGCTGGTTTTGCAGGACAAACAAAACTCAACATTTTTTTGAGATGAGAAGCAGTGACTGACGGTGAATTACGGCTTTACAAATGGTTTAAAACAAGTCTTTCCCCCTTCAACATAACAAAATACAATTCAATAATTCACAATTCTTAGTAGTAAAGTCCATACTGTGTAAGAGGACAGATGGATGCCGGGTGGGGGCAGCTAGGAACCAGAGGACAGTCTCATTCATTCCGTGTGGGTGATGGGCACTGCTCTCTTAAATTGAATTCAACAAAGACTCCCCCCTTCACCCCCACCTGGGATTGTGTAGGTGTGTGTGTGTGTGTAATTCAAGTTCATATCAATCAAAAAATTTCCCTATGAACATCTCACTTTGGAGTAGGAGGCACTAATAGCCACCACTGAATCCGCCACCCCTGCCGTAGCCCCCACCGCCGCCGCCTCTGTTGTATGGAGCACCGCTCCTGTAGGAATAGTTGCCCCCCTTCATTGCTCCGTAATTGGACTGCTGCTGTCCATAGCCATCCCCAAAGTCACCGTTGCTGTAAGAATCCCCCATCTGGTTGTCGTACTCTTCGTATCCACCGTAGCCTCCCCCGTAGCCTCCGCCGCCGTTGTATCCCCCGCCATAGCCGTAGCCACCTCCGTAATTGCCGCCGTAGCCTCCCCCGTAGCCGCCGCCTCCTCTTCCGCCGCCATAGCTCTGCATCCCTCTTCCTCGACCTCTACCGCCCCTGCCGCCGCCGGTGGACATCTCCTGCTTGGTCAGGGCTTTCTTTACCTCCACCTTGTTCTCGTTTATGGTGTGGTATTTGGTCAGCACGGCTTTAGTGGCGGAGTCGGTGTCCTCGAAGTAGACAAAGCCGAAGCCTCTCTTCCTGCCGGTTAGCTTGTCGGAGATGATCTCGGCCTTCTCCACCACGCCGAACTGCGAGAAGTACTCGGTCAGGTTGTCCGCCTCGATGTGGTCTTTAACACCGCCGACGAATATTTTCTTCACATTGGCGCTGATGTCCGGATTCTGGGTGTCCTCTCGCGCCACGGCCCTTTTGAGCTCCACGGTGTTGCCATCGACGACATGTGGCTTAGCCGCCATTGCTGCGTCGGCCTCCTCCGGCGTCGAGTAGGTGATGAAGCCGAAGCAGCGGGACCGTCCGAGCTGCTGGTTCATGACCACCACGCAGTCGGTGAGCGAGCCGAACTGCTCGAAATACTGGCGGAGTCCATCGTCTGTGGTCTGCACGTTGAGTCCTCCAACGAAAAGCTTGCAAAGTTTGGCCGTCATGATTGAATTTCTTCTGAGGAGGATAGCGTGCCGAGTCCGTCCCTCTTCTTCTTCAATGAACCACGTCAGGGCGGGCCGTTTAACTCGCTCCCCTCCGTAAGACGTAGCTCTCACTGATTGGTCAACTTTGAAAAAATTCCCACCCACATTGGCGCGCGAGAGATCCACTGTGCCGCTGCCTTCCAGTCCCGTCGGAAACCTTAACTTTCAAGTCCTGAAAGAAGGGACAGCCTGGTCGTTCATTTTGTTCGAATTCAACACAAAGCACGCTAATAAACCTGTATTCCAAATAATTGCTTTATTTTACTGTACTGCACTGTACTTTTTTTTTTTTTTTTTTTTACATAGCTGGCACTGTATGTTTTTTTTTTTGATTATACCAGAATGTAGCACATTACACAAGGATTGTTAGAAAACAAGAAAAAAATGTTTTAGATTGATCTGGGGAAGGATATTTTAATTTAAAAGCCTTCCTGCTAAATGTTTTAAAATTATCCACAGAACCACACGTTGCTGCAATGTGCCATAGTATGCATTAATGTGCCAGCAAAACCTAAGGTATCAGACAATGCAGGGACAAGGAAATGCATTCAAAATAGTATACAAGAAACCCCCCCCCCACAAAAGCTGTCTCAGATCATACATAGTAATTTAGATTGAGAAATTGTGTAACTTAGCCTGTAAAGTGGATTTTTAACTCCTTAGGTAACAACTATGACATTATAGAAATCCGGTATGTTTTTCTAGTTATGCATGAATGCAGAACTTCACATAACATACTTTAACACATGATGAAAATTATGTCCACCAATTTGTTCTTGTTATTTTAAGTGCAAATTATTTTACACAATAGTAGTTACAAACATTGCAGCACTTCACCATTAATGTAACTTCCTTCTAGCCATTTTAACTTTAGTTTTGTTACTTAAATAGACAGAACTGGTCACACTGGTCTTGAACTAGTAGCAAAAATATATACTCACTGGCCACCTTCTTAGGTAGACCTGTTCAGCTGCTTGTAAAATGCAATTATTTAGTTAGCAACTTAGTTCATTTAGGCAGGCAGACAATGGTCAAAATGATCTGCTGATGTTTAAACCAAAAAAAAGAATGGGAAAAAGATTATTTGCACACAACCATCTCTAGGGGTCTACAACAGGAAACTGAGGCAACAAGTTGCAAGGGCTCAACGAAAATGGAAAAATGTTGCCAGGTCCAAGTAAATCAAGCTTTAGGAGTCTCAGTATCTACTCCAACATTGAGATGATAGGGTAAGAATTAGGTGTAAACATGAAAGCATGGATCCATCCTGCCCGTGTATCAAAAGTTCAGGCTGGTGATGGTGGAGTAACAGTATATCGGATGTTTTCTTGGCACACTTTGGCCTCCCTTTTGTTTTAAAAATACCACAGCCTACCTGTGTATTATTGCTGACCATGTCACCCCCTTTATGACCCCAGTGTACCCATCTTCTAATGTGCCATGTCACAAAACTAAGATCATCTCAAACTGGTTTCTTAAACAAAATGAATTCATGGTACTAAAATGACCTTTACAGTGACCAGATCTCAATCCATTAGAGCACCTTTGGGATGAAAGGGAGGTTTGAATCATTGATGTGCAGCAGACAAACCTGTAGTAACTGCCCGATACCTTCACGTCTGTATGGCCCAAACTCTAAAAAGAATGTTTCCAGCACTTTGTCAAATCTATGGCACCAAGAATAAACGCAGTTGTGAAGACAAAAGAGGGTCCTATTTCATATTAGCAAGGTGTACATAATAATGCGGCCCATGGGTGTAAACACACAAAAAGTAAGCCCCTACACACTGTACTGCCACATAACAGTATCTTGGTCACGATTCCTGAAATGGTGGAGAAAATGCGTCCATCTTGATTGTTCAGCGTAGTCAGGATTTTCATTAAAAAAAAAAAAAAAACACCCCCTGGCTCCGGGCTACAAAGTTAAAAAAAAAAAAAAAAAAAATTCAAGAGAGTCTACAGCACATGTTGCAGCATGCATTCTTCTAACTACTACCAGCATACGAGCTGTTGCCGCTCCTTTATTATCAGGAAGGCTGTAGTGTTAGGTCCAGTTTTTTTTCCCCCTTGTGATACATCTAATTCCTAAAAAAATGTAAACAGTTAAAATGGCACCCTGTACTTTTTGACGTGTGGTAGTTTTCAGGGTTCATAATTCCAATTTAGGAGATCCTCGATTTAATTACATACCTCAAATTTTTTGGAATATCACACATAGGTATAACTTGGTAGAAATCTAGTTGAATACTGAGCAGTCAAAACTACCACCTCAGTATCTTTCAAGTTTGTCCAGTCAAACTGAACTTTCCTGTATCCATACAGGTATTCAGTCTGAACTTGTTGCACATTAAAGTGATTTACCCTCCTGCAAGAAGTTTCAAACTATTCCACAAAACCGTATTGGTGATGTCTCAAGGTAGCCATCAATGTGCCAGCAAAAGAAGCAGGAAGAAGGAAATCTCGTTATCTGCCACAATATGTATGCCTTGACAATTCAGACTAAGAAGTCATAATTAAGGCTGCAAGTTACACAATGGCTTTTTGTAAATCGTTTGGAGGCATCCGAGTGGCAAAATTATGACATTATCACAGCCAGGGCCAAAACACAACACCCACATCACCACCTTTGTCATTACCAGGGGAGGCATGCGACCAAAACTATCCGCAATGTAAGAAAGTAACATAAGTCCGGTATATGAAAATATATAGATTTATTATGGATTCATAAAGAGCACGGCCAACATAACAGGTTTCACTTTGCTATGACGTGGTCCGAAATCATCAAGCAGCATTATCCTATGAAGAGAACAAGTAAATTTTACACTCATCACATTAACATGATACGTTTCATCACACATGAACTCAAATCATACTGGGCCACCTACAGCCAGTTTTATGAAATTGAGAAGGACAGTTACGAATTAGACTTTAGCGTGTCTGTCAGCCATAACGTCAATCTTACTTTTAGTTTTAACGGTCACATATTACCACTGAAGAGCTCTGTTTTTTTAAGCACACTCCAGGCACCGATCTGCCCAATTTTGTCAAAATTTAAAACGCAAAAATATCTCATACTTAGGAGTTGATCCACCTTTGAGTCAACAGACTTGAAGACAAAAACACACAAATGGCCTCATACATGCTGCTAACTCTGGGTTTCAAATTGGGAAAGTTTTTTTTAGTTTGCATACCCCCCCCCCCCAATTTTGGGGGGGTGGAGATTATTTGCTTACCAACATGCAATACTGGTTCACCTCACCGCTTACTCCTCACGAGCATTAAATAACTAGGGTTGGATGCCAAAAGTAAGTTGTCATTTAACCAATTGCTAAAATGTGATAACATTTAGTTCTCATCTTCAAAGGTTTTGTACAATGCAGACAATATGCACTGACAAGTCCAGAGATGTGATGTTAGTCACAGCCCACTCTGCAGTGTTTAACCAGTTTCCAATTAATTATTTACAGGCTGTGCTTTAAGCTGCATAGACCTAAATGCAAATTGTGCTGCATACTGAACTGCAGTGTCTTTTAGATTACTTACTACATAGTCTGTTAGCCAAGATGATACTCATAACACTACAAAATTAAAGTCTTGGACATTGGTTAAATGTTTATTAATGCACAAAATGTATATATGCGCATATATTTTTTATTATGTAACTTGTGCATCAGTTCTGTTACTTCCTGTGTAACCAAGCAGCATGTACAGTAACCGTGTCTCATCTTGAAAGTCTGGCGACAAATGTACATCACCTGTAGGTTGGACTCCAACTACCTTTTATTGGCCTCGTAAGAAGAGTAAAAGAATAAAGTGACACCGCTGTGGATACATTCTAGTTTACTACTTGATGAAATTACAAGTAAAACAAATGTTTGTGGAAAATATTTAGTAGATTTTGAATCCCAACGTGCCCAAAACCTTTTATCGTAGGTGCACTGCGCCTGTACATAAACTATGAAGGTTATGCATTTTAATTCTGGCATTGCTCAAATTCATAACAATGTCCAACTCAGAGCTGAATAAGGTTTGCGTTGGTGAGGCAAAGAGGAGAGAAGAACAATTTTTTACGGTAATTATGGTCAATTAAAAACTTGAATAGTAGCCTACAACGGAAACACCAATGACTACCAACTGGAACCAGGTACATCGAGTCAGTGCTGGTCACTGGGAGAAGATCATCAATAGCACTGCGTTATCAAAACTCCCCAAAAACCTGAAATTCAACACATCTTAAATCACACCTGATGTTAAAAACCATGTTAGACTCTTTGAAGTGCTTTAGACCGCACTGGGGAATCCTTTGTGAAAAGTGACTTCACCTGAGGGGGAGAAGGCACAACCACTCTCCGGGCCCCCCGACAGCGTGGAGACACAACACCCCACCGTTTTCGGGGTGATGTCCTCGTGCCCAGGTTACCGTAGCAACCTGGAGAAGATGGGAGAAAAAAAACTGAGTGAGATGGTGGACTGAGCAAAGTTTCTCTGGAGGAGACACCAATCTACGCGTGTCATTAATTTGTGTCTCCTCACACCCACTTAAGTTTGTTATAGACCAAATAACCCCCCCTTTTTATTTTAAGATTAGCTATATTAGACGCATTGAGGTGATCATAAAGTAAGATTAAATAATGGCACACGTGTGCACCATCTCCATAGATAGATATTCCATACATTGGCGACCAACACAGAGTGAAGACAGGTTGATTTACATACCTAGTTTGCTGGATGTGGATATCCTAAAGAGATATTTCAGACTCCTATCACAACCGACCCCAGGTAATCAACAGGGTCCTGATGTAGCCTACAAACAAACTGCTACGGCTATTTTGGCTGGGATAGCCTACAGGAATACAAGTAAGAACACCTAAATGTAGGAATAATCAAAGATAAATATCAGAGCCCCCATGTCCACATATAGATATGTATTCAAGTATGTAAAAAGAATATATTTGAGATTAGCAATATTAAAAAAAGTGTAAAAACAAGGTCACACCCTTCAAAGCCTACATGCATTGGCTGTGGGTAGACTAAAACCATTATGTTACCATTTCACCCACCTGAGAGTAAGGGAATAAACTGTGGGAATGATGCCATGTAACTAAAGATCATGATGAAGTCACTTATAAACCTGTGGATAAACTTGAAGCCTTGTTAAATAAGTAAAATAACTAAGCTAAGTGGTATAACGTTTTATTTAAAATGAACATACATAAGCATACCAAAGTGTTTTAACAGTAGGTTTTGTTCTCCAGACATGAAAGTATACAATATACATAAGATTTTACTACAGGTAATGGAAAATGAACAATATTTAGACTGAAACTATTACTAAGCGAGGAGTTTGAGTACAGTATGGGGAAGGAAACAGGGAAACTGGATCCTGTAGTATCACGTTCCTGCCTTTGCTGAATGACCCAAGTAAGTAGTTATACAAAATTGATGTTATCAGTATTGACAGAGCTATGAAATCCACATAACATGCTTTTTCATCCTCATACATCGAAATGGTACTAAGTTCACTCCACAAAACAAAAGTCGAATCTAATTGCTTAAAATGCAAATATTAAAATAATCAGAACTTGTCAGCAAAACAATCCTACATCGGAAATTCAAAACAACGAGTGAACGCAAATAAAAAATAATTCAACTCTAAACCACAACTACACGCCGGTGGCGTGGGTACATAAAAAAAGGGATCATTGTATGCTTTATTCTTCATTGTAACGTGTCCTAGTTGAAGGCAACAACCGCTGCTCGTTATAATCAGGTGTTCTGGGAAGTGACCTTCCTACCTGTTTGGGTTTTTGAGGTCTTCATTATGAATAGGGGGTCTCTGTGTCCGTATCTCTGCCATGGTTGGGTTTCACGGCAGACGCCCAGTTACTGACTTTGAGTATTGACGTCCAAATCCTGGCTTGGAGTATTTGTGGCTGGGGGGCGGGGTGGTCGCTTTTCATTGTGCATTGTGTTTCACTTAATAGCCGCCGCCATAGCCTCCCCTGGGGTAGCCGCCGCCGCCGCCACCGCCTCCTCTGGTATAGGGAGCAGCGCTCCTCTGGCCGCCGAATGGTGGCCCCTTCATGGGGCCGTAGCCAGAAGAATGCTGACCGTAGCCGCTGCCAAATTCGTTGTAGCCGTTTCCACCGCCATAGCCACTTCCCTGGTCTCCATACCCACCCCCATAGGGTCCGCCGTACCCTCCGTAGCCACCACAGTTGTAGCCTCCGCCATTTCCGTAGTTGTAGTTTCCGCCATAATCCCTGCTGCCGTAGCCATTTTGATTTCCCCTCATGCCTCTACCTGGTCTGCCTCTCGGCGCCATGGCGTTTCTGCTGGCTGCCTGCATCTCCTGTTTGGTCAGAGCTTTCTTTACCTCAACTTTGTGTCCATTGACGGTGTGAAATTTCACCACAACCGCCTTGTCAGCGGCGTCGTGATCCGTGAAGTACACAAAGCCGAACCCCCTCTTCTTTCCGGTCTCCTTCTCAGAGATGACTTCGGCCTTCTCGATTTGGCCGTACTGAGAGAAGTATTCGGTAAGATGTTCCTCCTCGATGTCGTCTTTCAGGCCACCAACAAAGATTTTCTTCACCTTTGCGAGGGCCTCTGGCTTGTTGGCGTCTTCTCTCGCCACGGCTCGCTTCACCTCGACAGCGTTGCCGTCGACGGTGTGCGGCCTAGCCGCCATTGCTGCGTCGGCCTCCTCCGGTGTGGAGTATGTTACAAAGCCAAAACAGCGGGACCTCTGCAGCTGCTTGTTCACGACGACAACGCAGTCGGTGAGCGTACCATACTGCTCGAAATACTTGCGCAGGCCATCGTCGTCGGTGTCCACGTTTAGACCGCCGACGAAAAGTTTACAAAGCTGGTCACTCATGTTTGAAAAATGGCGAGCTGGTGTTCAGCGAACAGTTTCAATAAAGCGCTGATCTCAAAATGGCGGCGAGAGTCGAACGCAGCTTAATTTATACTAGACGAGCTGTGACGACGGCTCCAAACTGGGTGACGTCGTTTCCGTTGCACTTTTCTTTTATTTGTAGAGAACAAGGACATAAACTAATCTGCTTAAAACCTATGAAACTACACCATAAAATAACGATCATTTTACACTAAATAAAAAGAACAAGTTTCGGTCTTACCGTTGGTTACCGTTTGTTAAGTCTTTCTGATATTTATTGCATCCTACACATGACTAAAATCCACACACGATCACGTTCACGAAGCAAACCTTTCTTTAACCCACGTCCATTTTCTCTAATAATTTCTTTAATAACATGCTTTTGTGTTGTTGAATGAGGCCATACCGGTTTCTGCCAGCTTTCAAACAATTTATGTGTAACCATATGTGAATACATCTTCAAATCGGAGCCTTAGAGTTGTTTATCTGCTTTTGGATTGAGATTATTCTTAATGGTATCATTACATCAGACAAAGAGGTAATTTCATCATAATTATCAGTAGCATTGCACATTTTCAAAATGTGAATTTGTTTTTCCATGTTTTATTTTAGCTCTTGTTTTATGTTGACCAAGCAACTTTTGCCCTCCTGGTCTGTTTTACTATTTATAAAGCCTAAAATACTAATTACTATATATTGTACACTTCTTTTCAGAATCAATGGGCAGTAGACCACATTTATATCAAATTATATAATACAGAAACATTCCAGACAGGTTAAATCTTACCCAAAGCACAATAGGAAAGCTAGTAGGTCAGGACGATCAAATTTAAGATATTAATTTGGGCTCAGGAAACCCATAGCATTTTATTTATTTTTTTCCCACCTTTTCATATTTGCAAAACAGTAAATTAATCAGACTCAACTGTCCTGTCCAGTCAAATATGCCAATTTGTTTCATCCAACTGCCATGGTATCTACTTTACAGGTAAACGATCAAGCACAAGGTGAATTACCATATGTATACATCTGTAGATGAAAAGACACCCACACACACAGTCTTGATCTGCTGAGCCTATGGAGATGTAGTTTCGGGTGAAAAACAACACTTGGCTGAATTTCCATGTCAACAGAACAGCAGTGAATTGTCGACCTCCTGACGCCCACCACAGTTCACAGTAGTGCTGATTTTTAGAACCCACAGAGCAAATCAGACATTGCAAATAAAGGAAACACTGAAATCAAAGTTCACTGAAATGTTTATGAGGCATACTGCTCATGAAGCAATCCCTACGTCTATTTCTACCAAGACAAACACACAGGACAGTCCGTCTTCACAGATACAGTTCTAAATAATCAAAGGACACAAATGAGGCGACTTTTGGTTTGTCGATAAACGAGATGGAAGAAACGACTGACCACGAAACTGATCATGTTAAACCTAAACTTTTAGATTGTGTTGTATGGGTGTTTGGGGCAAAACTGAAGTGTTATTTGTGAATTAAGTTCTCAATCAGTCCATAATCTACAGTACATTTGAAAGGATGAGAATGAGCCGTGTTGTCAGACGTCTTTCCGAAAGTTTCTCCTTTTGACTTTGCAAAGAAAGGCAGGACTGTTGAATCTGCAGCATTGTGGTTTTAACCATGCCTCAAATGAAGGCATGTGCATGATACTACATGAAATGTTGATAATACAGGTGCTGCACTTTATCATAGGCAGAGTACAAGAGTGAAAAAATATCAGCACAGTCCTTTTTTATTTTCTCGTTCTTCATTGGGAAAATAGTTATGAAATTAAAACTATGTGGGCAATGTCGAATTCACTAAAATCACCCAGGGTCTCGCTTTTAAACAAATGAAATATCCAGCATTGATATAAATCAACTTGTCAACACCAAATCTCACACACAGAAAAGGAAGACAGTTTGTTCATTTGAAAAAAAAAAAATCACAGATGGTTGTCTTGTTTGAACAGTGTCATTTTCTTTAAGATAGAAAATTATTATTACCACTGCGAAACTTTGAGTTTGAGAGATTATACTGAAGAACCAGTTAATTTGAAGATGCTACAGGTTTTGACGCTCAAGAAAAGACTTGTTGAGTTTATACAGCAATCTTCACAGAAGGTTCATCTTTGTAGCCATTACTGGTCCCAAAAACTCCTGAATTTATAGATGAGGATGATCAATTCTTATCTAATATTTACATTTGAAAAAGAGCCTATATCAGTCAAAACCAGGCTCCAGTTTCAGTCAAAAGGAGGGCAAGATTCAAAGGCAGTTTTCAAAGGAAGCATTTCACAAATATTCCCTAACAACCACCAAAAACATGTCTAGAAGACAAAGGATGTCGACAGCATGCACCACACAATGAGATGTGACCAGGCAGCCATGTTTGTTTTGGAAAAAAGTCTCATGAGTTAATCTGGTTAATGCCACACATTTCATCCACGTGTTATTTAGGTAATAAAGGAATCCCACTAGTAAAATGAAAAAGTCAAAATAACCTCAAGTTGACCTCAAGTGTTTTTTTTTTGTTTTTTTTGTTTTTTTTGTTTTTTTATTTGTTGTAGTAAAATCAAACATCTACCTAGGGGTTTCCCCCTGCCAGTCCCTTTCTCTAGTCTCTAATACTCAGAGTGAAGGCCTGTAAGATAATGACGACGTTGATAGTCCATGTGCTTGAATGGATCAGATCAAACAACTTCTAGCCACATCTAAAACAGTCTGAAAGGAGAGGAGCCCAGTTTCTGAGAGACAAAATGGGAGGAGGGATCTTGAGCTGATCGTGTATATCAGGGAAGGGGAGTTGAGGGGCATCATGGGCGTGTTTGTTGAGAGGAAGAAGGGATCTGGATCACAGCCCCACAGGTGGCTTCGAGTTAGGCCAGGTCACAGGTGATGGAGGACGGGCCATATCTGATCGCGTTAACAATCAGACGTGTCATCTGAGTGATCACATGATGTAGACCTTCTCCGCCTGCGAGAAATTGAAGACTTCTTTGGTTCTGGGACACACCACTTTGTCATCTTGGCGAATGGAGAGAAGGGACTGGAAGAAATAACAGGAAGGGTACAATAAATCAAGATGGAAAAAACACTGAAATTTTAAAAGTGACTTAACGAAAACAGCTTTAGACAGTTCAAGTATCTTTGGCATCTATACTCACATTGTAGCCGTAGACATATCCATTAGGAAGCATCATGGGAGGATTGTTTTCATTCATGACCTCCCCGGAGATCTTACAGACTAGTCTGGAATTGGCACAGTGGGCCATGGGTAGAGGCTGGGCCAACTTATTAAGAGATTTACTGCACACGGGGCAGTCCGGATTTTTAGAGGTACCATCCTCCTTGTAGCATTGACTAGAATGGGCATGGGCGTTAAGGAAATTAAAATCATTTAGTTAACATACACCGCTCAGCCACAACATTATGACCACTGACAGGAGAAGTGAATAACACTGACCATCTTGTGACAATTCAATGTTCTGATGGGAAACTTTTGGACCTGGCATTCATGTGGATGTTACTAGACAAGTACCACCCACCTAGACCAGACCATGGACCCCCCCCCCCCATAGCAATGACACTCCTTGATGGCAGCAGCCATCCCCAGCAAAATGCAGCCTGACACAGACACACACAAAAACACTTTAGGAACAACAATTTAAAAAAAAAAGAAAAAAAAAGCATAAGGTGTTGACATGGCCTCAATTCACGAGATCCCAAACTGATCAAGTATCTGTGGGATGCACCAGAAGAAGCCTGATCCACAGAGGCCCTGCCTCTTAACCCATAGGACCCCACTAACGATATTCTGTGTGCATGTCCATTTTCTCATGAGTAAGAAAAGTCTTATAAGCGCATAAAGGTCAAAATGTTATGCCTGATCTGTATATATCTCACTGTATCATGGCATTACAGAAGACACCTTCCACAGAAAGTAAAAGATAAGAAATAAGGCAAAAAGGTTATCAAGCAAATAAAACTACAAAAACACTCAGTTAAATCTGTTTTTTTGTTTAAATTTTAATTATCTTATTTAATTATCAATATGAAAAATTAACTAAACACTAAAGGATACGGTGTCTTGATGGCAGACAGACCAGCCTGTAGGGTGATAGTGAAGACAGAGTTGTTTCCCAGCTGGTGCAGTCTGTAGTTGTCATATCTGAACTGTTGGATGAGCATTTTCCAGCGGGCTGGATCTAAGAGGTCCTGATGGAAAAAGAAGAGCAACCCTCAATCGGGATAAGAGAATAAACTAACCCAAATACACTTTTATAGAAAAAAGAATGGTATAAAATATGAGAAGCACAACAGACAGGGGGGGTCCCTCATCCAGGACAGACAGACAAGTCTTTGACATAATACTGACACACTGAAGTTGCAGGAAATCTGCCAGGCCAGCACTACTGTGACTGGTATAACCTGAATTCAAAAACTGATTTGGCAGTGAGGTACTAGAAGATTTGTATACTCTAAATGAGAAACTTTTTCCACCACCACAAGTCTTGCCAAGTAGAATACAAATATAAATATACATGTATCAGAAAATATTAAATGCTTTTGAGTTGAAGCTTCAGAGTGGAAATAATGTAAATTAAACAAAATACTAGCTAATAAAAGCAGCTACACCAGAACAAGTCTGCAGCAGCAGAACAGGGAAGTGAGATTAGTTCTGTAAAAGGAAACTAAGGCCCTCTAGTGGCCACTCTGTTGCTGCAGTATGTTTATCTCCACAAACACTCCTAATAACTGTGGTGGTGTATTTTTACTAATATCAAAAGTCGAAGTTAATTTTTTAACAGTATTTGCAGGCATGATGTTCAGCATGATGGGCACAAATTGTAAACAAAGCTCTACCTGGAATCCCATGTGTAAAGTTTTGTGCGAATTGTTCAGAAACCTGATAAGATACACTAATACTGCTCAGCACTGCATGCATGAAACAGGGTCATGTATGTGACAGTTGGTGTTACCTTGTATGGAGAGATGTGTGTATCTGATGGGAAGGCCAGCATGCCCATCACCTGCCGAACCTCATCTAACTGTCCACCCTCCGCTTGGCTGAAGTGCTTCCTTGCATGTCTGATAAACACACAGAGACCCACAAGCTTGGTGACAACGTACTGGTTAAAGGAATGATTCAAATTTTTCTGAGGTGACGCAAATATGTGTGTAGTGTGGTTTGTGCCAAGTACCGGACTGCATCCATGCGTTTGTTTTGTCTGATGAGTTCAATGAACTCTTGGATTCTCAGACTGAACTCCAGACAGCTCTAAAAAAAGAAAGAGAAGAGTCTGTTAATTTTAAACCACTGGAAGTGCTGCAAAACCCACAAGGTTAATCTTCCATGGACCTGAAACAGAGCAGACAGGAATATATCTCTTTCATACAACTAACAGGAGTTAGTTGTGAGCTTGTGGGCTCTTAAATTGTCTTTAAATATTTTATCACCCAAATGGAATTTTGGAACAGATGAAAGCACAAAACAGATATCTGTGTCTGGTAGGATTAAAAATAGTTAAAACTGAGCTGGAGCAAAACCAAACTAAATTTCACAAATGCCGAGTCATCCACACAGTGCAATGTTGGCATGAAAAGTAACAGCTGAATAGGAAGATTATGTCTTGGCAGTTTTCTGAGTGCTCTCTGGTTCAATAGGATAATCATAGGATTAACACTTGCTGTTAGCAGGGAAACATCCTCAAGAAGTGTAATTATACAATAACAGGGCGGTTTTGGACATAAACAGTATTATCTTAATAAGAGTAAAAATATGAAATTCACACAACCAATAACAGGGTTTCTGTAGGGTTCATAGAGTTAAAACTTAAATTTTATCAGTAACAGAGATATCAATGTGCAGAAGAAATTAAACACTTCCTTATGAAATTTATTTACATTCATGTCAAAAGTCTTTATAACAACTCCAATAATAACAATATCGTTGATTAATCATGACACATAATCTGTACCAAAAGAAGCAACGGAAAACAGAAGATTAATTGGGTCAGTGGATTAAGCAGTTAAATAAAATCACCCTTTTTATTAAAGGACTACATGTCAACCTTAAAGGTTTGTAGCTATAGGGGTTGACCTGTCAGCTTCACTAAAGACACGTACAAAATAAATGCATAAGTAACAGTTTACAACTGACTAGAAAAATATCTTATTAATAACGTTTGGGCTTTTTAGTAACTTTAAAGGCCTTGTCGAGGAAACGGAAATCAACACGTTTTCAAACCTGCACGTACGCTCAATTATTTTGAAAATAAAATTTGGCTTTTGTCATCTTGAAGTAAACTTTATTTTTGCCAACGGCCAGGGTTTACTCTACACCTCGTGGACTTAACAGGATAAAATTTCTTCCATGTAAATTAACTACCTTCATCTTGCGGAGGCGGGACTTATTATCGTGGCACCAGGCCAGGCAGGTGGCCGTCTCCTGCCTCTCCAGAGATTCCTCCACCTCCTTAGCTGTGAGGAACATCTCAATGTTCACCAGATCCTAAAAACACAATGGAGTCAATGTGTTATACCCGGTATATTTGATTTGCTAAACATGGTAAGAACCCTAGTGTTTCAGTTATGAGGACGACAACACACAGTGAATATTTAAGACATTAGATGAGTTTATGTTTCAAGCCAGATCAGTCAGTATTACTTGATTGTCAAATGTTACTACATTTACAGTATGGATTTCTTTTTTTTCTGTGCACTTTACTCATGTGAACTCTAAGACCTCATAAGAACTCGCAAATACCTTAAAAGTATTCACATGCAAACACTTACCTCTATACCACTCTGTCTGGCCAGTTTAACGGCTGTGTTGTAGTAGCCACAACGCAGCAGATGCTCCACCATCATGCGGTCCATGCGTTTCTTCTTCCACAGGTTGACTGAAGCGGGTTGGTCGCTGCTGTGTTCCTTCAAGTGCTCGATGCGACGCTTACACAGCTTGGCACTCTCATCTTCTGCTTGGATAGACTCCGCTGCCTAGAGGACAGTAAAATAAGTACATTAGTGACACAAAGGTGGATGTGCAACATGCAAAATGAGTACAATCCATTTGAATGGGTGTTCATTAAAACATTAAATACAATTATCCTGTTTATGATATGTGACAAAGGGGAAAAAGTCCAAACACTGAAGTCAAGAAACTTAAAACCTCAAATGTTATTCAATTCCTGATGGATGCATGCTGTGTAACACAACCATAAAGGCTGAGACTCACACAAATTCAGAGACACACTTACATTGTTATATACAACATTTGTGTAGTGTAGTTACAAAAAAAATGGGGAACAAATGATGTGTCATTTTAGAATAAACTTGATACAAGAAGCATGTAACACAATTCACCAATGTTAGTGTTAATAAAGACAGCACAATGACAATGAGGTAAGCAAGAAATGTGTCTTTTAACAGCCATGAGATACTGCTGATGAAGTATGCAGCTTTTCTTCTTAAGATCATACATGCAAGTCACCAGACCATCAAATTTAGCTGCACCAGAAATGGGGCCTTGTTGTGTATGCATTTTTTAACGTTAATGAGGGGTGTCCATATAGTTAAAATGAATTTATGATGAACAGTGCTGAAAAGTGAGAAGACGTCCAGAGCATATGGTGTGTAGGAGGCAGAAAGATGGTAAATTTTATCTGCTTATCCTGCTGCTGAGCGACATAGAGAAGGAAATGTATTTTGTATAGCTGTTGCGGCCTGTGTCACCACAGCATGTAATTACGTTTGAGGAGAGAAGCGTGTCAGGCTATGGTTTGGCTACGGAGTTATACTATACCTACAGCATATTGCCGTAGCAGAGGCATAAATTTAGTTTAAAGGTGACGGCATGAGCAATTTATCAAACACCCACAAAAAATGCAACATGTCTGGCTGCTGCCCCCAGACAACTCACTGTCAACACCAGTAGGTTTCTTATCTTATCTGCTACAAACTTGATTTAATTTGACCTTGGTTGTGTACCACATTCTGAAGGTGAAAGAAAATTAGTTGATAGTAATTTTTTTCCAAATTTTGTGGAGGACATCTGAAACAAAAGAGCAGCTAGCAAGTTCAGTTATGGATCATTAAGTTCCATTCAGTATTAAGGCTGAGTTGAGAAAATAGATTTTCCGATTCAAGCTGATCTTGATTTAAAAGAACTAATAGCAATTAACCTTTTATAGGGCACTCATTTAAATTCTTGGATATTCTAAATTTCAACCCTTTTTCAAAATCAAGGTCAATGAATTTACCATATATGGTTTCTTGCCCTTGAGTGGTAAACAAAGGTAGCCTGTGTTTGTATGTACATGAGCATGGGAGTTTATCTGTATCCCTCACCTTCCTCTTAAGGGCGCTGAGTTTCTCCACCACTCCATCCAGCAGAGACACCACAGAGTCGACCACCGGGAAGCTGCTCAGCGTCTTCTCCAGCTCTGCAACCACCATTGTGACGTGACTTGTCTCTCGGTCAATGTTCTTCTGAGCTGCTCTGAAGCGTTTGTTAAGTGTCTCATATGGCACCTGGAAAGACAATGTCACACGATAGTAACCACATTGTAGTGTTTCTCCGTAGTGTTTCTGTTTTTTGTTGTTTTGTCGTCTGTTTTATGTCTTGATTGCTTTTCTTTAGTTGAAGTTTAAATGTTCTTTTGGGGAACCCTCCTATTCAAGCCTCTTGAGGGTTTTTGGGGTTTCCCTGGCATGCCTTTATGCTTTTTCTTTCTTTAATTGCTTATTGTTAATGTACTTTCTGTATTGTTATTGTGTTTATCGTATTTTATGTGCCAAATAAAAAAGGAAAAAAAAAATTTATCAAACATTCAGGAGTGGCAAATATGTAGCTCTGAACAATCTACCTTTAAGGCCAAACAAATGTATATATAAATTAATTTGAGCTGATGAATGGACATTATACATATTCTGTCAGCCTGCCATTCTTGGTACTGCTTTCTACAGAGTACCTGATCATTGCTACCTCTGGTTTCACAGGGCAGTATGACCTCCCATTATACTGTATCAGATGTTTAACCAGGGTTACGGCAGATAAAGCCTTAATAAAGCAATAAAACTGCATTATTTAATCCATCAATTAGACAAAAACACTTTAAAAGACTAACATCTATAACTAAACTAAATATGAAAGCGCTTCTTTCACTTGTTCTACAGTAAATAATTACTTGGCACATAGCCTACCTGAACTTGTGTCATGTGACCCTTTTGCCTCTCTGAAATATTGCATAAAAATCAGAGGAGCGCTTTAATCCATTCAGACAATTCTTTTTCTCTCAAATCAGAGTCAAGTTAATTTCACAGATCACCAGGACTGAGGAGAACTATTCTGTAAATCTTGCTGGAATTTGAGGAATCCAGCCCCAAAGATGACGTCCAGAATTAAACTCCCATGTCTCAGAAAGGTTAACTGTGCCACATAACAGATTTGTAGATAGTGGAACATTTAATTCGTTTCCTGCTAGCAGACACAGACATAGATTATCTCTAGTATTTCTTTACCCTTGATAGCTACATTAAGATCAGGGTTTTCCACTGTCATGTTCAACTGATCTGAGTTTGACATGTGAATATTGACTTTTTTATAAAACTCTTAGCCACAGATCAACAAATTAACACTTAGTGCCAGATAGGTGGCAATAATTACCGCAAGATGTGGAAAAATCAAATTATTTTTATAGATAATATCAATCCAATGATTGAAGCAATACTGGATACAAGTATGTCCTTTGATTGACTGACATGCACCAATCCAACATTTTCTCCACCTTTATGATTATCGAGTTCTCATCTCTTCCACCCAAATCTAAAAGCTTTACAAAATTGCTCACTACATTTACAAACAGATTTTCGGCAGACTGGCCATGGCATGGCCAATACCAGATCAGATGATCACACATATTGGGAGTGTTACACCCCTACTGGTGGATATTCTGCTGGGAACTCTCTGCCAAAGTGTCTAAATATCTCTGTTTGTTTTGGTAATTAAATGAAAGGTTGAAATCACTATGAGAAGCAACTAAAAACAAACCCTGAAACGCAGACATTTAATCCATTGACTGCTTATTAAATCAATTTCCAGAACCTGTAACATGACATACACTGCTGTCATTGTATTGAATAACACAAGATCCAACAAATCTGGGCAATTGAAACAACTGAAATGTTCCTTTCTGAATCAGACTTGCTACTCAGTCTTATATATTGGATTTGCCTTTTCTGTATGACCTTGGTTTACTGACAGTGGACATGTAATTTAGCCATGAACACATTTCAGACCATTATTACATGATCAGGCTGACACTGATTGTCTTTCATGATTTTATAGGAGGTTGCTTATTGCAAGAGACACAGACAAGCCAACAGTGAAGATTACTCATTAATGATAATCAGAATGAAAAGATTCATCAGTGCATGGCTCAGGTTAAATATGCTTACAATGTCATTACTGTAAAGGGCCCGCATTTAGGTTTACATCTATCAGCACACTGTGTAAAATAAGATGTTCACAAGGTCTTTATGCTAGTAAATTACACACCATATGCATATATTAGACATATACCATGGCATAACATAACAGTATTTAGATGGTAGTGCAGATTACATGTCTGTCTCAATGTCTGTGCCAACACTGTGACATTACAATCCTGCTCATTTCAGATCCAGCTATATTGTAGTCTACATCCGTATTCTGCCATACAGATGTAGACTACCATTTCATGCCAATTATAACCATCAATCCTGTCTTAAAATGGTGCCCATCATGCGACTGCAGCATCCAAGCAAAGACAAGACACGTCCACTAACCACAGCCATGCATCCTGAACACAGAGACATTTTAACATTTTAATCTCGCCAGAAACACGAAATGGTCTGTTATATCCATCACGGTAACCATACGCCATTAGCTAATTACACAAAAACATGTCTATACATTGCTACTCACAGCCCTGCTTTTATATAAGGACGCTTTCTTGATGTCCGAGGCGGCTGAACCCAGGAAGCAGCCCGGGCTTGTTTCAGCTCGTCTTTTAGCGTTGGTGTCGCAGTAACGTTATGTGGAATGGAGGAACGGTGCGTGTGTGCGGCGGCAGCAGGCTGTGATTTCTCCCACTGGCCATTTTGAAGTGCACAGAAGCGGCAGCAGCAATCTGATGACACTGCGCTAACTCGCAGGACAGGATTCTGTGTCTGACAGCGTGAGTTTACGGGCTTTCCCTCCTCTAAGCGATTTAACCCGATCCACCTTCCAGCTAGAATGTGCGTGGTTTTACGCTGCGTGTCGGGTAGGCTGCTCGTCTTTTGCCACGATGAAGATTGCTAATACTGGTTTAACCACAACACTCTAGCTAGCTAGCTTTAGAAGGCCAATCACGTCTCTGCATACCATTTCTTTGACGCCGTGCCTGGCTATCGAAAGGACGAGCAACCATGTTGATTCATGCCCTGTCATTGATCATATTTACTATGTATCCCCCTTTAAACGAACCATCTATTCCTCTAAGGTGCTCGGGTTAGCATTGCCGTTAAAATGTATTCACGTTCACATACACTAGTAAATTTGTTGCCACCTAGCTAGTGAACCTAAACTTGATGCAACGTTAGGTTTACAGTTAGAAAACGTTGACTGACTACGCGGAGCTACTCTGAAATGACCATTTTGTCAAAAATAACAGGCTTAAGCTAAGCTAACAGCTGTAGGGCCCATGGCGCACTCAACTACAACATTAAAGACCATTTAAGACAGAAGACAGGCCCCTTATTAGCCTTTATCTAATGTTATTTAGCGAACTGTCTTTTCCGTTGGTTAACAAATACAGGTTGTTAGTGCACGTTAGCTACTTGGCTAAGCTAGTTCAGCTAGCATTAGCCTCCCTGTCAAGTTCGCTGTCCTCGCTATATAATGAACTCGTATTTCCTATTTTCCAAATTCTACCGTACGCATGGCGTATTTTGGCAGCAGCACAGTCGTCAGGCTATCAATATACACCGGTTTATATTTTAGTTTACCTTCAGCGTGGGGTATTCTTGGACTTTGAGAGCCATGGACAGTTGAGATGCTGTCTCTTGCACCGCCATCTTGGTTTTGTGGTTTGCTTGTGGTTGTTTGTGTTTTTTCTCTATCAACTCAGAATGGCCTCAGTGCTCATTACCGCCACCTGGTGAGACGGTGTCAGCATTGCTGCTGGGTGTGTGGAGTGCACATGTTACCGTTAAGTAATTTAAGAAACAACGAGGAAGCTGTCTTTAATTACACTCACTTGCCAGTTAGTAAATCTTGGTTTCATTTAGGTTATAGTATTCAGCATTTGTTTTAAATAAGAGATTTTATTGAATTTTAATAATTATTATTATTTTTTTTTAATTTTCTTCTTAATTTAATCCAACTTTATTTATATAGCACCAGTAACAATACAAATTGTATCAAGATGCTTTACAAATCCAGCCTTGAAACCCGACCTGAAACCCCCAAAGCAGGAAGGCAATGGTGGCAAGGAAATCTCTTTTTTAGGAAGAAACCTTGATCATATGTGGGGACATATCTGCTTAAGGCCCGCCAGGTAACGGCAGAAAAAGAGAGAGAAGAGGAGAAGAAAGCGGCAGGTGGAACGAGATAAACATACATCTGTCATAGACACATACATGTCACTAAAGCATCAACGTGGAATCCAATCCTGATACATGGCTGATGCATGTTACATGCTTGTTACATTTTGGGGGCTGTGGTTTGTAGTATTATGGAATTGTATTGTATTGTGTCGACACATGTTTCTGTTATTTTGACAGCCCCATGTTAGTGCATTACAACTGAATTTGCCATTGCTGAATTTTAGCATTTTCAACATAAACTGAATATTATAATAGTCATGAAGCTAATTTTGGTGCAGGATTATTAATACTTTTGTTTACATTAGTGTACCTGATGTGTTAGCAAGCGAATGTACATAGCAGTTTCAAAACAAAGTGTTTAAGGTGGCTGTCATTTCACAGCCTACGAGCTTTAACCTCGAAAGAACCAAAAGCACCCAAATCCACCATGAGATATTTCTGTAATGAAATCAGTGACTGCAGCAAACAAACGGCGACTTAATCAGTCGGCACCTTAAACTGTGAGCTTTCTGCTTTACTCTAGGTCTGCTGCATTTGATCATCCATCACACATCCAGGCGAGCTTTATCATTGGCTCATTTATATTAACATACAGTAAATGTAGCAAAACAAGAACAAGAACACCATTTCAGCAACTAATAGTGTGTGATGGTGAAACAATTAGCTGAAATGTATAATTATTTTGGTGACTATTTCATTGATTTGAATCCTAATCAAGCAAACAGGCTGAAGTAATTTTAAATAGAATATTGTAGTTCGACAAATAAGCAATTAAGGATGCTGAATTAGCTTCTGGGAAGTTGTAAACGATTTTTTAGTTTATTATTTATGAAATGAACTGATGAAATGAATTAGTTAGGGTCCTGATGCAGTTCACAGGTCTCATTCAAACATTATTTATTCAAAAAAAGATGGAAATGCTATATATGGAGAAAGTTGAAGAGCTTGATTGGTGGATTTTACAAAGAATATGTAACAGAATGTATTAGATATTTGAGGGATGTCAGAAATTGAACATATGAAAAGATACTGCTTGACTTTACTTTAGATAAAGTAATTTGGATTTTCTCTTTTATCATTGCATACATATGGTCTTATTAAATATTCTAAACTCAGCTCAGACCCACGAGTACACCCAGTGAATCCTGCCTATATACTAGGTTTTGATGCAGAATGTATTGATAGGAATTGCAGCTGTTTCAAATGGCTAAACTGCTTCAGCCATAGTGCAATGACTGCCATATTAAATTAAAACAGGATTCATAGCATAGAATAGGTTTACAAAATGCCTGCATGACATGACCAGCTTTATACACTATGTTGTCTCATAAAATTGAATTTGGTCATATTTATCGACTATAACTGACGATTTATTGCCTTTGTGTTAGACTATTATCATCAGTCTTTCATGTGTTAATGTGGTATTTGAATATCCTTGTCACACAGCAGAGCTCTATCTATGTGGCTCTAAATATACATGCTGTGGCAATCCCAATAGAATTTTGGAGATTGTGAGAAAATTAAGCGTAAAGATGAAACATCATACAGACTGGAACCAGACACAAGACCTGAACTCAATCATAACAATAGTATTCAAATAAAATTGTGTTCACATGGATAAACCTCAAAACACTTGAACAGGCCCTATGTTCCACATTGGAAGCCTGCATGCAGATTTGCTCCGCCCCCTGGTCTAAACCAGAATTCTTGGTTCGTTGAGTCTTTCAGGATTTTATCGCAGCGGACCACAGCGTTTTTCATACTTTTTTTATTCTGTTTTTATTTTATGTACAGTTTGATATTTATTTTTTACACTCATTTAAGTTCCGTGTGTTTCTGTTCAAGAGAGCCAAAGTTACCAAAAGAGAGTCAAATTCCCTGTATGTGCACATACTTGGCCAATAAAGATGATTCTGATACTGATTCTGATTGTGTGAGATTATCTCAAATGAGATCAGACCCAACATAGATTCAGTAGCATAGCAGCAGGTGGAAGGGGGAGTCCGGCCATTGTACAGTCATTGTCTTGTTTGGCTTCTCTGATTTTGTTTCCTTCATATCTTGTCTTCACAAGACCAGACCAGGCACCCCCACCCCATAGCAATGACACTCCTTGTTGGCAACAGCCATCCCTAACAGGATGCAGTCTGATACAGGCATACACAAAAACGGTTTAGGAACAACTACTGAGCAAGTACTGAGGGATCTGACTAGTATCTGAGGGATGATCCACAAAGCCCCCTCCTCTCAACCGGACCCAAAGACCCCCACTACTTGACCGCTAACCCTCTGGTTCGTGGACAACCCGCTCTACCTACTGCTCTACCTACTGAGCCAAAGCTGTTTGTACAGTTTACAACATTAATCTAACCAGGTTAGCCTACCCGTATGCAATAACACAATGGATGGACGTTCTGACAGGATTAGCTACTGAGCAATGGCCGGTACATTTACACAAACTTGACAGAGGAACCAAGCATGTACACTAAAGAGAAAATGAAGGCATAGAAATCCTTAGATGTCTACAACTATGTCGTGAATGGCCAAGATCAACACTTAAATTACAAAGATTTAACAGATTGTGTCATGTAAACTGGAGAACAAAAATGCATCAGGCTTGGGCTATTGTGAACCGAACTAACGGCTACATCTTGACAGCTAACTGCACTAGCATGGCTGGTTAAGTAACCTACATCTTGGATTTGTTGACTATAAAGTTAACTACATATGTGTTATATAGGCTAATGAATATGCCGATGAAAGCTATTATATAAAGCAAAATGTTGTTAGCTGTGTTATATGTTAAGTAAAATATGAATTAAATGAAACTTGCTATTGAAGTATTAGCATATCGTATTTCTAACACTGGCTAACTTTCTCGTGCTATTTTGTAAAAGCACACAGAAACATTTTGATGATTGGCTCGGTCCAATCCTTGCATTTTATTGTGTTTATCTACAAGTTTTTCTGATCTTCGTGACTCGGAGTGGCAGCTGCAATGAAAGTGGTTGATGACAGAAACCATCCTTTAAGAGTGTTTATTTTGCTCATAGGCCATAAAAGGCTCTGTAGAAAATACCACATGCTGCTTGTCCTACCTTTTTTTGCGAAGTGTTTTAATTGTGTTTTTTTTTTTTAATATATCACATTACATTCCATATATATATTTAATTTTTATTTTTTTATTTTAATTTTTTTATGCATCTTCTGTAACCACTTGTCCTCTGTAGAGTCGCAGGGGCGATGGAGCCTATCCCAGCTGTCATTGGGCAAGAGGCAGGGTACACCCTGGACAGGTCGCCAGTCTATCGCAGGGCTAACACAGAGAGACAGACAACTATTCACACCTACGGGCAATTTAGAATCACCAGTTAGCCTAACAAGCATGTCTTTGGACAGTGGGAGGAAGCCGGAGTACCCGGAGAGAACCCACGCAGACACAGGGAGAACATGTAAAGACCACACAGAAAGGCCCAGTCGTTCCATGGTTTTAAACCCTGAACCTTCTTGCTCTGCGGCATCAGTGCGAACCACCATGCCACAGTGCTGCCTTATCTTTTCATTCATTCATTCATTCATCTTCTGTAACCGCTTGTTCCTGTTAAGGGTCGCGGGGTCTGCTGGAGCCTATCCCAGCTGTCATAGGGCGAGAGGCGGGGTACACCCTGGACAGGTCGCCAGTCTATCGCAGGGCTTACACAGAGAGACAGACAGCCATTTACACTCACGTTCACACCTACAGCCAATTTAGAATCATCAATTCACCTAAGAAGCATGTCTTCGGACAGTGGGAGAAGCCGGAGTACCCGGAGAGAACCCACGCAGGAGAACATGCAAACTCCACACAGAAAGGCCCAGTCGGCCTATGGTTTCAAACCCTGAACCTTCTTGCTCTGCGGCATCAGTGCTAACCACCATGCCACAGTGCTGCCTTATCTTTTCATTCATTCATTCATTCATTCATCTTCTGTAACCACTTGTTCCTGTTAAGGGTCGCGGAGTATGCTGGAGCCTATCCCAGCTGTCATCGGGCGAGAGGCGGGGTACACCCTGGACAGGTCTCCAGTCTATCGCAGGACTAACACAGAGAGACAGACAGCCATTCACACTCACATTCACACCTACAGCCAATTTAGAATCATCAATTAACCTAACAAGCATGTCTTCGGACAGTGGGAGAAGCCGGAGTACCCGGAGAGAACCCACGCAGGAGAACATGCAAACTCCACACAGAAAGGCCCAGTCGGCCCATGGTTTCAAACCCTGAACCTTCTTGCTCTGCGGCATCAGTGCTAACCACCATGCCACAGTGCTGCCTTATCTTTTCATTAATTCATTAATTCATTCATCTTCTGTAACCACTTGTTCCTGTTAAGGGTCGCGGAGTATGCTGGAGCCTATCCTAGCTGTCATCGGGCGAGAGGCGGGGTACACCCTGGACAGGTCTCCAGTCTATCGCAGGGCTAACACAGAGAGACAGACAGCCATTCACACTCACATTCACACCTACAGCCAATTTAGAATCATCAGTTAACCTAACAAGCATGTCTTCGGACAGTGGGAGAAGCCGGAGTACCCGGAGAGAACCCACGCAGGAGAACATGCAAACTCCACACAGAAAGGCCCAGTCGGCCCATGGTTTCAAACCCTGAACCTTCTTGCTCTGCGGCATCAGTGCTAACCACCATGCCACAGTGCTGCCTTATCTTTTCATTCATTCATTCATTCATTCATTCATCTTCTGTAACCACTTGTTCCTGTTAAGGGTCGCGGAGTATGCTGGAGCCTATCCTAGCTGTCATCGGGCGAGAGGCGGGGTACACCCTGGACAGGTCTCCAGTCTATCGCAGGGCTAACACAGAGAGACAGACAGCCATTCACACTCACATTCACACCTACAGCCAATTTAGAATTACCAATTAACGTAATCAGGATGTCTTTGGACAGTGGGAGAACCCGGAGTACCCGGAGAGAACCCACGCAGACACAGGGAGAACTTCCTTATCTTTTCAACAGGTCATAAACTTAACAGGTCAATCTCAGGAACAGCTCTCAACCGGATCCAAGAAAAAAAAACATCAGTGGATGTGAAGCTGAGCAGTTAAGAAGACCAGAAAGGAAACCAATGCATGTTCTCCCTTTTCTGGTGATCGTTTACCATCTGATCAGCCACAGCTCTGATTTCAGAACCCTGAAATGTACTTCTGAGTTCCTGTAATTCTTGTTGCATAGCCTCATTTACTTCTGTCATGGCCTCTTCCCTGGCACAGCACCTTTCGTTGACCTCCTCAAGTTGTGTTTCCAAGGCCACATTTTCACTCTTCGACACACTATAATTGTGTTCCAGATCTTTGAGAGTGTTATTAAGCTCCTGCACTTCTATTTTCGGGGACATGTCGTTTTTCTCCATGACCTCTTCTCCATCGCACAACTTTTTGTTGGCTACCTGAAGTTGTCTTTCTAAGTCCTCAATTTCTTGGTACATGGACTTGTTGTCACTCTTCAACATATTATACCTGTGTTCAAAGTCTCTGAGCTCTGTGAGAATATGTCTGACCTCCTGGACTTTCTGCTGCAGAGCCACATCCTTTTTTCTTGCAGTCTCCTCTTGATCACACAACTTTTCGTTGGCCTCTTCAAGTTGTCTTTTCAAGTCCTCATTTTGTTGGTGCATGGACTCGTTTTCACTCTTCACCACATTGGAGTTTTGTTCAAGGTCTTTGAGAATATTTTTAAGCTCCTGCACTCCTTGTTGCTGGGCCATGTTGTTTTTCTCCATGTCCTCTTCTCCATCACACAACTTTACGTTGGCCTCCTCAAGTTGTCTTTCTAAGCCCTGAGTTTCTTGGTGCATGGACTCGTTTTCACTCTTCAACACATTATAGTTGTGTTCAAAGTCTCTGAGTTCTGTGAGAATATGTTTGAGCTCCTGCACTTCTTGTTGCAAGGCCATGTCGTTTTTCTCCATGACCTCTGCTCCATCACACAACTTTTTGTTGGCCTCCTCAAGTTGTGTTTCCAAGCCCTCAAGTCGCTGGTGCTTGGCCTCATTTTCACTCTTCAGACCAGTATAGTTGTGTTGAAAGTCTCTGAGCTCTGTGAGAATATGTTTGAGCGCCTGGACTTCCTGCTGCAGAGCCACATCTTTTTTTCTTGCAGCCTCCTCTTGATCACACAACTTTTCGTTGGCCTCTTCAAGCTGTCTTTTCAAGTCCTCATTTTGTTGGTGCATGGACTCGTTTTCACTCTTCACAGCATTAGAGTTTTGTTCAGGGTCTTTGAGAACATTTTTAAGCTCCTGCACTTTTTGTTGCTGGGTCATGTTGTTTTTCTCCATGACCTCTTCTCCATCACACAACTTTTTGTTGGCCTCCTCAAGTTGTGTTTTGAGCTCCTGGACTTCCTGCTGCAGAGCCAACTCTTGTTTTCTTGCAGTCTCCTCTTGACCACACAACTTTTCATTGGCCACTTCAAGTTGTCTTTTCAAGTCCTCATTTTGTTGGTGCATGGACTCGTTTTCACTCTTCACAGCATTAGAGTTTTGTTCAGGGTCTTCTTCTTGGTGCATGGACTCATTTTTACTTTTCAACACATTACAGTTGTGTTCAAAGTCTCTGAGTTCTGTGAGAATATGTTTTCGCTCCTGCACTTCTTGTTGCTGGGCCATGTTGTTTTTCTCCATGACCTCGTCTCCATTGCACAACTTTTTGTTGGCCTCCTCAAGTTGTGTTTTGAGCTTCTGGACTTCCTGCTGCAGAGCCACCTCTTGTTTTCTTGCAGTCTCCTCTTGATCACACAACTTTACGTTGGCATCTTCAAGCTGTCTTTTCAAGTCCTCATTTTGTTGGTGCATGGAGTCGTTTTCACTCTTCACCACATTAGAGTTTTGTTCAAGGTCTTTGAGAACATTTTTAAGCTCCTGCACTTCTTGTTGCTGAGCCATGTTGTTTTTCTCCATGACCTCTTCTCCATCACACAACTTTTTGTTGGCCTCCTCAAGTTGTGTTTTGAGCTCCTGGACTTCCTGCTGCAGAGCCAACTCTTGTTTTCTTGCAGTCTCCTCTTGACCACACAACTTTTCATTGGCCACTTCAAGTTGTCTTTTCAAGTCCTCATTTTGTTGGTGCATGGACTCGTTTTCACTCTTCACAGCATTAGAGTTTTGTTCAGGGTCTTCTTCTTGGTGCATGGACTCATTTTTACTTTTCAACACATTACAGTTGTGTTCAAAGTCTCTGAGTTCTGTGAGAATATGTTTTCGCTCCTGCACTTCTTGTTGCTGGGCCATGTTGTTTTTCTCCATGACCTCGTCTCCATTGCACAACTTTTTGTTGGCCTCCTCAAGTTGTGTTTTGAGCTTCTGGACTTCCTGCTGCAGAGCCACCTCTTGTTTTCTTGCAGTCTCCTCTTGATCACACAACTTTACGTTGGCATCTTCAAGCTGTCTTTTCAAGTCCTCATTTTGTTGGTGCATGGAGTCGTTTTCACTCTTCACCACATTAGAGTTTTGTTCAAGGTCTTTGAGAACATTTTTAAGCTCCTGCACTTCTTGTTGCTGAGCCATGTTGTTTTTCTCCATGACCTCTTCTCCATCACACAACTTTTTGTTGGCCTCCTCAAGTTGTGTTTTGAGCTCCTGGACTTCCTGCTGCAGAGCCACCTCTTGTTTTCTTGCAGTCTCCTCTTGATCACACAACTTTACGTTGGCATCTTCAAGCTGTCTTTTCAAGTCCTCATTTTGTTGGTGCATGGAGTCGTTTTCACTCTTCACCACATTAGAGTTTTGTTCAAGGTCTTTGAGAACATTTTTAAGCTCCTGCACTTCTTGTTGCTGAGCCATGTTGTTTTTCTCCATGACCTCTTCTCCATCACACAACTTTTTGTTGGCCTCCTCAAGTTGTGTTTTGAGCTCCTGGACTTCCTGCTGCAGAGCCACCTCTTGTTTTCTTGCAGTCTCCTCTTGATCACACAACTTTACGTTGGCATCTTCAAGCTGTCTTTTCAAGTCCTCATTTTGTTGGTGCATGGAGTCGTTTTCACTCTTCACCACATTAGAGTTTTGTTCAAGGTCTTTGAGAACATTTTTAAGCCCCTGCACTTCTTGTTGCTGAGCCATGTTGTTTTTCTCCATGACCTTGTCTCCATCACACAACTTTTGGTTGGCCTCCTCAAGTTGTGTTTTGAGCTCCTGGACTTCCTGCTGCAGAACCACCTCTTGTTTTCTTGCAGTCTCCTCTTGATCACACAACTTTACGTTGGCATCTTCAAGCTGTCTTTTCAAGTCCTCATTTTTTTGGTGCATGGAGTCGTTTTCACTCTTCACCACATTAGAGTTTTGTTCAAGGTCTTTGAGAACATTTTTAAGCTCCTGCACTTCTTGTTGCTGAGCCATGTTGTTTTTCTCCATGACCTCTTCTCCATCACACAACTTTTTGTTGGCCTCCTCAAGTTGTGTTTTGAGCTCCTGGACTTCCTGCTGCAGAGCCACCTCTTGTTTTCTTGCAGTCTCCTCTTGATCACACAACTTTACGTTGGCATCTTCAAGCTGTCTTTTCAAGTCCTCATTTTGTTGGTGCATGGAGTCGTTTTCACTCTTCACCACATTAGAGTTTTGTTCAAGGTCTTTGAGAACATTTTTAAGCCCCTGCACTTCTTGTTGCTGAGCCATGTTGTTTTTCTCCATGACCTCTTCTCCATCACACAACTTTTGGTTGGCCTCCTCAAGTTGTGTTTTGAGCTCCTGGACTTCCTGCTGCAGAACCACCTCTTGTTTTCTTGCAGTCTCCTCTTGATCACACAACTTTACGTTGGCATCTTCAAGCTGTCTTTTCAAGTCCTCATTTTGTTGGTGCATGGAGTCGTTTTCACTCTTCACCACATTAGAGTTTTGTTCAAGGTCTTTGAGAACATTTTTAAGCTCCTGCACTTCTTGTTGCTGAGCCATGTTGTTTTTCTCCATGACCTCTTCTCCATCACACAACTTTTTGTTGGCCTCCTCAAGTTGTGTTTTGAGCTCCTGGACTTCCTGCTGCAGAGCCACCTCTTGTTTTCTTGCAGTCTCCTCTTGATCACACAACTTTACGTTGGCATCTTCAAGCTGTCTTTTCAAGTCCTCATTTTGTTGGTGCATGGAGTCGTTTTCACTCTTCACCACATTAGAGTTTTGTTCAAGGTCTTTGAGAACATTTTTAAGCCCCTGCACTTCTTGTTGCTGAGCCATGTTGTTTTTCTCCATGACCTTGTCTCCATCACACAACTTTTGGTTGGCCTCCTCAAGTTGTGTTTTGAGCTCCTGGACTTCCTGCTGCAGAACCACCTCTTGTTTTCTTGCAGTCTCCTCTTGATCACACAACTTTACGTTGGCATCTTCAAGCTGTCTTTTCAAGTCCTCATTTTTTTGGTGCATGGAATCGTTTTCACTCTTCACCACATTAGAGTTTTGTTCAAGGTCTTTGAGAACATTTTTAAGCTCCTGCACTTCTTGTTGCTGAGCCATGTTGTTTTTCTCCATGACCTCTTCTCCATCACACAACTTTTTGTTGGCCTCCTCAAGTTGTGTTTTGAGCTCCTGGACTTCCTGCTGCAGAGCCACCTCTTGTTTTCTTGCAGTCTCCTCTTGATCACACAACTTTACGTTGGCATCTTCAAGCTGTCTTTTCAAGTCCTCATTTTGTTGGTGCATGGAGTCGTTTTCACTCTTCACCACATTAGAGTTTTGTTCAAGGTCTTTGAGAACATTTTTAAGCTCCTGCACTTCTTGTTGCTGGGCCATGTTGTTTTTCTCCATGACCTCATCTCCATTGCACAACTTTTTGTTGGCCTCCTCAAGTTGTGTTTTGAGCTTCTGGACTTCCTGCTGCAGAGCCACCTCTTGTTTTCTTGCAGTCTCCTCTTGATCACACAACTTTACGTTGGCATCTTCAAGCTGTCTTTTCAAGTCCTCATTTTGTTGGTGCATGGAGTCGTTTTCACTCTTCACCACATTAGAGTTTTGTTCAAGGTCTTTGAGAACATTTTTAAGCTCCTGCACTTCTTGTTGCTGAGCCATGTTGTTTTTCTCCATGACCTCTTCTCCATCACACAACTTTTTGTTGGCCTCCTCAAGTTGTGTTTTGAGCTCCTGGACTTCCTGCTGCAGAGCCACCTCTTGTTTTCTTGCAGTCTCCTCTTGATCACACAACTTTACGTTGGCATCTTCAAGCTGTCTTTTCAAGTCCTCATTTTGTTGGTGCATGGAGTCGTTTTCACTCTTCACCACATTAGAGTTTTGTTCAAGGTCTTTGAGAACATTTTTAAGCTCCTGCACTTCTTGTTGCTGAGCCATGTTGTTTTTCTCCATGACCTCTTCTCCATCACACAACTTTTTGTTGGCCTCCTCAAGTTGTGTTTTGAGCTCCTGGACTTCCTGCTGCAGAGCCACCTCTTGTTTTCTTGCAGTCTCCTCTTGATCACACAACTTTACGTTGGCATCTTCAAGCTGTCTTTTCAAGTCCTCATTTTGTTGGTGCATGGAGTCGTTTTCACTCTTCACATTAGAGTTTTGTTCAAGGTCTTTGAGAACATTTTTAATCTCCTGCACTTCTTGTTGCTGGGCCATGTTATTTTTCTCCATGACCTCTTCTCCATTGCACAACTTTTTGTTGGCCTCCTCAAGTCGTCTTTCTAAGCCCTCAATTTGTTGTTGCATGGACTCATTTTTACTCTTCAGCACATTATAGTTGTGTTCAAAGTCTCTGAGCTCTGTGAGAATATGTTTGAGCTCTTGGACTTCTTGTTCCAGGTTTTTGAGGTATTGTGTTATTGAAATACTTTCATATTCAAAGCCTTTGAATTGATCCACGATGTTCTTGAGCTCCTGAACATTTTCTTCAAGAGCCTTGTTCTGTTGCATCGTGCGTTGTACTTCAACACAAAAGCCTCTGTGACCAACTTCATCTTTCTGTGAGTGATTTGAAACGTTGACAGGCTCTTGCATTTCTTCATTCACCTGATGATCGGATTTTTGCCGTGCTTGCCTTTCAGTGTTGTCAATATCTGTTTGAAAGAGTCTTTTCTGCTCAGAGAAGGTCTTTACCATGGTATTATTTTGAAATCTTAAAGAACAGATGTCTTGTTTCAGTAAAGTTGTCTGGTTTGCTTGTTGCCATTCCAGATCTTTCAGGGTTTTTTTTAGGTGTAGAATTTCTCTTTGCAGTGTATAATTTTGCTGAACCATGGCGTCTTTCTCTGCCCTGTGCATAAGGGTCAGTTGTTCTAGTTTTTTTCCCAAGGTTGTCTTCTCAGTTACCAAGGTATTTGACATCATCTGCAATTCCTTGTTCTTTAGGCCGAGAACCTCAAGTTCTTTGCACAAGGACTCATTTTCAGCATACAGACGGTCTGCATCCTTCTGTAGAGCCTCATTCTGAGCACAGAATACCTCATTTTCTATTTGGAGGGCTCTTTTTTTCTTGCATCCGAAAAGTGGATTTGTTATGCGAAGGCCCTCAATAGCTTTGTGGAGGTACTTGTTCTCTTTTTCATGGTCCCTGCTGATTTTTTTGAGGGTCTCAATGTCTTGGCGAAGGATTGCGTTCTCCTCCATCAGAGATGGGAGGGTAAAATGCTGCTCGTGCTCACTCATTTCTTTGCTTTCTGATAGCAGAATAGAAAATGTCTGTGCCTACTAAAAACAATTCTTTTGTATGTGTCTCACAAATGGTAATGAATGTGTCCTTGCTTAGTAGAGTATTTTTACTTACCTCAGCAGTCTAGAATGAAGAGTTGTCTCTTGTATTTTGTGTCCTATAGTACCAACTTATATGCAATCAGATAGAATATAGTGATGTCATGCTTTGACGTCACGTGCTTTGATGTCACGTGCTTTGATGATCAAAGACAGCTCTGCCACACTTCCATGGTTGCTAAGCAACAGCACCAAGCTAAATATTTAGAATGACTGATGCAGATGGACGCACGACACAATCATGGTGTCCATGTGATAATGACAGCAGTCAGTCTAACAACGCAACAATTATTTAAACTGTTGACCTGTACAATTAAATAAACATTGGAACATTTCTTCTTTGAGTCTGTTCTTCAAGGGCTTGACAGACATATTTTCTGACGCGCGATCTCTCTCCGCTGGTGTTGTGTGTTCACCTGTGAGCGTGCACATGTTTCCGTGTGCGCGCATCGGGACGGAACTCAGCCGTGCGCGATACCGAGAGCGGAGGAGAATTGCAAACGTAGGTCAAATCATGTATCGACACAAATGGCATGCCTTTATGTAAATAACATAAAATAAGGCTATTTAGTTTGTTTAACATAAAAAAACAAACAAACAAGGAATAGACTTGTTCTATTGGACAGGTAGCCTTAAATGACTTCTGTTGTGATCTGAATCAAATATTGATATAATGAAATAAAATTAAATAAAATTAACTTGATCCCTAATATAATGGTTGGGGAAACACTGGGGAACTATGCTGCAAAGTGCAGTGGTAGCAGGGCTGCCACCTTTCAGAAATGAAATGGGACGCCCACCACGGCTCCTCGGGGCCATGACCATCACGGGCCGACTCCTGTGGGGCAGGGTGCTCGCAGCAGTGGCATGTTTTATTTTGTGCTGGTGTTTTTAGCAAAGGGGTGATCAAGAAAGCAATTAGTCATACTTAAAGCCTGAAATGCTTTATTAACAATGAACACATTCTCTTATAAAGTGCAGTTAATTAAATCTTAAATGAAATCTGTACCAATTAACTTTTTAACTAAATGTATTTATTTATTTGTTTCTTTATTAACTGTTAATCTATTAGTATGATTTGTTTTTTTTAAATGACCATATATAATATTTATATTGGCTAATACTACTATATATTAAATAAATGATCATTCATTCGTCCTAAACCACACATGTCAAACTCAAGGACCATAACTGTATCAGGCAAGACAATATTTTATATCCATCAGAACTGACCCGCAGGCATTTTGCGTGCGTCAGGTAGGTACGTCATTCAGCTCCTCCTCCCAACTTTATTGACAAACTCGTCAGTCTCACGGTTGCCTTGGCAACCGCTCAGCGTACCGGTACGTCAGCGCGGCGCTCTGCTACAAGCATTAGAGCACTAAATACTAAAATATGCAGAGGTGGAAAGTAACGAAATACATTTACTCACGTTACTGTATTGAGTAGTTTTTTTGTGTATTTTGTATTTTTCAAGTAGTTTTTAAAATCGGTAATTTAAATTTTACTTGATTACGTTTTGAGTGAAGTATTGTATTTCGCTATATTACAAATCCCATCCGTTACTGAGTAAAAAAAAAAAAACGTTGACTAACGAAAACCGAAAAAAAAAATCGCGCCCGGAACCACGTAGTGAGTGACGTATGGTCAGCATGTAGGCTACCACTACCAAGCGCCAAGTCTTTCTGTAGGAGATTGAGAACGAGATGGAGGTGGATCAGAAGAGCGACGACGGTTCAGAGACAGTTTGATTGACAGTTGATTATTTGAAAAAGTTTTATGGGATGGTCAGAACTAAAATTGCACATTATACCTTTCTAAGGGTCTTACATGTCATGTGTGACATGTGTTATGTTGTCATTACATGTGTATACATTTGTATAGACTTTTATACATTTGTATAGATTGTTCTTTAATTAAAAACTAAACAGTTTTGGATGTATGACCCCTTGTCCTATTTTCACTACATGGGAGAGATCCCCCGCCCCGTTCTACAGGTTTTTTTTTTAAATGTAACTAAGTAACTTTTACTTAAAATACATTTTAAATTAGCTACTTATTACTTTTACTTGAGTAATTTTTCAGATGGGTAATTTCATTTGTACTTGAGTAATATTTCATCCAAGTATTGGTACTTTTACTTGAGTACGATATTTTAGTACTTTTTCCACCTCTGAAAATATGTTAACGGAGATCCTGACACAGAGACGCAGTAACGCTGTACCAGTTAGCAGCGTCACTACGTCTTTGTGTAAGACGTACCAGTTACCAGACTGTTTGCACACACGGCAAACAGAAAACTTATTATAAATGACAACACCACTGCAGCTAAACACCAGTCTGTTAACATACATGCTAACATACAGACACACTGAAAGTGTCCGTTGGCCAAATAACAGCATGTTTAACACGGTATTAGCATTAGCATGTTAACTTAGCCCCGTGGTTAGCTCCGCTGATTGAGTTTGACACCACTGTTCTAAACAACCAATCAAACCACAATAGTCTAAAATAGGCTATGACCATGAACTGACAATCTTCTGGCAAAATCATTGACCATTATTGTTAGATTTAGTGTTGATCTGTGTGTGACAGACATGTGTTTTGGACATTTATGGAAATACATGTTGTGTCCCGTATTGGTTTACGGGACGCAACATTTAATTGCCAAATAAGTGACGATTCCGTATTTTACGGGACGGGTGGCAACCCTAATGTGGTAGTGCAATAGTATAACTGAGCTGCCAACTCTGCAATTAGTCGACAACTTGCTCCACCACCACCTGAGACATAGCCGATGTCAGGTCATCATATCACATTGTTATCAGAATCCCAATACACATTTACCTTTAACAGACATCAGGGTTGAATCAACGGCTAATACCAACAACCATGTGCCAGTGGACACCGCATTAGTAATAACAAAGTGCATTTAAATGTCAGTCTGCCTGTACACATCCAACAGGCAGACTGACAAAGTGCATTTAAATGCACTTTGTCAGTCTGCATGCATGTGCCGGATGCGAATACGTCACAGTTAAGCATTGGGCGTCACACCCGTGGGGGATGGGGATGTTGCAACACCCCCACTTTTTCAACAAGGTGATTTCATCCCCCCCACTTTTTACTAAAGTATTAAACCGTTTGCCCGCAACGGCAGTGTACCAGCGTACTGATAATGGAGCGCACCTCAGACATGAAAACCCATTGGTCAAATTAGATTGATTGACAGCCATCCAGCCAATCACAGCCATTTGACCAAACCCACTAGTCCCGGCCGCCCGGGAAAGTAAACAGTTACATGCTAACACGGAGCTGACGTTAATCACTGCCGCAGACAGCAAACAGAGCAGACGAATGAAACGGTAATTTAACAAGTTAATAATGTAGAATTTTTGTCTGTAAATAACTAAACTATGTCTTGCTTTGTGTCATGTCAGCTAATATTAAGCAAGCCAGGTGGCAAACAAGGTTAATGCAAGCCCAGTAAAGTTAACCCCTTAATGCCTAGTGTCGCGAATTCGCGACGCACTGTTTCCGCTCAGACTGCAGCCGAAATAAGCATGTAATACTCCAATGTCGGTTTGTGCACATTCAAAAAATTCCGATGAACCTTTTGCAAGCACTAGTTTCTCGTAGGACCGGTCAGAGTGATAAGCAAAAATACAAATAATTAATTTCTTTATATAATTGAAAAATCAATTCAGGCGTTAAGGTGTTAATGGTAACTTACAGTTTTCTAGAACAATCCACTGATTTTGATATTATTCAACATTATCATTATTCTTTGTATTAGGAATGCCAAAAAGAAAAAATCAGCAGGAGATTGACTTATTTTTCCACTCAAGTTGTCATGTAATTAGGTGACAGGAGGGAAACAGAAGGCTGTCAATCCATAAATGCACTAATTCAACTTTATAGTAGTACATATTCTTGCATGTATGTGTTCATTTACGAGACTTAAAGCTATTTGTTGGAGCTTAAAACTTTCTTTTCAATGAAGAAAATCCCCTACATCAACTCATCCCTTTTACTGCTCTCAGAAACTAGAAAAGAATAGAAATGAAGACAATAAAATGCAATAAAACTATTAAAATCTTAAATAATAAAAGGAATAAAATAATAATATAGAGTATGATAAAGGCTAGGATGAAAGATTAGTTAAAATAAATTAGAATAACAAAATATATGTGAAATAATGAATAAAAAGCAGATAAAAGAACAACAAAAGAAATGAATATTTCCTCATCAAAATCAAGGCTGTAGAGGTTTGTTCTAAGTTTACGTAAAATATTTCAACACTTCCATGTTCAGGAATATTAACATTGAGTTCTTTATGTAGGATGAGGAAGGGAAGTCCAGGAGTCAGGACAAAGGAGAGCATGGAGAAGATGAGGGAGAGAACAGGAGAGAAGAGAGAGAGAACATAAGAGAAGAAGAAAGGAAAGAAAGAAAGTCACTCACACTTGTTCCTAATAAAACATAAATTAATTGCTTAATACCATGGTACGTGATTGTTTGTGAATATCTTGGGTTATATAGCGTTGTGCTATATTGTACATTTTGAATGCAATATTATTTGCATATCCTCATGAAGAAAATCTAGAAATGCATTGCATTAGTTTTCCACACACACACACACACACACACTTTTAAAATTGCTGCTCCACCCCTGCAGTTAAGTAATGGCAAAAGTGCATGAATTATGGGATTTATACTTATGTCAGTCACATAAAATTTTAAGTATACATTACAAAAAGTATGAAAAAAACCCTATAAAACAAAGCGATGCAAGGCATGTTTTAATTAGGCCAGACCATTAGTTTCCTGCAGCGATGCCCTTGAAATTTTCCAAACAGGTGGCCAGATGGGCCCACTGACAGTTGTGGTGGCACACATAAACCAAAGCTTAGCTGATGTTTTCCTTCAAGTCAATGTCGATATTTGTGAGGATACTACTGTTCACTGACTGTAGAGCCAATAGAATAGTAGGAGTTTTCCTTCAGGGCTTTAAAACATGTCTTCTGGCAGAGAGTCGCCCAAGCAGAGAAACTTTAGGAGTCAGAAGCAGTATAAAGGCAGTGACAACTGTACTGTGAGGAGGGAGAAGTGGATTGTGAATGGGCCAAACGCAAGATTTCTGCCCAGGACAGGTTTGTGTCCTGTGTGATTACTTAGTACTTTTAGATTTAGTTGACTTAGTATTTACAGGCCTTTTTAAGATTATGCTGCAATGTGGTCACATGTATAGGACTAAAGCTAGTCGGTCAGATTTAGCTTTCACAACGTCAAACACATGTTAGAAACAGATTCATTTAGAATATTTAAATGAGTATTGAGTCTTTGGACTCTGGTATACAGTTTTTATGATATCACCTTTTACTTGTTTATGCTAAAGCCCATTGTATGTACACATCCAACAGGCATGAAGCAACATTAGCATTTAAGATTCAAGACTGAATATTTAAGTCATGTTTATTGTCACTTCCACAATATGTTCATAACAACATACAGAGGTTAAAATACTATTTCTCCTAGTCCCACTGCGCCACATATGCACACACTATCACACACACTAACCACAACTACTGCTGCACTACTTCACTACTTTATTCACTCCACTAGAACATACTAGTACTGCTATTGATAGATACGACTGTACAGGCTAACCGGAGTGAACATCATTATTGACATATATACAGTTTTTTGTTTTGTTTTGTTTTTTAATGAATTAGCATTTAAAGTTCTAAGCACCCAAAGAATTCTCCATCTTTTTTTTTTCCAGTTGTGGAGATAAGTATTATTTCTGCAGTATTTTTTATTCAAATTCTCCAGTTAGTTTCTGTACCGGTCTTGCATTTGTCTGTCTGATGTTTGGTTTTGAATCAGGGCTTGAAGTCCAATTGCTGTGTCAGTTATTTGATTTATTGTTTATCTAAAAATGTTAGACGCTCTTTCCTTGATTTAGTTCAAGAAATGGAGAGAACCGAATTTGCAGATGGTCAGATGGAGTCCATTTACCTAGCATGTGCACTTCACCAGGTGGCTGCTCAACTGATTGGTTGACAAGGATAATTGCTTCAGTGGTTGTTGGGCCAGTGGGCTGGTTGTTAGACTCACTATTTGACTGATTGTTCTGTGTACAAAGTGCTCAGAGAGGGGTTTTGATTGCTCCTTCCCCATCAGGCCATATTTCTTTTCCTGTGTTTGTGGGAGCACCCTCCCCCCAGCTGCAGTGAACATATTGCCATGGGCTGCAGTCCAGTGCCAGGCTGTGCTGATTGGCTGGTACCGACTGTAATCACTTACAATTGGCCCATTATCTGCTGCATGCCACACCCCCACCCAGCTTTGGAACAAAGTTGAACAGTGGACACACACAGACAGGAAGGTGATGCAAGGTTTGTGATACATTTTTGGCCCCGTATCGAGTACTTCCTGTGTGTAATTTGTGTGTAAATGTGTGTCAGTGTGTGTTGTAGCGGCGGCGCTTACAGCTTGGCTCTGCACTGTGTATAAGTTCTGGAGAGATCACCCAGTGCCAAGCCAAATAAGGGGGAATAACTCTCTCGCTGTGTGTATTTAGATTATGAAGGCTCCCTTGTGTGTGACTGTATGACTATATCACTGTGTTCATGTGTGTACAATGTGTGCCAGAGGAAATTTCCAAAGACATGGTAATAACTTTTTTTTTTGCCAAGTTGTGAGTTTTACTGCAATTTATCAAGAAAGAAGCGATTGGTCTTTAATTATCAGGAACAATTCTTGTATTTTGTGCCCATCTTTCATTACATATTATCACTTGTAAGGAAAATGTAAGGAAGTAAAAGTGACGGGCTGTAATTTGTGTGATGAAACTGAAATTTTATGCCATTGTCATTATGCCTAACAGACCAATGCTGTAAAAAGTTAAGTTTAGAGTGTCAGATGCAGTGACCCACCCTTGACTCTTTCATACTAGAGATTAGACAACACAAATGAGCAGCAGTTACATTGGACAGTATTTCACCAACCCCATTGAAATCATTGTCCTTCCAACTTAACTGATTACACTGCCAAAAAATAATCTGAGATGTGTGTGTTAACATGCCCTAAAATATCAGTCACAGCAGATTTTTTTCTGACGCATAAAGTGGTTCTGCCCATGTGTTTACTCAGCATTGCTGCATACATCGATTTTGACTTACGTTCATCTTTACAAACACCTGTCTGAATACTTTTTCCACCGCGTATGTTTCCATGGGGGCTCTCTAACCCCCTGGAAATTTGTTGTGTCACCTGATGGGACATGGGACAAACAGGCACAGAAAGGATGCATTTATTCCAACCACAGAAAAATGATTGGATTTAGGGTTTACACCACCCCCTTAATCCTGATCAGACCAGTCTGTTCTGATTGAGGTCATTACATGAGACATTTTTATTCTATTTATTATTAGTGTTCATGCAGAGGTTGCGCTAGACTTTTTCATTGTCCATCATTTTGACTAAAAGGGTCATAAAAATGACATCATCTATTTTTACCCATCACTTTAAGTTTTTAAAATGATAATAATGGCATATTCAATAGCATTTAATTTGAGTTTATTTTTAATTAATATTCATTTCAAACAAGCTGAACAGAGAATCCACACCGTGGATACACACATCAAGTAGAGGAATATACGTAGGCTAACTTTTTCTCTGCAGTGACAAAAACAACTGACTGTGGCCTCAGGAGCTACATATGAACAATTAAATGAAACGATTTAACTAAAAATTAAGGCATGGAACAAGATTAAAAAAAAAGAAGAAAAAAAAATCAAATTAATTAGAGGCTTTGTAAGTAATTAATTTTGATGAATCACATATTAATCGCAACAATATTTGCCCCAAAAAGCAACATTTTGTTGACATGGCTACCATATTCAGACATGAATACTGTAAACACAAGCTCTTTTAATGTATTTAATTGCATTTCAATTCAAAACAGTAGAAAAGGAAAGAAAATATCCCTGGCCAAAACTGAATAGACCTAAAGTTAAAGTGCCATTTTAAATACTTTAAGTACCTTTTCAGAACAGTACTGACTTTAAATGGTATAAAAGTTTAGGCTGCCAACACGTCTCGTCCGTACAAGGACCGGGACTGCTAGCGCTAACAGCTCTGGTACCGTAGGATTGAAGTGCTTTGGCGGTATGCAAACTTTTTTTTTTTTTTTGCACAATTTGCACAAAATGCCGCTTTACCAAGGATTCCATCAGGTAGTTTTTGTAAATAAAATTTGCCTTCCATCAGAACTAGCAACGTGGTTTCATCCGAATCCTCCATTTTGGTAGCCGTTATCCAAGCTGGCCGAGTATATACAATCAACGGCTGAGCTCTGACGTGTGCATCAGTGTAATCGGTGTACCAGGAAATCGTGCACTGAAAAAAGTTCCGCGTTGTTTGGAATGTAAAATGCAATTGGAGACAAGAGCCAATAAATAACGTCACTCGCCACCAAGTGGTCAAGTGGTGAATTGCAATCCGTCAAAATGACAGATGGCCTTCAGATTTTTCCGTCACAGTTTTAAAAAAACGGTCAATGATGGAAAATATTCGGTTAACGCGATCCCTGGATGTCCATGTGAACATAGCATGTGTCAAAACCTCGTATTCATGGGAGCATCCTGTTGGCAGCTATTCTGTTCATGATATTTTCACAAAAAATAAGACACTTTTAGACATTACCTTGACTGGTAAATAGCCGTTTTCCACCATATCATAGACCAGCCATAAAAAAATCAGCAGCTGCAGTGTAATTGTTGTGTAATTATGTTGAATGAAGTCACATGGATGCGACCCTTGGATTACCACTGATAACAGACATTTAAGTGTTATAATTGTAGGGGATTGTGAGAGACCGAGCTGGCCAAAGCATGAGAAAACTCAGGTGGTTTAAAGAAAAAAAAAAGATTTTATTTACTCAAGAATGCAAAAAGAAGTAACTTACAAAAATGATTTAAGGTTCTGGGGCCATAAAAGAGGTCAAATTAACAGAACAACTCAGCTGTAACTGAAAAACTAAACAGAACAGACTGAAACGAACTCAACAAACAGACCTAACAGAATGAACACAGTGGGGCACACTTACAGTGGCTGATCAGACCCATAGACACACTAGTGGGAACTGAGACCCACTACTAAACAAACAAGGGGCTGCACAGTGGCAAGGTGGTTAGCACTGAAGGTCCCGGGTTCGAACCCAATTTCTGTGCGGAGTTTGCATGTTCTCCCTGTGTCTGCGTGGGTTCTCTCCAGCTTCCTCCCACTGTCCAAAGACATGCTGGTTAGGTTAATTAGTGATTCTAAATTGGCCGTAGGTGTGCATGTGAATGTGAATGGTTGTCTGTCTCTTAGCCCTGTGATAGACTGGAGACCTGTCCAGGGTGTACCCCGCCTCTCGCCCGATGACAGCTGGGATAGGCTCCAGCAGACCCCGCGACCCTTAACAGGAACAAGCAGTTACAGAAGAAGAATGAATAAACAAACAAAAAAACAGAAAAATCTTCTCTAATCAAACAAAGACCCTTTCACTCAGCCTCCTGCTCCATACCTCCCGAGGCAGCACTGGTAACTACAAAAGAGATAATATAAATGTAATGTGTGAAAAAAAACAGTGTCATGTCTTTTACCCAACTATATGTGTTAAAAGAAAACCTTTTAAAGCAAACTAATTAAGAACACAAATGAACTACAAACTAAAGGTGTCAGTATCTACCTCCCTGCTCCTCCCTTTTCTTTTCCAGCAATCTGATCCTTCATCTGTACCGTCGGCCTCACATATTCCACCTGCTGTCACTCTTCTCTTCCTGCCTCCTCTCCCTCTTTTCTCCTCTATGCCTTTTGCTACCCATCCTCGCACACAGTATTTTAGATTGCCAGTTTCTGCAGCATCTGCTTTCTCCTCTGTAGCCGTATCCACATTGTTCTGCAGTTCACTGTCAGCATCCATAAATCCAATTTGCTGCTCATGCATGTGCTCCAGCATGTGCATGTTTCAGATGCCATTTAGTTGTGTGGACATTCAAGCATTTCATGCATCTAATTTTTGGATGTGCGTGTTTACATGCTTGATTGCAGCAGCTTCATTTTGCATCCTGCTGTCACTACATGTGTTTTCATGCGGCCGCTTGTGTGAGTGCACGTGCACTATACTTTTATCTGTGTCCACGTGCCGGCATATATATTTGTAATTATTTGCGCGGGTGTGTCAGTGATAGCTCTAGGTCTAGTTGGCTGTCAGTCTTGATAAGGCCAGCGGTTGGGAGGCGTTAGCCGGGGCTGCCGCTCGCCTGGCCTCCGTGCGGTTGATCTGCTGAGAGGGAGCTGAACCATTAGACACGCTGCAGTGACTACAGAGGGTGGGGGGAGAAGGAGTGCGAGGGTGAAGATGTATGGTGAGAAAGCTTTAGATGGGAAAAAAGAGAGCAAGAGATGCGGGAATGAGGAATGGGGGTGTGAACAGGATTGAAAGAGAAATTGGGAGGGAAAGGAGACAAAAAGCAAGATGGTCAGGTAGAAGAGAGAAGGTTCGGGGCAGACATATGGGACGTGAAGTAGGGAGGGAGGGAGGTTGAAAAAAAAGATGAGGTGTGCAGTGATAAGGACAGGAAAGGGTGTAACTTGTTAATATTCGCCCTTACACAAATGAGAACATTCACAGCATGAAAGTGTGAAATTCATTAAACGCTATCTTAGGTGGTCAAATCTTTTTATTTATACCCTTTCATCTCTCACTTTCCTCTCTCCTCTGTTCCATCATTTAATATTCTACCAATCATTAGCTTTAATCTATGGAGTACTTGTTCTATCCTCCTCTATCTCTCCATCTCCCCCTACATTCAGATATCACTGCACTGTCGTCTCCTCTCTCTCCTCTCCTTATTTAGAAGTGCCGAATACGTTTCATGTTTCTTCTGTTTCCTGGGGGAATATTGGCCTCTTGTGTGTAAGAGGTAGCTGAAGTGAAATCGCCATCGGCCTAGACAGCGAGATAAATGTGTCTGTAGCTTCTCACATACTTGACACCAGGTTGTCAGTTTGAATTTGGTCTGAGAACCAAAGCCCCTAACTCACTCCTCCTTATAATAAATACAACTGGGATTGTTATATTCAACGCTTTAAGGCGCTGGCTTCATAGGCAATTCGTCAAGTTAAAGATGGAACCGGCATAATTTGCAAAGGTTATTATGTCAAAACATTAGACAGCTCCAGTGGTGCTTCTTCAAACAGCAAGTGGCTGTGGAGCAAAATTCAGTGCGTCACAAACTCGTTATATCCACAGCAAATCACTAAAGTAGCTATTGTGACATACTTCAACATGTGTGATTTTTCTGATCAGACATCAGTGTTCACAGTGCTGACGTGAAAATGGTGGAACCGTTAGGAAAGCAGGGAGGGGCTCGGATCTGGTCGCAGTGGCTGCAATTCATGAATGACTTTAAGCCACGCTTTACGAAACAAACATTCAGTTTTACCACTTCCTCGCGCTGCTGCTGCTCAGATACAGATCTGAAATGTTTACCGCTGCTGTGAGAACTGTGAGTATCTAGAACGGATCAGGCCAGGAGAAAAATCTAACTGATTGTATTTGGTATCTTGTTGCACACAAAATGGCAGCTTGTGTGCAGAAAGATATTTTTGGTTTTAATCTTAGATGTGTCAAAAATCTGGTCAAAAGAAGCTGTCTTTACATTTATTAATATATAATATTGGCCTGAATTGTTCTCATGGACTGCATACTGTGTATTTTATTGAATGACATGAACAAGTCTCATCTTGTCCTAACCTTTCTATCTACTTTGTATTAAAAGGACACACCTAGAGTCACACGCAGTCACAAAACATACCAAACTGTTTCTGCTACTCTCCTCCCTTCTGTCTATCCCACCTCCCTCTACCAGCTAGCCTCAAGCAGATGTGTTCCCTGATATGCTCAGGGTTCTGCTCACTATTAAAGGGAGTGGCCACCTTCTCTTTAGTGCGTGCTCTAGAGGTTTCAAGCAATGTGGAGGAACATCGAGAAGAACCTAAAAGCTGGAGTACAGCGGCTAAAAAAAATCAACCAGATGCCTGGAGCCAATATTCATTTGTATCCCCCTGCTCCATTATCTCTATAAAGCAATGAAACAAGGAGGAGGACACAAATAAATGACAGGAATGATTGAGCCTACCAATGGTGTTAAAAACAATGGTTTCCCTGACCGTCAACCCGGCCCACTGGCTGTCTGTGACATTTACCACTAGTGAGGATGTGATGTAACCATCATTGCTGGTAAACTAGGTTAGGCCCTGGCAGTTAGTGGGGCATCTGAGGCAGCTTATATCACAACAATCATCAAGTGGCCATGTGTAGATGAGAGAAGCTGCAGGAATAGAAAGAGTAAGGCCGGGCAGGTGCACACTGTAGGTGTCAACCAGACCAACTCAAAGAGATGGGTAGTTTTATAAATGTGATTATGTTCTGTAGGGCAGAGAAAAAAGTTTCACAACCAGTATACATGCACGTTAGAAGTAGTAAAAGTGAGAATCAAAAAGTCATAGATGAGATTATCCCGGCTGCTAATGTTAGTTCTGTTTGTGTTATATGTTAAACGTAATTTTATATTTTATAGTCAATGCAAATAAGAATATAAAAAAAATAACATAACAGTAACTTTACTTTGTATACAATATTACAGCATTATGAAAATTAAAAAGTAACACACTTATATTCCTGCATGACACACTGTAGATATGAGTGTTGAAAACTGGGTGGAAATACAGCACATTTAATGCTGAAGAAAGTGTGGAATATTAGGAGAAAGTTTCATGGTTATCAGAAATGAAAAAGTCAGAATGTCTTAAAAGAAGATTAACATACTTAAATCTTTGAAGAAAGTTAGTGGAAGAGAAAACTTATTAACATGGGCTTTGTTGTTATTTATTAAAATGAGAAATGATTATTGTGTTATTTCATATTTGAATAACGACTGCAAATGAGGTTTGGAATTGTTTTCCTGATAATAATAAGAACCGGTTTTTCCTCTCTTTCCACAGCCTTTTAATTGCATAACTCTTCTTTCTTGTCTTTTTCTTTTTTTTTTTGGCCCTCTCTGTCGTCTTTCAGGAAACAAAAGATGAATTTTAGCCGGCACTGGCTCCTCCCCATTCCTGCTGTCTTTCACACACTCTCTCAGACACTCACTCTATGTGTGCTCTGTCTTCCCCCGTCGTCTCTTGTACACTCTCACACTCCTGTAAATGCGGCTCTTCTTGCAGTTTGTGCGCGTTTGCACGTTTCTTTTTCTCCCCCTTTGGTGACAGGGACGGGAAGACAGAGAGATTTTGTGTAATAGAAAGTGAGAGAGGAAGGGGAGGGAGGTAGCTATAGACGGCAGGGAGGGAAGGAGGGAGGGAGGGGTAAGACAGATAGACAGAGCAGGCGAGCGAAAGGGACGGAAGGGAGGGGAGAGAGAGAGAGAGAGAGAGAGAAAAAAGAGGGGGAGCACATGTGTATGCTTGTCACTAAGGGGCTGGGAGAAGGACTAAGGGAAGCGAGGTAGCTGGCCACAGCCGCCATATGCTGACTGGATTCCTGTTCATGTCTGCTGTGTGAAGCTTGTAGGTTTCTGTTGTGTGCTGGCCGGCTGGGGAACGCACCATGGGAAGCTCACATCTCCTCAACAAAGGCATGCCTCTAGGTAAACAACTAGCACTCTGCTTTTATGTGGGAACTCTCTATGTGTGTGTTGTGTGTGTGTGCGTGTGTGTGTGTGCCAATATTTGTGAACTGACTGTACATTATTCTGCCTTCCTCCTTCCCCTCCCCCTTCTCTCTCTTCTCTCCCCTTTTCCGTCTTCCTCCTCCTCCTCTTTAATTCTCTCTCACTCTATTATCTTTTTTTTTCATCGCTCAGCCTCTCTCGTCACTCAAGAACGGTTAGCCCTTTCTCTAAAGCCCTGTGCGTGTGCGTCTCCCTCTGAATGTGTGTGAAGAGGCAAATCTCTCTGCTATTGAAGGCTGCTTGAACACCTCCATTTGCGGCGACAGAAATAGACCTCTCTCTCTCTCTCTCCTTTCGAGGGCTAGCAAGGACATGACACATATTTCCCTTTCATTGTGCTTCTTTTTCACGGAGAGCCGCTGCCTTGAAGCACACACACACAAACACACACACACACATTTCGCAAGCGCGTCCGCAAATGCACATACAGGGAACTCTAGTGACACACATATTCAAGTATAAACATGAATGCCCAATGCACACAGGCAGGTGATAGGTGCTCGGTGTGATGACAGGGGCTTGAAAAGACTGTTCTAGAAAATGGGATCAAGGTAGAGCTGTGAGGAATAAAAGAGGTAGAGGGTGGGGGGTGGGGGGTCGGGTGTGGAGCAGAAGCAGGAGGAGGCGGCGGAGGAGGAGGAGGAGGAGGAGGAGGGTGTGAGGATAATTGATCATCCACCACCCTTGAGCCGAATTAGTACGTCTGTGCTCACCTAAATCTGGATTTGCAGGAGCCATTTCTCCAGAAAGAAGCCATAATACGTGAAGTCATCAGCTGTATCTCTTGATGATATCAAAGATCAAAGTTGAAGCTCAGATCTTTTTTACTTTCTCTTTCTTCCCTTCCCCCTCCCACCATCCTCCCCTCCTCTCCCCTGCTTTGGGAGAGATCCTCTCCGTATCTGCCCTAACAGGTTGAGAGTTCAAGGTCACGGGAATAACGACGATTACGGTTCATGGGAGGTTTTGCCCTTTTTAAGGTCCGCATGCACAAATCACTTTGCCGGTCAATGATTGTGACGCTGATCTGCTCATCGGGTTTGTTACGGCGCGAGATCGTTGGGCTGTGATTGATAGATGTACCGATTCATGTTTCTAAAGGCAGGGGGTCCTCTGATCTGTCTGATCTGCTCACAAAGGCCCAGATCAGTGACACACATCGGTCCTCTCACTCACTAAATAAGATTCCTTCGATAAATGACTGAAATGTAATCCTGTTTTTCTTTATCTAAACACTAATTTGGCGCACCCGATAGAAACAGCTGATAAGCCAGTTACAAAGTAAAGCGCAGCGTGATTGTGCTTAATGGCCCCAGGCAGTTTCCCACCAGGAGGTTTCATGTAGACATGTTATCACGACAAAGGACAAAATCAAGGAAACGGCTGGTGTGGTGACATGTCGTCAGCTTAGAGAGAATCGGCGTTACATGAAATTGCCATGAGATAACAAGTCATTACAGATCCTTGCTGGAATGTTAAAAATAGATAGCTGCAGTTTACACACACTTAAAAAAAATGCAGTTTAAAAGGTGGGTATAATTTACGGTGTTTAGCAAATACACTGTGGCACTAACAACCATTAAAACACTCGGTCTGTTATGCCCAAAATATATCTAAGTGTAAGAAAAATACTTGAAGAAAGCTTGAGCTAAAATCAACAGTGGAAGATCTGCCAGCCATTACTGAATGTCTGATCACTGATCACAGTGTACTTGATTGAGAAACGCTATTCAGAAACGGGGACATGGAAGTAAGAAGGATGACAGTGTAGACAGATGGCTAAATAACAGCCCTGCAATGTAACATCCAAAAACAACAATTAGGAGGGAAGCTACAATTCAGTTATGAAGACTTAGCACTAAGCACTTATTATCCGAGTGCATGCACCGTTGCTAACTACCTATATGTCGGCATACTCAGATGAGTCTGTTTACAGTAAGACCTGAAGATGACTTTCCAGCAGGTAGTTGCTGTTTTCTTTATTAAAACAATTGCACTGCAGTTTTTTTATGTAAAATAAATCATGTTGTCTTCTTTGTTTTTGAATGCATTACCTATTTTAATATTAGATTAGCCATGTTGACGCTAATAAATTGAACAAGTAAAATTGTAAAAGTGTATGTTCTTGAAGTCGGCCCCTAAACTCCAGTTTAGGAACCCTTAATCTACATACAATTAATGCTTCATAGCCTTAATAATCCATTAGGAGGCCATATATACTCCAGAGTGTCCACACTGACCCCAATCCAATTGAAACTTAAAAGTGATTGTGACTTTTTTCTCTCTGCATGTTAACAGTTAATCCATTGAACCATGCTGGCAGCCATACAATAATCCAGTTACAGCCTGTATTTGAATGTAGTATTTCCTGTGGTGCAAGTATTGTTTGAGGCAGTAGCTTTTCCTGTTTTATGGCAGCATTGCGGTGACGTGCACAGTCTTGACATCGAGAAAGGTGTTCGGAAAGAACTGCAGGTGGTGGAAATGTATTTATTTTTACACATTGAAACAAATATATCATATATATTATCGCATGCCCAGCCTGCAAGATTCTATTTTTTTCTGTAATTGTTAAGTGTCTGATTCAGTGCAGGGCTGCAGTGTATATAGTTTTATTGATTTATCGCACTATGCATTATTTATACTATGAGGCAGAAAATTGCGGCTGTTTTATATTTATTTATTTTTTTATGATGGGAACAAAAAGCTGACGAACCTGAACTGTAACTGTGAGTGAAGACCTTGTGTATGTGTGTGTGTCTGTGTCAGAGGCGCCTGCATGGTGAGCTACTCTATATTTTTTATGTGTATCACTGCATATAGCACTGTATATTAGTCAACCAGCATGGGTCGGAGTGCTGAGCGTGCACCTGTGTTTGTGTGCATGTGGGTGGGGCAGAGTGTTTGTGTGTGAGCACATGAACAAGGGAGGACTGGCGATGAGAGATGTGTCCGTCCCCATTCCTTTACCCCAGGGCTGAAATGTAGGTAGGCAGAGATAGAAAAAAGAAAGAATAAACGACTGCAGAAACATCTCTGAACACTTTGTACCTGGACATTTAGGTGTTTTTTTTTTTTCTTTTACAATGATGATATTAAACGCCGCAATGCTAGAAATGGCAGGAAATGGCAGAGGAGATAAAGAAAGCCTGGGGAAGTGAGACTGAAATGAGAGACAGAGATCTGAAAATATGGCTACAATAGATGAAGGGGCGGTGAGATCAACAGTGAGGGGCTGAAAGAGGAGGAGATAGGGGCTTTCAAACCACGCCATGTCGCTGCATGCCACAGGAGCCAGTAACGTTATAAATTGGCTCCCACGGTCACAGACTGATCACAAGTGCCGACAGCAGCGCTTTTCTTTCTTCTCTTCTTTTCTCTCCCTTGACGGTGGAAAATACAAAAACTGCTGCGGAAATGTGTCCTCCGCCGCGGTTCAATTTCAGTTCAGTTGGAAAGGGACTGAAATGAGATTTAATAGAAGCAGTCTGACCTTATTTCAGAATGTAAAAAGAAAAAAAGAGAGAAAATATTAAAAAGGCGCTTGTGTGCGTAAATTTGGCACTAACTGGAAAACTGAATTGTAGTTTAAATAAGCTCAAATGAAGTATGTAAAAACTTATCAGAAAGGCCACGTGCTATGGTGTGAAAGTGGAAGCTGTGTATGATTAGGTTTCCTTTCTAAGAGCTAACTCCTATTTTCATTATGAGTAAATAGTCAAACGTGTTCTTGGTTATTTCATTAATAGTTTGGTCTATAAATGCCACAAAACTGATGATGTCTTCAGATATCTTTTTTTATTTATTTTTTTATCAGATAACTATTCTAAAACACTAAAATTTTAAATGGAGAATAAGAGAACTAACACATCCTCATATTTTAGAAAGTGGAACTAAAAAAATGTTGCCTACTAATTTTATTTGCATCAGTTGAACACATTTTTAGCTGTGTTTTCATTAATAAACACCAAGAAAATGACCATACTTGAAAAGCTAGAACTAGCAATATTGCTTAAAAATGATTTTAATTTATTTCGGTCAATCTGTTTTTATAGTTCAGTGTTTGTTATATTGTAAACCCACAGATGCTCTGGAAAGGCCTTCTTATGTGAGCGTGTGGTGACAGCCTGTTGTTGTGGTCAAACCTGTGGCCAAGCAGCTTGTTTTGACACATCACTCCCTACTCCGAAGGCTGGCAGACTTCCCGGCAACCTGCACATTTAAAACAAAATGAAAAAAAAATTCTTTGTCATCATCTTTGTCGACAGACAGTCCAAAAACATTTTCTCCTTCCTCTGGGACAGTATTCCAGCTGTTCTTGTGAGCAGGTCAGTGACAGCTGGATGTATGCAGGCTGCAAGGCTTTCCCACCGGCTCTCCCGCTGCAGCCATTGGCAGATGCTTTTCCCGTCTCTTAATGTCAGTCAGACGGCATTACCGTCATTTAGGTCTGATTACACATTTTTGCGAGGGGTGCAGTTTTCATATCTGGAATGTCATTTAGTCCAGCCCCTTAAGAACAGACCACACCAGCTCAGCTGTTACTGTACAGATGGCTATTGTTTTTTTTTTGTTTTTTAGAAAACAATGAACAAAACTTTCCTTTTCTTTCTTGTTTTTAATGTTTCCTTGGGTCCAAATCAATATGTATTATTCATGGTGGTGAATCTGAATTAGAGCATAGTTGCAGAGAAATGCTGGATGGAAAGAAAAAGCAGAGTGGATGCTGTGGGCCCCGTTGGCTGTCAAGAGGCCTGTTTGCACGGTGAAAGCTCCCAGCAGTCACCCAACCCCTCGGCTGTGTGTATGGGTGTGTGTGTGTGTGTGTGTGTGTGTGTGTGTGTGTGTGTGTGTGTGTGTTGGGGATGGGGGGTATTTAATGAGAGAGGGAGGAAAGAGAAGGGAGAAATGGAGAGAGTTCAGAGTTTAGAAACTGAGCAGGCAGAGAGGGAAAATGTCTGGGTAATTATTCATTATAATGAAGGGTTTAACGAGTACTTAATGTGACGGAAAAGTGAGAAAATACATTTAATAAAAGAGACAGAGAAATAATGGCCATTTGTTCGATTTAGAAATTCAAAGAAAAAAAAATGGTTTGTGTGAGAGAGACAGTGTGGGACAGTGTTTTATCATATAGTACTACTCAGCAGTCAGTAGTGCTGGTCCTCCCAAGGTCACGCATGGTGCTGGAATGAGAGCTATTTCCTCCCTCAGTGTGTCCAAGTGTGAGCCGGAGAAATGCCTGGAATCCCTGTTACTTTCTTAAAAAGCGCCATTCAGCTGCACAACTGACAAGAATTTCATTATTTCCTGAAGTCATATAATTGTGAAAGTGTTTAATTACACACCTCATCTTTGAATCCCACTCTGTTCATACACAAACGTAATCTTGTAAAAGATTTGCTGTGCCGTGCAGCAAATCTTACAGTTCAGGCAAGCGTGTCCGAGTTACAATGAAGGCTGTGTTGAGTCTTTTTCGTTGTTGTTCAATTGCAATGTCTCCACTATGCTCCATAGATTTTGTATCGATGTGTAAGTGCAATGGCCTCTGGGCAAATCCTATTAGGGAAAGCTAATGTTTTACCGAGCCACATAAGGCATTTCGAGCAGGATTTGAGTTTCACCTTATTGGTCTTACCACACTGTGGGGGCAGCTTCATCAGATCAGGTTTCATGCCGTAATCTGCAGATAAGAAGACAATGCAGAAAATGGTCAATGGGGCGTGCTACGTTTTGAGATACCTTTGATTCAGTGCGTCTTGTCAGGGTTGCAAAAAAATTGTAATGTACTGCATTACCCTTCAATTTGGTTCTATGAGTGAAAGCACACAGGAGATGCCTTCATCTTTATAGAGTAGAGTTCAATTGAGACATTGTCAGTAATACAACTTGCTGTAGGCAAAGTCATGTACCTGACACTGTAACTCTTAATACAGCAAAAGCACTTCCAGTAAGTATTCTTAGACAAGCTGCTAATGTGATGTATTTTCTTACTCTAAAAAAGATCAAGGAAGAGATTTCTTTATACTATATATATATATATTTTTAAAATTTATTTATCCTTTTGTACATGCTATAATAACAGTTTATATTGATCCTGTGTGCTACTGTTCTTTCTCCTCTGCTGCTAGAACAGCACTGTGGGATCAGTAGATAAGATTATCTTGGTTTATTTTCTCTCCCCATCTTATCTCATCTTATGTTATCTTGAACCTTTGCATTTCTGTCATGTCTTAACCACAGTGCAACTTTAAACCAAACACAACCCAAACTAAAAGGTGTGGTTGGACGCAAGCACTACTGTAGGTGCAAATATGCCTAAATGGCTCGGTGCGTGTATCTTGAATGCAACGGCACAGGAGGAAATGCTGGCGTTCTCATTTTAAAATAACTTATACTAAACAGAATTGTGCAAAGCATTTCAATTATTCTTGTTTCACAATAAACACAGACCCCTCAATCCCGTTTTCAGAAAGCACAGCAGAAAACGCTGCAGTGCACTGAAACGTGAGCCTGAAATGCATGTCATCGCTGCATACATTATTTCCCCATGCATGCACACCGTCTCTGTCAACAAGCAGAAAAACAATGTGTCTCTGCAGGGAAAAACAATAAATCCCCACAATCTTACTGTCCACATTCTCGTTTCTCGAGAAACAGGATTATCATCCACCTACGTTGGGAGAGTTCATTGCATGTTGTTCCGGCGTCTCCCTGTTTTTTTATTCATATTATTCATACGGTTTGCACTTATTCACTCCTGGGAGCTGCCAAGGTTTATCACTGTCCTCACCTTCTAGACACTGTGCTGCTCTAGTGGAGCACATGGAAGGAATAAAATAAGACAAAAACAGCTACTAGTAACTGGCCCAATGCACCTGATGTAACATGTCAACACACTTCCTGCACAGAAAGTATTATTTTTAAAAGTATTGAAATTGTCAATGTAAGCGCCTACGTGGTTGTAGCCTACATGAACGTCCTCCTAAGCCGCTGTAAGCATGTATACTTGTGTGCTGGTGTGTTGGCATTGTTCTATATTATGCTGCTAAAACGCTAGCCTGCTGTGCCGAGTTCCTATAAACAACTGTGATTGGAACTGAGCTGCTCATGTTGGAGCTGGAGCAAATAAATATTGAACCTTAACTGAAATCACTACAATAGCAAAAAGAGAGTAGATGTCTGAGTAGGTGTTGTGTAGGAGGCTGAATCTTCAGTGGCACTGAGAGACGAGGCTGAGGAGAAGCATCTGGACCCATTGTTAAATATCTGGGGTGGTGCATCCCAAGCTATGGCGTAGATCCAATGCAGAAGCATAAATCTAGCTTTGGGTGTCATACACAATCAAAGCGCACCTCTCCAAACCATTTTGCACCAACATAAAATGGTCAAACGAGAAGAAATCTAACAATTGTTGAAAAATCGATGGGATGCAATCATGAAACATGTGAACTAGTGTTTTTTTTTGTTTTGTTTTTTTTGCAGTGTTCCTCAGTATTGTCAAAAAACATGAGAAACGTGAAGCAGGTGTCAGTACAAAAGAGCAAGTTAATTGTGTAAGAGAAGCGTTAAGATGAGTCTATCAGTGATTTTTCCTACCATTTATTTCCCTTATAGGCCACTTAATGATAGCTCCTTACGGAGGAATGTTAATCTTCTAACTAATTTGTGGGACTGCCAAACATCTGTCCACAAGTATGGTTCTCAGGGATCCTTGGCATAGACCCTAAAAAGCTTTTTTTTTTTTTTTTTTTTTTTTTTTTTTAAGTGAACTGTTTAAAATGATGTGTCTTCTTTCTCACAATGTTAAAGCTGGAAAACCACTGTCAACAGTGGATCCATCTGGAGGTCTGAGTCTCCAGAAAGTTTTGGGAGGAATAATTTGAGTAAAATGACAGAAAAGGTTGCTTATTTGAGATGTCAGCCCGCACCTCCCAGATGGAAAGACGTCAGGAATAAGTGAAGGGTGCAGTCAGCATCGGCGGAAAGAGGCAACTCTGCATTTATTTCATCTGGAGTTTTAGAGAGCTGTCAAAACTTTACATGTCAAAAGAGTCCCAATGACAAACAAACACACCGGCTTCGATTTTCCTCAGACTCTACATCCGTCCATCCCTCAGATGTCTTGAGTATCAGTCGATTTATCTGCCAGTGATTTGGGATGATGAAGAGAAAAGAAAGAGAAGGGGAGAGAGATCCAGGAAAATTGCTATAGGAGGGAATATTTCAGGAAAACTAATTCATGCTACTCACATCAGCTGCTGTCCTTGTTAAACCAGAACAAATTTAGTGGGGTCATGTGGCATATCTGGCTTCTTAAATGCCACTTATCCTCCTGTAAGGCCAAGCAGCACTCTGTAGGTAATAGTTTAATCTGAGGAAATGATTTAATAAAGCTGTGGAAAGGTTGCAGGAGTGGCTCACACTTACTCGGTTATTGACAGCTCTTAGTTCACTGGCCACCTCTCTTCACACACATCTCTTATAGTATAGGCAGTTTAGACTTCTGCGTTTAGTTGACGCAGAGGCTACGGCGATAACGCAGACACCTTGGCAGACCCTTGGCAGACCCTACGTAGACCCTACGTAGAGCCTAGCGCCGTAGCTGACGTGTACCTCCCCTAGTATTTCTTCAGCAGGAAGTATTAACAAATATTAACCTGACTGGCAAAAAAGACACAGCGCCAACTAGTGTTTGGGTGGTGGTGTTACAGAGCGAGCCAGACTGATGAGTGCACGAGTCCAAGTATAAATGGCTCGCATTGGTGTTGGCTATGTGCGTAGTTCCTTGTGTTTAAGTCCCACAGTACCATATAAGTGCCTTTAACTGCAGCACTTCCTTACTCATCTGCCTAACACTTACTCAACCAATTCATTGTTTTGATGTTTTTCATGTGCATTTTTCTTGTATATATCTGTAAATAGACACTCTCTGTCAAGCATATATTAAATGGAATCTAGCGCTTTGGGCTGCATGCCTCCTTGTTTTCACCCCCATTTTCTTCCAAGTAAGTGGCTCCCAAGAGTCACTCTCAGCAATTCATTTATATCGTCGTTGAATACTGTATAAGAACTAATTATATGAACTGGTACAAAGTACAAAAAGATACCATCATGATGTTTTTGTCTCTCGATATTTGATTTTACAAGAGCGTTTTTTTTCCGAGGGCAAGTGTATCTTTTTTTGGCATTATTTTCTGCCAGCGTACCTGCAATTCCTCCCTCATCCATCTTCCCTAATTACTGCCTGGAATCAGCACATTTTAGAGTCAAAAAGTCTGTAATAATTAAAGCAAGCCAGTGAAATATTTTAAAGTTATGAGGAGAAATACAGTTGTTGATTATGACCTCACACTATGGGAATTAATTAAGACTGACAGCTGCTCTGGGAGATGTTTTTCTTCTGCTATGCTTATTGTCACAGTTGTCATAGCAACTGCATCAGTCCAATCAGTCCAGCAACATTGTGAGATACAGATGAAGCAGGGCCTCGTGTTTTAGTGAGAAAAATGACAAATAATTAATATTAATAGTGGTGTTTAAGATGCTGTCGGAAGATTTGACCACAGAATGAATGTACATGTAAAGTTCTTAACCCCTGTGTGGTATACACTTTTGGGAACCTCTGGTATACATATTCGGGGTTTGAAGAAAAAAAAAATTAACTTTGTTCTGTTTATCTGACACTTTTTCTGTTTTTGTTTAGGTGTCAGGCCACCCATTGTGAATGGGCCCATGCACCCACGCCCACTGGTGGCACTGCTGGACGGGCGAGACTGCACTGTGGAGATGCCCATACTTAAAGACGTAGCAACCGTGGCATTCTGTGATGCTCAGTCCACACAGGAGATACACGAGAAGGTAACAGACTTATTACACACGGATATCATAACATCATTAAAAAGTTTAGAAATTTCAGTATATTTTATTAAAATCAAATTTATTTTAAAGCTACAGTGTGAAATGTTTGTCTCTCCCATCTGGCAGCGAGTGTAATTACATAAACACCGTTGAGGCATGCATATGACAAGAAACCCTCATTCACCTCTCTTATTTACTCCCTGTCCAATTAGGGAATGCCGTGATAATGCTAATCCTTTGTCCTATGCGTGTCGTAAGAGTTTCTTTTTCATATGTAATGTCAGACATGTTTCTTGGAATGCTTCCTATTCTTTTATTCTTCTATTTTCCTTCCTGACCGCCAGAGACGATCAATAATAAAACCTTAGTTACATCTTTTTACTCTCTTCCCAACCAGCTCTTGCATTATTGCTGGTTCACATAAAACACAACCCGACTGGTGCGTCGGATTTAAATCTTTGGATATTTACCTGGTTCTGATTAGCTTAAGTAATTCAGCAAGAGTTTGATTGTTACAGACGTTCATTTAAAAAGCCCACACTCTAGCTTTAAATTAGATCTAAGTAGAGATAAGATTTCACAAAACAAACAATAAAAATCTCCTACATTCATCTCTGGTATGTCTCTGGTATATTTTGGGACACGTTTGACAAGTAACATTAGGAAACCAAGTTGTGGCGTTTGCAGTTTACCCCATCAATCTCAGATCCAAGCAAGCTTGACGCTGGCGCTGAAACTAATTATCACTTTCATTATTAATTAATCTACTAACTAATCTTTGTCATTAAAATTGACAAAGTTGAAAATGATTTTGAAACTGAAGAACAATGTCCAGTTTTCAGACACACAAAGTAATACTATAGTATGAAAATGCTTATTTTTTGTCCGAGCAAAAGTCCAAAACTCAACATTGGACATTGATCTGTAACTGAATAAGATCAAGATGGCACCAAGCAGAAAATTGAATTTAAGGCTTTTTACAGAAATTTGCTATGATGTATATCAAGCTCATCTTTTAATTTTATACATTACTTTGATTGATAAGTGATCTTGGAACAGGAACATTAATTTGCCAATTCACTGCCCATCATTATGAGCCACAGAGTTGGAAAACAGGTTCATATCATCCTCTATTTGATCACAACATATTTAAATTCCAGACTAAATGGAACAAGTTAATTTAGTCATTTGTTCCATCAACACCTGTGATATCTGAAGTCAAATTTTAATTTTAATACTGTCTGTCATTAAAGAGGCCCAGAAATGTGATAAAAGACAAAAAAGAAATATAAGTTAATAACAATAATATGTATAAATAATAAGAATAAAGAGCACAAAGAAAAAACATCAAATGTGGGTCATGCTCATATCTTGCCACCATGGATCATAAATGGGTTTGTATGTCTGGCAGGGTTACGTCTTGTTCTGGGTGTCTGCCAGACGCTCTCTCTGTGAGCACGCTCAGTAGGCCACAGTGTGGGAGAAACAGATGGCTCTCCCCTTCGCTCACTATCTCTCTCTCTCTCTCTCTCTCTCTCTCTCTCGCTCACTCTCTCTCTCTCTCTGTGTGTGTCTCCCTGGTTAGCAGCCACCTCATTGTGTAATTAAAAGGGCTTCTTTACTGTAATTGAACCGCATGTCATTTTCATCCTCACACAAGAAGCCAACTGCTGGCAACGTTAGAAAAAGATCATACGATTAACAGAGAGACAATTAAAAGGCAGCGGCTGACGCTGAACTGGATTTTCACACTGAGCCATATATTCCTATTCTATGTGATAATCTAATTATCCGCCTCTGAGTCACAATATGTCTTCAGCAGTTTAGACAATCAGACACCATCCTGATCAGGAGTCGCTCAGACTCACGTGTGAATGAGAAACCCGCTAATATTAGACTGCATTGCTAGAGACAGACACCTTATCTTGATTCCTGTGGTTACAAAACGGTTTCTATTGTATTTTATTTTGAGGAAATGCAGTTATTCCTTGCAGGCAGCGACATACAAAAACAGGATATGGGGCGACATTAACTACATCCAGAAAAAAGAACAACATACTGAGAAAGACTGATTGTGAACTCAGTGAACTCTGGCTGCACACGCCAACAAAATAAACTCTTACAGATGATATTTACTCCATGAAGTGTGTACTGCATATAGCCAAATTGGTCTATACTTTCTGCTGCTTTAATTCTGTTCATATTGACAGTTACGTAGCTACATTTCATGAAGATGCACTCATAACAAAATCTGTGCTTTGTTCAGGTCCTGAATGAAGCTGTAGGAGCTCTGATGTACCACACCATCACTCTGATGAGAGAAGACCTGGAGAAGTTTAAAGCTCTGCGTATCATCGTCCGCATCGGCAGCGGTTATGACAACATTGACATCAAATCTGCAGGAGAACTCGGTAAGAAGCTGGAAAAAGGGCTGGAGATCAGTCTTTATGAGTTGACACTAAATCACATTAATCACTGGCAAGGACTTTGTTATATTGACCAGGAATGTACACTTAGGTTTTTCTGTTGGCTGGGTGAGATGACCAAAAACAACAACTACTAACTAATGCAACTCACAAAAACTACAGCTACAAACAAAGCTACAACTTTTTTTTTCTACCTAAGCTCAAAATAGAGTTTCTCTACTGAAACTATATTCAGCATCTTTACAAACATAAGCTTTTTAACACATTTTTCCCAGTATGAAATAGCAGCGCTTCTGTAATTTCTTTCTAACTTGCTGCTTTTTAGTTGTTTTTGTTTGAGTGGTTTTGAGATAGGTGTGGCGGTAACATCACTATCTCATAAAGACACACATTCCCATTCCACTGCATGCTTTTGTTTCAAGTGTTGCTACAGGCTTGTTGTGCTGCAACATTTGGCTTTTAAAGACTAAATTTCAAACAGTACATTAATCTGTTCTGTGAATTCAAACCATTTCTAGTTTATCGTCTACAGAAGCTGGGTTTGGGTGAAAACAAATGGAGCACTAATCTGATTTGTGACATTGTTCAAAAGCTTGAATTAATTCACTGGTTATCGCCCAACTAGGTGTTGTGAAGCTTGAGTCGGGTTTGATTTGCTGCTTGCTGTTTCACCAGCGTTGAGTCTTATTAAAGTAATATGACCTATAGATTCAAAAGTAAAAAATGTGCGTTTAAAAAATTAAAAGCAGACGTTGAAGTTTATTTTCCAAATTAGGAATAGGTGCAATGATGGCACAATTTCTAGGTTCATGTGAAGGTTGTAGGTGTGCATAATTAATCCCATTTTATTTTCAGTTACCTAAGTACTAACTAACTTCTAACACCTCTATAACTCTATGACTTACTCTAAGTGCAACAGAGACACGACAAGCTCAGAAATAAAACTATATTCTCCTTACTTATAAAGTAAGTCAAACAGCCAAAAGGCAGCTGCCATGTTTACAAGAACTCACTCTTTTTTTATTAATCTCTTTCCTGCAACAGCCTGAACTTCACTAACTTCCCCTATCTCCTGCTACCAAGAAACTTTGCTATTTTAAAGTATAGTTTTGTGTTTTTTAGAGAAACCTGCTGACATTGCACCTTCTGCCAGGACTTCGCCACCGAAATAGCTTTTACTAAACTTCATCCCTCCCCACAAATGGCCCTAAAAAAGCTATTACTAATCCTTATCTGCTCTCTGGTCCAACAGGCATAGCTGTATGCAATATGCCAGCCGCCTCGGTGGAGGAGACGGCAGACTCCACGCTGTGTCACATCCTCACCTTGTACCGACGTACCACCTGGCTGCACCAGGTTCGTGGCCCCATGTAGCTGATAAAAGAAACTTAAATGAAGTGGATTTAAACTGACTAATTCAAACTGTATTGGTTAGAGGAGTGCATTCGGTTATCACAATCTCAGTTTGGACAATTACTTATCACTGTCTACTGACGAATCAGCAAAATTGAAACGTTTCATTTTCTTTAGAATGTGGCTGTATTTGAAAGACGTTGATGTAAAGTGTAGAAGGTACAGTAACATGTTCCTCAAATCATTATTTAGACTTCCTTCATAATCATGATCACAATAAAATAAAAGGATTTAGACTTTGGTCTTTAAGTCCTAACAGTAAGACATAAACCTGGGTCATGTTAAGCTGCTATGTTTTTGTCTAATATTTGCATGTGATAATTAATTGTTACTCCTGCCAGGCTCTGCGGGAGGGCACGCGGGTTCAGAGCGTAGAACAGATCCGAGAGGTGGCGTCAGGAGCAGCGAGGATCAGAGGAGAGACCCTGGGAATCATAGGGCTCGGTGAGAAACAACACAAACCCATCTTTAGGCCTCGTCACTCTGAACCAAATACTAGGATCAGCATGTTAATGTGCTCACAATTGCTGAGTTTACATAGACTATGGTTTTCAACTAATAATTAGAATAATAGCTTCATGTATAGTCTCTTAATCGGAGCAGACAAAACATTTAGATAATCCATTCAATGGCAAAATATTAGCTCCCTAATAACCATGTAAAAGCCTGATCTGACTGATTTTCTCTGATTGTAATAAATACACACGTTAGCCCTACGTAGGGTGAGCATCAGGTGACGTGGCGAGTTTCCAGGAAGTACAGAAAGTGTTTGGAAGCCAGAATCATTGTAGGCAGCAGATTATTAAAAAACAAAAGCAGCCATAGAAAACAATAAAATAAAGTCAACATCTTACAGGGTGTCAAAGGCCAAGGAGAAGAGATGGGTTCTGGGAAGTGACTTAAAACAAACAGAGAAGTGGCCTGTCTAATGTACAGAGGCAAATCATTCCACAATTGTGGAGCAAGGAATGGTCCCCTCTGAGCTTCAGTTTAGTTTTTGGTAAACTCAGGAGCAGCCGTACAGCTGACCTGAGAGAGCGGGTGTACCAAGTAGTCGACTTTACTGCTGGACTAATTGCCTTCACTGTACCTTCATAGAAGACAGGTGAGGAGCCCAGTAGGTCGTTGCAGCAAACTAGCAGCGGTTCATCAATTAAATGTTATTGAAGGTGTCGATTTATAGGCTTAACATATCAGCACACAGTATTGATAAGTGCAAGTGTTTATGTTCAGTTCTGTTGTGTTCTATTAGTTGACATTGCTGCTGTGGTTGTTTATGGTGTTGACGTGGGCTACAGCCGACCGTGGACCGTGTTCAACAGTCCGTAGCTTCTTTTGTGTGAAACGCTACAATATGCATTCAGGTCAAGAACATAGATTTCATTGTTGCAAAGCATTACTTTCTACTGTGTTTTTATGTGTGACGTCATCGACTAGTCGACACAGACTCGATTTTCACCATATATTAATTGCAAGTCGTTCAAGCCCTAGTAATGAAGGTGTGGCAGCTCAGAGAGGCAGGGTGAGACGAGACCACTGAGAGATTTAGAAGCAAACAAAAGCATTTAAAAATGGATCCTAAAATGTATGGGCAGCCTGTGGACTGAGGCTAAAATGGGGGAAATGTGCTCGTGTTTACGTGTGCCAATTAAAAGACGTTTCAGGTTTGGTTGAAGACGTATAGTAAATGTTGGCAGGTTTTTAACCATTAAGCAGTTTCTCTGTTTTAAATTTTAATTCATGAAGTTTTGCTCCCTGCTCAGCTAAACTGGCTTCCCAAGGAGTTACTTCCAATAAAATATAAGCGGATTAACCAGAAGCAAAATGCAAATCTCTTTCCTGTAGATTGTGAGAGTTTTTTTTTTTTCAGTTAATAATGAGCAAACCTGTGTCCAGAGCATTATATAATTTGTGGAAGTTCAAAAAAACAGGGAAGGTTAACTATGTTTTTTTTTTTTTTTTCTACTTTCCATTCAAATGAATTTGTATGTAAAATGCTCCTGTGTGCATATTGATGTGTGTGTGACTCCATGCCTGTGGCTGCTCATGTGTTTCTAGGTCGGGTGGGCCAGGCTGTTGCACTCCGAGCCAAGGCCTTTGGCTTCAATTTGGTTTTCTATGACCCTTATTTGGCTGACGGAGTAGAACGATCCCTGGGACTACAAAGGCTCAACACACTACAGGTAACACACATACTTACTGGAGTGAGACCGTTTTGTGTTTGAGACTTACAAATGTTTCCACCACTTATGTTTTATAGGAAACAGTTATTTATGCTGACAAGAAGCCCTTCCAGACCTCCACACCCTTTAAGCCAGCCAGTAAATCATTTACCTTGATTCTTACTGGCGTAGCTAATGGACATTTTATGGTGCTGAGGCTGTAAAAGTACTGAAAGCTAATCCATTTCCAGGCCTAATTTCTTTTTTAAATGATTCAGGGACTCAGTTTAGCGAGAAATTGCAATGGATTTGGATTTTAAGCAGTGGCATGACATTTGCCTGTCTGTGAATGAGTTTTGCATTTGCCCACATCCCCACTGCATTGCACTGCACATAACACAGACATCAGCAAAGTATTTATCTGTGATACCTGACTGTCTCCTCAAAATCATTTCCACCTCTGCCTCTCTTCCTCCTCAGGATCTGCTCTTTCACTCTGACTGCGTCTCTCTGCACTGCAGCCTCAATGAACATAACCACCACCTGATCAACGACTTCACCATCAAACAGGTAGAGAACAGCTCACACACACTCATACACACACACACTTAAATGATTTATTTATCCCAACATCAACTACTACATCCCGTAGCTATAAATATTAAACAGGCAGATACCCAGGGAAGCCCACCACCTACATACAGATTAATGAGTTTCTGTACTGTGTGCACAGAATATCTATTGATGCTGGCTCTTCTTCAGCCCGGAGGATTATACACTAGCTCTTAAACAATTCTGACCTTGCTGCAGGAGCAGCACTGAATAGACAATTGCTTTATGGGAATAAATAAAACATCACATATTTATTTTAATGGTTAGGTTTCAGTGTGAATTTCTGAGAGCAGAATATGTGATTTTGAATAGATGTGCTGCATTTATCCTGTTTCATATTTAATGTTATTGTGACTTTAAATGTCCCCAAGACAAAGTGGACCAATTTTTACATTTAAATCTGGTGTACTGCTTTAAGTTGGAGTAAATCACTGGCTTTGTGTATGTGTATTAAAGATGCGACAGGGGGCGTTCCTGGTGAACACAGCCAGGGGGGGCCTGGTGGATGAGAAGGCCCTGGCTCAGGCCCTGAAGGAGGGGAGGATACGTGGAGCTGCTCTAGATGTTCATGAGACAGAGCCTTTCAGGTATTACATTTTTTACATAATATAACCTATCAAGGAATTTAAATCTAGTTTTATAGACACAAAAACATGTATACAGTAGTATTACACTGATCGGCCAGAACATGAAAACCACCAACCTGTGAAGGTAATAACATTGATGATCTCATTAAGAAACCTGGATTCTGGCAATTTGGTGGATGCAATATTGATCATCACCTGAACATTGGTGCAGACCAACCACAGCTGCATGGCAACAGCAAGGGGGTGTTCCTTGTATCTGTGTGCCGTATGTTCCCCAAACACCCATGCACCCAGCGACACCCATGCACCCAGCCATCCGCATGATGCCAAAGATAACAAGATGCACCAGACCAGGCTACCTTCTTCCATTGCTCCGTGGTCCAGTGTGTTCTCATACCTATCTGACACCTACCTATCAGAACCAGCATGAACCTTTTCCTCAGTTTGAGCTACAGTTGCTTGTCTGTTAGATCAGAGCACATGAGCCAGCGTACAATCCCCAAGTGTATCAGTGACCCTTAGCCCTCCATGACCATATCACTAGTTCATAGTGTTTCCTTCCTTGGACCACTTTTTATAGCTACACTGACCACCACAGGCCAGGAACTCACCACAAGAGCTGCATGTTGCATAGACATCAGAATTAGGCCTTTGTCAAACTTGCTCAAAGTCTTCCAAAGATATGTCCTGATTATACACTGCTCAGAAATATCAAAGGAACACTTTGAAAAGACATCAGACCTCAATGGGAAAACAAATCATGCTGGATATCCGTACTGATATGGACTGGGTAATGTGGTAGGAACAAAGAGATGGCACATCATTTGATGGAAATGAAAATTATCAACCTATAGAGGGGTGAATTCAAAGAGACCCCAAAAATCAAAGTGAAAGAATTATGCGGCAGTCTAGTCTATTTTGCTGAAATTTCATTGCAGCACCTCAAAATGGAACTTAGTAGTTTGTATGGCCCCTACATGCTTGTATGCATGCCTGAGAATGTTGGGGCATGGTGTCCTGGGGTATCTCCTCCCAGATCTGGACCAGGGCACCAGTGAGCGTCTGGAGAGTCTGTAGAGCAACCCGACGGTGTCGTAATGACATAATGTCCCAGAGGTGCTCTATTGGATTTAGGTCAGGCGAGTGTGAGGGGGCAGTCAGTGGTATCAATTCCTTCATCCTCTAGGAACTGTCTACATACTCTTGCAACATAGTGTTGTGTACCAGGAGGAACCCAGGACCCACTGCACCAGTGTAGGGTCTGACGGTGGGTCCAAGGATTTTAATCTCGATACCATGGCAGTCGTTGCCGTTGTCTAGCTGGTACAGGCCTGTGCGTCCCTCCATGGCTATGCCATCACAGACACACCACCAAACTGGTCATACTGAATGATGTTACAGGTGGCATAATGTTCTCCATGGCTTCGGGGTGAACCTCCTCTCATCTGTGAAAACCACAGGGCGCCAGTGGCAGATCTGCCAATTCTGGCTTCACAGGCCTACTAGAGGATGTCGGGCCCTCAGACCACCCTCATGAAGTCTGTTTCTGATTGTTTGGTCAAAGACATTCACACCAGTAGCCTGCTGGAGGTCATTTTGTAGAGCTTTGGCAGTTCTCATCCTGTTCCTCTTAGCACAAAGAAGCTGATACAGGTCCTGCTGCGGCCCTGTCCAGCTCTCCTAGAGTAACTGCCTGTCTCCTGGAATTTCCTCTATGCTCTTGAGACTGTGCTGGGACACAGCAAATCTTCTGGCATTGGCACATATTGATGCGCCATCCTGGAGGAGTTGGACTGCCTGTGTAACCTCTGTAGGGTCCAGGTATCGCCTCATGCTACCAGTAGTGACAGTGACCCTAGCCAAATGCAAAACTAGTGGAAAACAGAGAAAAGATGAGAAGAGAAAAAATTCCAGTAGCCTCCACCTGTAAAACCATTCCTGTTTTGGTGGTTGTCTCATTGTTGCCCATGTAGTTCACCTGTTGTTAATTTTATTAACACCAAAGCAGCTGAAACTGATTAGCAACCCTCTCTGCTACTAAACTATCCCAGAGGTTTAACCGACTTGATGCTGTACTCTGATTAAAAAGTGTTCCTTTCATTTTTTAACAGTGTATAATTAACTGATGTATCATTTGATGGATTATTAAATGACAGTTTGATAGTCTGTTCACTGCTTGAGTCAAACAAAATGCCAGCATGTTAAAAAAGACAAAACAAGCAATTTAAACAATGTCACCACTGATCTGGTAAATTATGTATGTGTTGTTGCTGGCAATTTGTAGAATGAGTGATTCAAAATATTGAATAGCGGCTCAGGCTGATTGCAGTGTATTTACATGTGTCAGTTTCAGTCAGGGTCCGCTGAAGGATGCTCCCAATCTGATCTGCACACCGCATGCTGCTTGGTACAGCGAACAGGCATCGCTTGAGATGCGTGAGGAAGCAGCCAGGGAGATCCGAAGGGCTGTGACAGGTAGTACACACACACACACTGTCATGGCAAGACACAGAAAACATGACCCCTGCTAGAAAATGTGAACCGAAGTAAAAAAAAAAAAAAAAAGAAATATATATATATATATATATATATATATATATATTTTTTTTTTTTACCCAGGTGTATTGCTACAGGCCCGTCACATTTCTTATTCTTCCCATTGATGTGGTTTCCCCTGTGGCTCTGTCAGTTTACAACAGGCTGTTTAATCTTGTCCTAACGTTTGGCATAAAGTGGGTCAGTGTGGAAAAAATAAATCACATATACTTTGAAATGTAGCACCGTAACACTAACTAACTAGCTCCCAGAAGTGACTTGTAGAACACGGGACCAATAATTTAAGGCCCGTTACTTCCATAGTTGACATATTTTTCCATCTTTCTTTTGTCTTTTTTCAGGTCGCATCCCAGACAGTCTGAAGAACTGTGTGAATAAAGAGTTCCTCACTCAGAACAACCACTGGGCAGGAGTCGACCCAGCTGCCGTTCACCCGGAGCTCAACGGGGCTTATAGGTAACAGCTGACTTGAATTCTTTCATCTGAATGAACAATTATTTCACAAAAATCTTGGAAAATCAGTTAGATTAGTTAGTTATAAATCTGCAAATGACGATATAGAATGTAGTTAGTGATATGTAGCATGTTGCAGCCTTGTTGGATCTACAGAGTGTTTGCAAATGTGATGACAGCAATGACTACATATGATAAAGGAGGCAGCACACTTGTCTATAATTATACTGACGGACAGATAGTGTCTCCGCATGGCATGAGGAATTCAACCAGGCAGTGACAGAAAACGACAACAACATACTGGTTGCTGAGGAAGTGTGTTTGTGGGGGGGATCACAGTCCAAAATAGCAACACAATTCACATGAGAGGTTCACAGCTCACAACTCCTGTTATAACACCGCTCTCCATTCTATGTTATTAAAAATTGAACAGTTTTTGTTTTATATTCCTCTGAGACTTCGGTCATCCACAAAATAATGTAATAAGCATTTTGTTCTGCTTATAGCATTAATAACAAATGTAACATTTCCACCCAAAATAACCACATACATTTAGATCATTCACAATTAAGCTCTGCTGGACAAATGTAACCATGATGAATGAAATTCAATTAATTTCTGTTGTATTAAAGTTTTTAAGTGGTCAAATAAAACAAAATCTATCTATGATAGTTGGTTTGGTTTTAATAATGTTACATAAATCTACTGCCATTTGAATGCCTCTCTACTGTTGTTTCAGTCTATTGACTCTCCTCTCAGGTATCCCCCAGGTGTGGTGAGTTTGCCAGCGGGCGGCCTCCCTCCACCCGTTGAAGGCATAGTTCCGAGCGCCGTGCCCATTACGCACACCCTCCCGCCTGCTGTCACACACCCACCCCACGCCCCGTCTCCGGGACAAAACACAGTGAAGCCACCGGAGGGCGACAGAGAGCAGCACCCGAATGACCAACTGTAGCCACACATCCACTCACAAAACACGCTTGCCTGTGTTGTCTGGTGACTGGGGGAGGTTGGCAACTGGTGTCATAGCGATAAGTTCCTATAGTGACAGGTGCGGCGTCAGACCGGTCAAGGTCCCAATAACAATCGATGATTCACAACTCTCTGGTAATTGGTTCCCATCAGCCAGTTCAGTCTCCAAAGAGGAAGAAGATGAGAAAGAAGAGTGGATAGCTGTTGAGATGACATGGCAGCTGTCTTCTGCCCCGACAAGATGATCTTTGCGTTCTATGCCTGAAATAAAAACATTAACTGTCTGTTGATTTGGGAAGAAAAAATACTGAATCAAACTCCGCTGTCTTAGACTGTAGTGTGTCGAAAGTTAGAAGGGTGAGATTCATGTCTTTCTCTCTTTTCGGTGTCCTTTCCTTAGTTTGACGTACAAACAAAGTTAGTAGGTTATGAAATGAATGTAACCTGTTTGTGTACAGTTTTTAGACTTGCCGCGAGAACATACTGATATTTGTATTTCAGTCTTAACAAAAAGAAAAGTGATCTCTCTGTGTAGCCAAACTGGTTTGAGAATACGATGTTTTTTTTTTTTGTGTCCCCAAATTAGCAAGCCCCCTACCCCCAAAAAAGAGGCAGCTTTTTGCACACCATCTCAGGAAATTAAGTTTCCGCAGTTGGTATATTATTTTTTAAAAGGTTTTGTTTTATAAATTCCTTTTTATGCCACTTAGTGCTTTTGTTTTTCTACCTGCTTGCCTTTTTGTGTCCTGCTACATTAGAAGAAGAACTTTACCAAGAGCTAAAGTTGGTTCTAATGTGTGCTTTTGTTGGTTATGTTTAAGGGGCATGTGATTTTGCTCTTGGGACTTGTGTAAATGTTTGACCCAAATCGAGGGGGTTGTAGGAGGAAAGGCTGCAGGGAGGTGGAAAAATGGTATGCTTGGCTGGGGCAGCTTCATTCTTTGTCACAACTGTAATTGATATGTGTGCAAGGTGATGCACTGAGAGTTTGTGGCAGACTACAGTTTGAGAAAAGGGGATTTCATCTTGTCTTATTTGTGTCTAATGAGTCAGTTCTACCCCTTTTGCTCACAGTAATTATGCAGGTCATGGAGCATGAACAGTTTCATGAGTCATTGTTTTGCATCATGCTGCTAAATAAGTATTTTCCTGAAGTTGCCCTTTAGGCTACAGACATCACCAAACACACTTGCCAAAAATCGCCTCATTTGAAATTCTGAACCTATTTGTACAGATGTCACATCCAGTTAAGAAAAGTTAATGGTTACTGACAGATATGGAACTGTTGTGTGCTTGAAGTTGGACCAACCAACCAACTATAACTTATTAGTTTGGTCAACCTTCTAAAAGAGGAACAACATACTTGTGAGAATGAAAAAAGTATCTTTCATATATGCACAATGAAGTAAAGACATTTGGTGATAGCATGTCAGATTTCTGCAATTTCCGCCGACTAGTATCCCTTTAATCTTCCAAGATGGGTCCTTCCTGAGTATACCGTTTAGCCACCCTCTGTGGCCTCTGTGTCTATGTGTACATATGGTGTTCTGCCTGCCTGTGTCAATGTGACTTGGTTGTATCTGTGTCTAAAAGAAAAAAAAAAGCAGCACTGGGAGGAGGGGTGGTGGCAAGTACTCTCCACAAGGCATCATTACAAAGACTGCCATCTAAATGCACAACAAAACTAAAACTGCTTTGAACTTGGCTTAGAATTCAGCCAGTAATCTGTATTTCTACTGGTTACATTCCCACAATGTCAACAATATGCTGATATAAAATATCCATAACTCCTCTCTGGAATATTTATTACTGATTACAGTTCATGTGTTATCAGGCCAGCGGAGTGACGGTGCTTTCTGGATCCCCTTCTACCAGCAGCTGAGTAGTCAAAACAGTTTACTGTTGCCTGCCTGGTCTTCTTCATGGTGAGGTAGTAAGCGTAGCAATCAGGGATGGAAATTCCACTAGCCATTGGTGGGTATTTTACAGCTTAGGCCAGTTTTGGGTTCTCACTGAATCTGAGCATCTCATACAGAAGGTACTGTCAGGCTAGAGCCCAAAAATCCCCAAATCTGTGCTGAAATATCCTGATCTCAAGCTTTCCTCACCAGATGCCTGTCATTTTGTGGGGGAGAAACTCTTTGCTAGTTCTTCCTGATGTTAACTAAAAGCATTCCTCCTTCAAACCGACGGGTGCCACACCTCCAAATGACAGACGAGCTTTTAAAGTGTCGAGGTGCTCCTTGAAGTTCCATCCCTGGTAGTAACACACAGTCCACTGTTGCCTACTTTGGTCCCCTTTATGGTAAAGTAGTAGGCGTAGCAATATACAGTATACATATTCTATATTCTACAGTAAATATCATTATTTTTGGTCAAAACTGACAACCTGAAAAAGATATGTTTGTGACTGTATGCATTTGTATGAATTATTTTAAAAGGAAATAAACTGTGGAAAGGTGACACCTGTGTCTTGATACTGATTTGTTTGTATAGTCTCAAACACTTTACACTTTAAAAACACTTTACTCTTGGAAACCCTAAAAGTTGTAAATAAATGCCTTCAAAGATACATTTCAGGAAATAGAGTAGAAATAGAAATAGAGTCTGAGAACAGTTTACAATGCTGTATTCTACTTTTGGTAATTACTTTATGTTTTTGGAGTTGCCTCATCACAGCAGATTATGGCAGATTATGATTTTTACTTTCATTTGTCATCTTATATGAAAAAATTAATTACCTTCGGTATTTTTGGAGAAAAAAAATGCATATGCAATAGTTATTTTCATTATTTCCATTGAAAATAATATTTTTCGATTCTATTTTCAGCCCCAGCTCATCTTCTGTAGACTGCATTTCAACATCCTTGTCAAAGATACAGCAAATGTAGCCTGCATACCAACAAGCTTAGTTCTCAGACGTAATTATATGTGGTATTGAAAAAAGGCCCTCTGTAGTGATTCTGGTTAGATGAACTTGATATGAACGTTTTTTCCTCTTGTATATTTAGTGAGAACGATGCACTGTGCTCTTTTTGCTCAAAATACTGATTGACTCCACTAGGTGTCACTAGCGCAGCTGTCATAATATTGAGAAAGACAAGCAGGCCAAACATAACATCTGAATCTGCAGTGGCCCTGAATGTGTTTGTGGGTTTAATTTCTTTATTTATGCAACAATTTTATGTTCATCTTTGTGTGTTTCTCCAACACACTGTGCACCTGTGTCACCGTAGCACTTTAGTTGTCAATATGACTTGCAGCCCTACTCAGTCAAGCACACAATTAAACAGAATACAGAGTTAATGACTGCTCAAGAATAAAGCCTGGTATCAAATCAAATGTCACAGTGTAAACACAACGTCCAGAATAAGGAAGCTTAGGTGATGAGGTGTGGAAATGTCATAGTGTCTGTATGCTATTTGAGCTGGGTATCGAAAACAATTATTTAAGGACCACAAGGTAAATCAAATGTTATCCACATCACTGGAGTTTGTATTCTAGGAAGTTTTGTATTCCAATCACACATTTGCATTAAAATATTCTTGCAAAAACAGTGGGGTAAAATTTTAGTCTATTCCATGTAGGTGAACAGTATTGACAGACACTGAACAGAGTCTGACTGCTGAGGGGACAAAAGACCTCCGGAAGTGTTCCTTCTTGCACTGTGGGTGCAGCAGTGTTTGACTTTAGGAAGCTCCTTCAGCCAAAGACTGCTCCACCCACAGTGCAAAAAGGAACGCTTCCGGAGGTCTTTTGTCCCCTCAGCAGTCAGACTCTTTGACATCAGCATTCCTTAGCACTGCTGCTGTTGAGCTTCTTTTCTGGACATACAAGAGCATAGTATATACCAAGTCATCCCTGTCATTACCTCATGTCTTTTTTGTGCAATACTTAGTGCAACTCCTGTTGGAGTTTGTTTTAGTCATGGTATTCATGAATGTCAATATGTATATTCAGACTTATCACCTCAATTTCTCTCGTCTACCTTATTCTATTTTTTTTTTTTTGTATCTTTTTGTATCTTGCGCTGTTGTTCCCTGCCGCTGTAACACCCTAATTTCCCCACGGGGATAAATAAAGTCCTATCTTATCTTATCTTATCTCTTTTCATACAATTAAAAACATGAACTTAAACAAAGTCTATGCTTTTGCTGCAGATATAGATTTTGTTTTTAGTTGTATCCTGTGAATCACCTTATCGTGAACCAACTTTTAGCTGACTCCTCATGGGGGACATTTCCACTAACTTTCTTTGACTTTGTTTTTCTCTTTATCTGTCTCTCCCAACATACACCCAAATCTCTCTATTTTGCTCTCTTTGTCAGTTCCTCCCTTTCTGGTTCAGCCATTCAGGGTTACAGCCATTGGAACAAGCTCTCCAACAGCTGGAAACTCAAGATGATTTAATCTAAACCTCAGGAAGCAGGATGGGAACCAGATGCAGTTAAAAACACACACAGACATAGGGCAGTCAGCTAGCATGGGGGACCTCTTAAGGGCACCTTCCAAAGGTGGACAGACATTTTCCTGAAGCTGCTGGAACTTTAAGGGAGGAATTAAGTGTCTGTTTAAAGCTCAAGACCATCACCAGACTTAGACTCAATGGCTGGAGACATTTTACTAAACCATCACTATTTTCTAAGCAGTCACTTCTTCCATAGTGAATACTGACTGAGCATGTAGATTTAAGAGACGCTGGCTTATTCCAAGAATGGAAAGTTTGATGAAATGATAGTTGAATGACTAAGGCTCTCCAATTCTTCAGGGAATATCATCAAGCTGCCCTTGGGCAAGGCACTTAGCAATAATCCATGTTATAAGACTATCCTAAGTTACAAGGTTCAAGTTGGAGAAAAGGTCTTTTGTTCCTTGTTGAAAGTTCAAATGAAACCGCTCTAGCAAATGGACACAGTTTTGGAAATAAAATTCAAAGCTGTGACTGTTTATACTAAATTTAGTTGCTCTTTCTATACCACATCTAATGCATGTCCGTCCATCTTGGAAGAGGGGTTCTTGTTTGTTATTCTTCATGAGGTTTGCTCTATTTTTTTCAAAATTAAAGTTTATTTCACCAAATCAAGGGTTTAAAGCAGGTACCTTATTTCATCTGAGGGCTACTCATCACTTAAATGACTTAACATTTTGTGTCAAAATCAGTTATTAGTGTTCAACACCTAATCATATTCATGTTAGAAGCATGTTAGGAGTATTTCTAGCTCTATATGTTTCCATTTCAACATGTCAAGCTCACAAAATGTACACACACAAAACTGCTGTAACATTGAAGTCAAACAAAATGAGGATTATTTACTACTTGACTACATGATTTATGCATTTTACAACTGTTGTAATTATCTTCCTTTTGTTCTTGTATTAGTATTTTGGATATGGCTCATTAACAGTACAGTTATTCAGTATTATGTAAAGCAGTTATGTGAAATCCGTTAAAGTGACAAGAAGAGTTGTTTTTATGTCTTACCACCATTACCTCTACCATGTCATTGAGTTTCACATCATGTCATACACTGACAAAGCAGTGTTTATTACAGGCTACACAGTTTTAAATGTTAATTTGTCAAATTTGTACTGAATGTGACAAAGACAGAAGTGTGTGTATGTAAGAGGTCAGGCCAAGGTGTAACAGATCAACTGATCGATGATGGACACGGAGGAAATGGGCATATTTTCACACTTCCTCTTTGCATCTGTTTTCCTCTCTCGCTGCTCTCCTCACCTTTCCTCTCACTCCTCCCCTGACCTCTCTGAAGTTTATTTTCTTGTCATTTTCTCTCTTCTGTTCTCTCTTCTGCTGTCATTTCTCCTCGACTGGGCACAGCCCAAATAAAGCCAAACGGGATTATTATCCTCACAAATGTGGTGGAATACAGTGGCTACCCTAACACTGAGAAGGGGAGGCATCCTGCTAAGATGAGCTCCCCACCAAGATTTCCATTAGCATTTGTTTCAGTGGCAGATTTCAGTGCCCAATGGGTCCACAAACTGTTTCATAGGGCCTTCAACCCTGCCAAGAAAAATGTCTGGTGGTTAATAAATACCAGACACGTGCTTGTAAAGGCTGGCTGCTGCCTAAAATGTGCCAACTCCATTGGCTGCTTTGGAAGGTCACCAATATTTTGTTGGTGGCCAACAGAAATAGTGTATTTCCAATATGTCTGCTGTTATGTCGCATTTTATCTTTTACAATGATATCTGGCATTAACTACAATGTTTCAGGGCTTTGCTGATTTGTTTTGCCTCTGAATGTCTCATTCAGTATCTGGGGTTTTAACAAGTCTGGCTGTAGTTCATCAACTTGGTCTATTAAAGCAGATACTATATTGTTGTCCAGGGCCTAAAGAGTTTTTTTTAAACAAATACAACTTTAGAAGACACTGTGCAATAGTATATGAAAAATAAATGGACTGTTGGACAGAGTTTGCACTGCTGGAGAAACCGCAGGAATAAAATGGAGAAAGGCATCTAAGGATAGAGAGGAGAGAGTTATGAGATACGGAGATAACTGAAATATAAGTCTTTTCTCATCTAACATTCTTTTCAGTCATCCTGTTGGCATTTTTCAGTGGGAGTCCTGGTCACGTTTTCACATTTTCCCTCAACGTGTTGTGTCTGAGTGTGTGTTTCCCAAACAAGCCCACAAAGGTAGTGACCCAGTTTCTACAGCCAAGTTTCTGGGGTTTTCTGTGTTTTCTTCTGCTGCCCGCACTCGTCTAATGTAGGAGGAGCTGTTACTTGATAGACTCCATGTGGTTCACATAAACACATACACAGAGAAAAACACACGCATGGAACAACAAGCATGCATGCTGAAGGCAAAATACTAAATGCACATCTCACTTAACTATTTAGTTACAGTTTTGGTACTTTTTTCATCCAGAAAAGACAAACACACGTCATTATCATGTCCTGGTGTCTGTAAAACACGAACAAGCAAAGTCAGTATGACTTTGTTTCAATCTGTACTAACTTCTGTTGTAACCATGGAGACTTTGTGAATAGGTCGCACCACAAAGTTAAAGTAAACTCCAAGTATTTGTGGATATATTTGATACAAAAGTTTTGCTGACAAATGACAACTAGCAGTGCTAGAGGAAAGGCTGCAATTGTAATTGGTAAAATAAATGTATGCATGCTAGCTGGCTAAGGAGATCTTTCCATTTTACTGTTTTGTTTACTCGTCTCTGGCCTTTTGTTCTCTACTGTAATCCTTTCTTAAATAAAAGTGTCAAGATAACAAACTTGCCAGCTAACAAACTTAGCTTGGTTGCTAAGCTGCCAATAACACAACACTGTTTAGTCAAAGACCACTTGTTTTTATCTCTGTCTGCACGCCATTGTATTTCATTTTTTCCAGTACAGTTTTTACTCTGTCAAATGAGTGTATTGGACACCACAGCTACAAAATTAAAACATCTTGTTATATTCTGGATACTGTTCATCACTATGAAGAGTTACTGATAAATATCATTGAATGTCACAATTCACCAAAGTTGAACTATGACACTAAATATTCAGGCTAACATTCACATGAGTGAATGTTAGCTACTGAACATTAAATCACAATGAGTTGAATATACAGCAAAATTGAGCAACCTCAACATAACACCATTCAGTGCATGCCATAAAAGGTGGCTGAGAAATGGAACCAATCTCAGTAGATTACTGCATCAGCATAGTGGTACAGACACATGAACCTGACATTAAAGAACTACTATAACTGTGATTTTGCCTCATGTCGCCATTATTAAAGGAAAACTAGAAGAGCTACTGTTGGCTGGGAGGGAAGTGCACTTGTTTGCTAATAGGCGGTTTAGACTATGTGAAATTGATGCAGAAGTTACGGTGACAGCTTTGGTGAAAGTTTCAAACGCCATTGTTGAAAGTGAAGCAGGAAGTGGAAAGAGAAGCAGGAAGTAGAAACAAAAATTAACCCGACTGGCAAAAGAGACACAGTGCCAACTAGCATTTGGGTGGCATTGTTATAGAGCGAGCCAGACTAACGAACACACAAGTATAAATGGCTCGCAACGGCACAGGCTATGTGTGCAGGTTAAACATAAATAGCTTAAACATAAATCTAAATTACCTATTACAGTGAGGTACACCCAGGATCACTGAGAATAGTTTGTCTGAAATATCAATTTTAAATCTGTATTTCTGTATTTCTCAAAGATTCGTAATAGCGATCCTCCTTCCTCAAAGACTAATATTTAAAAACATTCTCGCTAATTTCAATTATTTGCAACTTAACACACCTCAGAAGTTTTCAGAGACTTTTTGTTGTCTTTCCAAAGTAAAAATCACATCAATCTTGTCGCTAATCTCAAACCGGGACATTTCCAATGAACAACCATCTGCAGAAGTGCCCAGTGCTGTGTTTAAACAAGTCAAGAGTTCTCTTCAGCCTTCTTCTAGGAATAAGTGAAGAATAAATCCAGATCATGTGGGAGCTTCATTCCATCACAGATTAATAACAGCCTGTTTTCCAAATGTTGATCCAGGAAGCTGTTTGACAGACGATTCCTTCACATGACTTTGAGAGTAAAGGCCAACAAAGATGATTGTAGATATTATACACAAAGGGATATGCAGAACAGAGAGACAAGCATGTGGCCAGAATAAACGGAACCATGTTAGTAATTGCAGAGATCCAGGATTATGTATTGACCCTACAATGGGTTGCTAAAAAACAGATGATCTAACAATGTTCCTCAAGGCAGGCAGGATTAGGACAGCACATGACATGTAGGGATCTTTTTAATCAGTTTCTTTAATTCCTACATGTCTGTTTCTGTCAAAATAACAGGTCTACATAGGTTTTAAATTAGTATGACAGATGATCCAACAATCATATGACCGCAACCCTACATGTCTTATTTCAATTTTAATGAACAACTAGGGGCGGCACAGTGGGAGGTGGTTAGCACTGATGCCTCACAGCGAGAAGGTCCCGGGTTCGAATCCATGGGCCGACTGGGCCTTTCCATGTGGAGTTTGCATGTTCTCCCTGTGTCTGCGTGGGTTCTCTCCGGGTACTCCAGCTTCCTCCCACCATCCAAAGACATGCTCATTAGGTTAATTGGTGATTCTAATTTGGCCGTAGGTGTGCGTGTGAGTGTGAATGGTTGTCTGTCCCTCTGTGTTAGCCCTGCGATTGACTGGTGACCTGTCCAGGGTGTACCCCGCCTCTCGCCTGCTGACAGTTGGGATAGGCTCCAACAGACCCCTGCGACCCTTTACAGGAATAAGCGGGTACAGAAGATGAATGAATGAATGAATGAACAACTAGATCTAGTTCTGTGACAGGTGTAGGAACTTGGTTTTCATTTGGATGGACACTCAAAAACATACAGGCCAAAACCACCAGTTTAAGGTATTATGAGAAAACAGATCACAGTATAACTGTATATTTAGTTGAATTTCTAACTCAAAGAGAAAAAAGTTTAATCTGCAAGAAAAGCTTGCAGTAGATAAACAGACTTTCTTTATAGCAATGTTTCCAACTGCATGGCTGCCCTAGTTGCCAGATGAACCTTTTCTCCACACTAACTAATGTGATGTTGATAGTAAAGTTTTACGAACCAAGGAGGAAAAAAATGCCAGAGATATGTAAAAATGTACATGGTGTGTCCATGTTCGTGTACATAGAGTTGGAAGTTTTGAGTCAAATCAAAATCTAAATATCTGCTGTGGCAGTATTTTCTGTCTTCGTTACCCTCCCAGCATGCCTCAGACAGACAAAGTATTGTAAAAAAGAGACAGATACTGTACAGAAAAACCAAGGTGGTGGGTCTTCCTAACCACTGACCCCTCAGCTGTCAGATGTCTGGTTACTACTTCTCCCATCTGTCATCATTATTTCATTAAGACAGAAACCCGAGAAAAAGCGACTGGCAAGGTCATTACCACAAAATATTGAGCAGTAACTGCTCACACCTATGAAAACAAAGCGCAGACCTTAATACACTGTCAAGACGTCACAGGAAACCAGGGGTAGGAAAAAGGAGATTAGGGTGTAACAGTAATCTAATCAAAAAATAATAACTTTTATCTCACTGTAATTATTGACAGATATAGGAGGAAAGAAACTTACATAACTTACAAATTACATAAACGTACCTGTCACCAAGACATTAGTTTAAATTATGTGCAGCATAATAAATGTTCTAAATAGCTGAATTGACAGTTATTTGTCCATATTTAAATAAATCACACACACATAAATCAAGGCAATCGTTTTTCAGTCACAAGGTACCAACTTTGGTAGACTGAGCTCCTTTAAGTGGATTCTGGACTTCAAAGAATAAACTTGAGGCTGGAGACATGCTCAAATCACAAACAGACACACAATTCTGCCAACACTTGTGTCTTGATCATTCACAGTACTTAACTTACACTGACTGTAAACCTATTAAATAATTATCAACTGAAAGACAATAGACCAAAGCTTTATTGCACAACCCAGTAAAGGGTTAAGATTTAAATTGTATTTCCCCTCTTTTGATGTTTAATTTGAGTCATTTTGGCTTTCTGCAGCCATCTGGATTGAAATACGAGGTAATTTTCTAAAATTTCTGGCTGCATGCTCTTGTGGGTAGTCAAACTAACAGCACTTTGAGACTGTACTCAGGCCCAGCTTTCTTGAGCTCAATGGAAATAGAAACATATACTGTAGCTGATGTCACAGACACTACAAACAGTCTGCATCAGACACAGACCTACTGCAGGCCAAGCTGCTTGTTAAATGTCAATGTAACATAAAAACAGTATTTTAAAACCGAGGGCACACACTGTCTGAAATACGTACACCTTTGCACCTCATATGACATCCTGAATGTCTTGATAAATGTCACCAACACAAATCCCTTTTTATTTATTGCACTTGGACGTTTCACCGACGGTGATATTGAATTGCTTTGTAACAATCCATGTATGAACCGCCTCAAGGCTGAAATATCCACCTTCTACCTGTCAAAATCTGTCATGGCACAAGGCAATTTATTGGGTGATTCGAGTGAGGGATCAGAGGTTTGACCTGGGTTCATCTGTTCAGCCAGGTTCATGGAAACAGCAGGTGCTCCTGATAGTTTTTTCTGCATTTGGTGTGGTTGTGTTCAGCGGTTGAATCACAGTATTTCTGGGCAGCAAAGCAGGGTTACCTAACGGCTCCTCAGAGAGGGACAGTAAATCCCTGAACAGAGAGAGACACCAGAAGCATTGGATGATCTTCTTGGCCAGCTTGCCGAAAGCCAATAAGGTGAATGAGCATGTATGAGAGTGTCTAGTATGTCAGTATAGTTTCAGTGTGTGCATTTTTATGTTGTGTGGATTCAAGTCTTTTGCATCCTGTCCTGCAATAACACCATGAAGAAAGCTCTGTATTTTTATGAAGTGTGTGAATGTTTCTTTACTTTCTCTGCAGAACAATTCTCCCTTCAAATAATAGCAAAAGCAGAAAGTCTATAAATTCATCTTTCTGCAGACTTCTGGTCTAACATTAAACCACATCTTCACTTAAGGTTTCTGAATGTGTTCTTGCATATTTATTTGTCCTGCTCTATATTCATATGTGCAGTCCTGTCACTATGTGTGCAAGAAAAGTCAGTGACATTCACTGTTTTGCATACATGGTACATTGCCCAACATCACCACGGCCTGTGAATCAGGCTTTGATTTATAGATCTAACTAGCAAATGGTTTATATACCACAAGGGATTTTGGACAAGGCATCACTCTCCAAGTGATGTTATGCAATATATTGGATTCAGTGGAAAATATTCTATATACACTTTTAGCTTTTTCTTAATTTTCACTTAGTTTAAAGCTGACATCATTCTCCAACATGCTGAGGGAGGGATATGAACTTTATGCCTGCGGAAATCATTCAAAGCCTCCTGTTGAATTGATAAAAAAAAATATATATATATAAAACAAAAAATACAGTTGGCGTCACTTGGAAATGAGAATCGGTTTTCTCTTTCTCCTGCTCTGCAAAAGTGATCTGTCTTGACGGGTCATTCAGTGTAATGTTAGTCTTAAAATCTTATTTCTCCAAAAGCAAGTGAGGCAAAAGGCTAGCTAGAGGGCGGGTTGAACTGGTTCGTTTAAACAATTTTCAAGTGACGCATGCTTGATAATTCTGGAACAAATTCACAATGTCATCACGCTTCTTGAAACATCACTGGCAGCCAGTGAGATAACTTCCCACATTTTCACCATTTTTAAAAGAAAAACAACGTTTAAAGATGGCTCTTGTTTTGTTCATTTTTTTTTTCAGGGTGAAATGTATACGTCTTTAGAGAGTCAATGTTTTCTTTTGACTTATGTGATAATTTAATATCCTCCCCAGTCTCTTTATTTCCAAACTATTAGTAACTTATCTGTATCAAAGCCTGACAGCTATACAGACTTCTGTCCAACAAATTTCTTTTCTCCTCTGTCACTAAAAGCCTTCCAACAAACACAAGACAAAGGACCTTTTTGTTCTGTTTTGATTTTTGTGTGTATCCTAAGTATCTGTTTTGTTTGTTTTTTTTAATTTAATTTCTTAATTTGCAGAATGATCAAGTGACAAATGACCAGACTGCATCTCCAGCTGTTTGTTCAGTGTCTTCAAAATATATATTCATGCAATTTATTTCATCTTCATCTGAGAAACATTAATGGGTCTCAACATAAGCTGTTTAGTTTTAGCATTTGTTACAATTTGTGCAATTTAACAATGCAATCATGTTTTAACCATCACTGTATATAAGATGGACAAACCCTCTGTGATGTCAACCCACCTGTCACTCAAAGCAGCTCCACCTGTAAATTTTCACTTTAAATTTTCACTTTAACTTCAACTTTAATCCTTGATGTTTACTGATTTATATAACAATTTACCCTGTGTAAACTGGGAGGAATGAGTTTGGTGAAATGAGCTTTAAAGACCAAAACATTCTGTGTACCAGGCTGTAAACATGTTTATTTATGCTGTAAAGTTGGGCATTTTAACATGGAGATCTATGTGGATTGACTCACTTTTGGAGTCAGACTCAAGTTGCCATTTGAGGAACTACAATTATTAACACATTGCGTTGCCTTCACTTTGCAGCCACAAAGGCACCACTCGATATTAAAAGCTGTTGTAAAAGCAAAGATTCATTAACGTTGAGAACTTTAAATCTAATTCTTTGTCATACTTACAGAAAGGCATGTTATCTGATTCTGAACGAACACCAGCAGTTATGCAAATTGAATGTAAATACCTGCCATTTTTTCATTCTTGTGTTACAATTTTAAAGCCACACAAGATTTTACAAATCACGTGTCCTTTGAAAATTCAGTGAAAAGTTTAAAAAACCTGGGACACTTCCTGGAGTGAAATTTTGTTTTTAGTGCAGAAAAATGGTATTTGTAATCTTTATGCACTGGACTTGATCTCGACTGATTTGAGGTGGGCAGAGTCACAGAGTCACATTTATGCTTTACATTAAAAAGTGTTGAAGTTGCACTAAGGGGTCTCTAAGGCTCTAAGCTGTCTGGAACTCAGTGTTTCATATTGTTGGACATAAAATCTCATCTGTTAAGTCACTATGTAGGCAGTGTTATGCAACAGAGTCACCTGTGATGACCTTGACTCCATCAGATATTTCCATCAACAGATTATTTGAATAATCTGTTGAGATTATTGATAGTGACTACAAATGTCAAGCCTGATGTGTTCCATCATTAAATTTAGTGAAAGACCTGTAAAAGTTTTCACTTGAAACCCCTGACAGTTTTAAAATGCAGCTACATGAGAACATGACAGCACAACAAGCTCCCATCCATCTATAGGATGAGTGGAAAAATAGAGTGATTTACCATCACAGTGTGTCTGACACAGAGAACAGTGAGCTCCTGCCAAATGTGGTGTTACACTTAAACAGTATGGATGATAGCTTAGATTGATTTCCCAGACAGAAATGAAAATATTAAAGCCTATGAATCACACATGTTGTAAATATAACACAGTTGGTTAAGTAGATTTGTAAGAGATGCAGTTAGAAGGTATTCATAATATTGAGGTGGTCCGGCACAGTTAGTATAAAATTTCAGTCATGATGGCCACCCACGTACAACTGCTGGTACTAAAAGGATATTGATTGTTATTTATCAGTTCTAGCCTACATTTTAATATCTCAAAGCACAAACACTGCCGAAACCACACTATAATAAAATCATATCATTAAGAGTTTATTTAATGACGGAGTCCATAGTCCATTAGCTTCAGAATCACAAGCCTTTGCATTAAAGTTTTCTTCATGCTTTGATGATTACAATTCTCAAATTGGCATTTAATCATCACGCGGAGGAAGAGTCAAATCAAGGTCTCTGTGTACAGTAATACAAAACCTAATTGTTTTACCACATCATGTTCAGAGAAAGCAGTGCCATCAGTTTGCTCCAACTGTAATCCCTTGATTACACAACCAGAATTTATGACCAAAAGGAGCACAGAAATTTCCAAGAATTAGTTGTAGAACTACTAGAACAGCAGGTCTGAAACATGTTCTGATTACCTACTGAGTTGTGGCGTCACTTGTCTGTCTGTTTCCAACTGTGAGCCTGTTTACTTGACATGTAAACTTAGTAAGCTGTACCTTACTCTACCAGAAAATGAACTGTAACATTTGGCACAACTTTTAAAGATAACGATCTAAACTACTAATTCTTGTAGAGCTTGGCTTACTTCTAAATAATAAACTTAACCTCCACCATTAAACTTTTATTCAAACATTTGGTCATAATAACATATTTTAACATTTTAAACTTTTTTAACTTTTACCTAACCATACTAGCCTGGTAGAGACTCAATTCTTCATCAGAATATGAGTCAGGTAATTCGCCAATGGGATTTAATAATGGTGTGTGTTTCAACCAACACAAAGAAAAATATTCCTCTGTACACAATTGGCTAGTCCTCCAACCAATCAGAGCCGTTTTGTTGTAAACTAAATCAGTGCAAACAAAAATGTAGGAAAGGGAAGTTGGGCTGGTTTCCAAGATATAATCATAATATTAATCACCAAAGTTCAGCAAACATATACAGTGTAAACCTAATTAGGAAAGGTCATGGATAACTGTTGTCTTCTGTCATTAACTGGCATACATAGCGAAGAGAGTGATTTAACTTCAATGGCCTGTGCTATTTATAGTTCGAAATGCACCTGTATTATTTATCTGCAAGATAGAACTGTACATTGGAAAGCAGCACGGTCATATTAGCCATTAGCATCTATTTACTTTTTGTTGAGATCTTGTCTGAAAGACAACAGCTGGGGACAACAATGATCATCAATCAAGAATCAGAGAAAACTACTGAAAAGGCTGTCTTGTTAGTTTTTAGGTTGAAAGGCTGGTGATTGTTCACTGTTGCGGTAGTGTTTTTGCTACTGTGGTAGACGGGGTGCATCTTATTGGGTCTCTGTTTACAGAATTCTGGTCAGTTTGGGCTTCACTGTAATGACTGGGGATAGACATCAACATTCCAGTGTATAAATGTTTTGGTGAATGGTCATTTTATATGTTTTTTGATTTTTTTTTTTTTGTTGTCACTTTTTATGTACAGTGTTTTGAAACACAGTTTAGTCCAGTGGGGGCTTTGCTGTTAGTTGTGGTTGCTTAAGTGTCGTAACATTTATGGTTGTTTGGGGTTTGTTATACTGGTGTGTTTCCAGGAGCGACATTAAGGGGCCTAGTCAGACAGTGTTCAGGAGGAATGTCTGTCTGTCTGTCTTTTTTTCTGTGCAATGTTGTTTTCAGATGTTGACAGGATTCAGTGTGTTTCTGATTATGGAGCAGCGTGGTGTGGCAGACAAGTCATACTAGTCAGGTTGCATGTTTTGTTGCCCAAATCTGTCCTCGCGAGTCTGTATTTACAACATAAACACTGTGCACGCAATGGTAGGTGAGCCAGATGATGGCGTGACAATAGTGAAAAAAGAGTGTCAAGTTGGTACTAAAATGATATGGTAAGCCTAAGTAAATAGGTATGCATGCTTTTATCGAGGAAGACCAAACACATTTGTCTTACTTCTGTGGCCAACTCATCCACCTACATTTGAATCACACATTGTCCCCAATGGGACAAGTGTTTGATTTTTATGTCGCAAGGGAAACATAACAAGTGCAGCTATCATTTTTTTCATTACGTTCAGTATTTAGTGGTCAGATTCTGAGTCCAGTCTCAACACAATGGCACTTTTCCAATATACCAGAGGAAAACGTGGGGAAAGCCGACATCTTTAGAAAAGACCTGGCTCATACTTCCCCAAATTTACACCTGGGAGCTTTCCAGTATAAACAGTTCTGCTATTGACCATGGACCTGCTTCAACTGACCAATTAGGGCTAAAATGCCTTGGTTGCTTTGGGAATGGAAACGTTTGTTCACTTTTCCTCTGAATTCTGTCACGGATGTAAGCTGGTAACTTTCCAGCCACAATACTCATCCTCTAACTTCCAGGCGACTGACTTTTGTATCACATTATAAAGTCACTGATGTTTTTTTTATTTTTAAATCCAAATCTGATTCTATTTAAAAGCTGGAAAGCTCCCTGATATAGTATGTTGAAGTACAAAGCTGGTTGTTTTGTGAAAACACGCAGACTATATTAGAGTCACAACAAATCAAATATTAACTTGTGTGTTGCTTTAGAAATGTATGTATTTATTTAAACCACCAATGTTCACTCCTTTTAGTCAAAACAGCTAACCGAATCAGCAATGCAGATGTTGCTGACCAATATACTTACCACACACTGGAATTTCATTCAGTGGTTGAATAAATTCTACTTTACTTTCTTTACAAGTGACAACAATATGCTAATATTGTTTTGAGCAAAGGTAACTGTACTAATACACTTCAACAGGGGTTGGATCAGGGTCCTTGGGCAAAAGACTGAACCTTATTTTATGTCAGAATTAGCACATTTAAATCAATGGCATGCTTGCAGACAGCTTTCCAGAACACTACCACCATGTTTCTGTAGCGCATACGTCATGTAATTCACCTTACAGCAGCAATGGGCAGAGGGCTGCACGTTTCAGCTTCAAACTGTATGAAAAACCTGGCTGAAAAGATGAAAAAGCCAGACTTCATTTAACTGGGACTCTACATCCCATGGTTTCTTTTAAAGCAGAGCATTACAATGTGTCAATACCGCAGCCTTGGGCCTTATGGCCTAAGTGTTGCTCTCACTTCCTCCCTCATTTGGATCTCCCTGTCGCTCTATCCAGACATGTCAACAGAATACATATGGAGAAAACCAAAACCAACTTTATCACTGTTTTCTTCACCGGTGGAAATCCATTTTGGCACTTTTGCAACCTGTCAAAATTGGACCACACCGTGTCAGAGCAAGAGCACCACATTTCAAGAGGAAACTTTGAAACCTGCAGTGAAGCACAGGGCTACTGTGTTGGAAAACGGACTCTCATCTAATGTTTTTTTCTTTCTTTTTTTTTTGGGAAGGGGCCCTGTAAATCATGTCCTTTATACCTCCGGCCGGGGGTTCACTGCCTCACCACAGGGTGGGAGGAGAGCATGATGGGAAAAACATGATGGGATCTTACTTTAGTGGGTCAGAGAGGGATGAAGAAAAAGAGAGAAGAGAGTCATGGGCTGCAAAAGAGGTAAGAGGAGCTATATACACTGGATGGATGAAGGAGAGACACAGAGACAAAGTAGAAGGTAAAATATTGAAATATAGTCAGACAGAGAAAGAGTAATAAAGATGGTGGAATATGAAGACATAAAACAGTAAAAGCAATAAAAATTAGACTTCGTTTTTCAAAACATACACAAGGTATGTGTATAGCTCCATATGGCAGAAAGGGCATAAAATAATAAATAACATTACATAAATATGGTGGTCATGGCTTCACAGCAGAAGGGAGAAAAGAGGGACGCAGTTGCAGATATTTCATTGAGTGGTCGAAGAAACTCAACTTTTCTTTCTTTACAAGTGACAAAGAACAATGTGATAATATTGATTTGAGCAAATTTTACTGTACAAATACACTTCAGTGGGTAATAATTTAATGGGAGGGGGGATCTTAAACGCTCAAAATTTATTTTTTAGGCCTTCTATGTCTGTACTTTATTTTATTTCAAGACCTTTGTGAGAGTAAAATAATATATAACATTATGTGAACTGGTGTGGGTTGGAGCAGTCGTCTGGATTTTATCTTAGGTTTGCCCCCACAAGGTCAGAAACTGAAAACCAGTGCTGTAGAACAAAAATAATTTATTTATATGGCACATAACTGCATTTAATGGCTAAACAGGCATTACAGGCCCACGTTAGTAACAGTTCATAACCCTAATTTAAAGACAACCAGCCCACACCAAAAGACAGAACCTAAGAGAAAGTAGAAATGGGCAAACTATTGGCGTATCTGCTCCAGTATCCCAGCAAATCTGGCAAACATTAAGGCCATTAAAAACTTAACAACACTCATCACCAAGCCTTTCTCCTCTACTTGACCCCTCGCTACCATTCATAGTTACCCATGTGGAGCTTTTAAAAGCCTTTCTGCTAAACCTAAACAATGCACTGCAGGTGCCAACCGCTCAGCAAGTCGCCATGAAACACCCAAGAATGGGTAAGAGGGAGAAAGAACAGCAGACTCAGCAGCTGTGTTTTCCTAATGGTGAATTTATATGCGTTGTGTTTTAATACTCTGCAGTCACATAATACCCTGGAACAGAGCTGTTCATCCATAATTCTCAGATATAAATCGCTTTGGTCTCGACATCTAATATTGGCTTGTCTGACTGTGGTGGTTTTTGATGATTGATGGCACAAAAATTCAACGACGTCAGTTGCAACACAGACAGACTGTTTGTGTGGAGTCAAATCGAAGGACACATAATGAGTTTAGGCAGGTGAGACAGGCTGTGTGATTAAACTATTTTGTAAACATTAAGCCAAAATTAAGATCTATTCGTGTCAAACCAGCAGTAATTTCATAGAGATAGCTGGATAGAATCTGGATCACAAATACAAAGCACTGATTTAACAATGAACACAGCACAGAAACAACCACAGAAACAGTATACTAGCATAAACACAGCTAAACCTGCAGCCAAACCACAGTGAGCCATGTGCTGCACAGATATATAATATCACCACAGACTTACTGTCTCTCGTTTCTGCTCTGACCTGCAGCATCCATTAGAAGGGATACACACACACACACACCCCCCCACACGTGTACACACACACAATTTATCCAGAAATGCGCAAATGAATGCACATGCACACCGACTGCTCCCACACAGAGGAGGAAATTATTCTCGGAAATCAGGGGTGATTATTGCTGTAACAAGGCCCTGGGGATATGCTGTGTGGAGGCTAATAAAGAGAATAGTGTGAAAAAGGTTGGATGGTGAGACCAGGTGTTGGCTTTAAGCAAAACAATGTGTGTGTTTGTGTATGTGAGAAAGTATGAGGCCAGTATTCATAATGAATGATTGATTTGAGAGTCTTTTGTTTTAATAAATATGCATTAAATTTCATGTGCTGCAATGCATGAAAGTGTGTGTGCGTGTGTTTGCCTTTAGACACGTGACCCTGCATCTGTTTGCTTCCATGTGAGCGCGTCTGTTTATCAGTATTTCCAAATGCACCGTGGTCAGCCTTCAACCTCTCTGAAATGAAGCCAGGGAGTCAAAACAATGACATCACATCCTGTCACCATAGCAACACAGGCTATTAACCTAACAACAACATGCCCTGTTATTTTGTGTACAGGCTGTCCGGTCCATTGAGTTGACATATGATGGCCCCTCGGCGACCCTTTAGCATCTTCACATTCACCCAGACACTGAAATTGATGTGTTCAGCCCTGCTTCCTACTTTCTGTTAGAAAGTTCAATGCTCTTACTTGGCAGCGAAGTCAATTCCAGCTTATAAACCAGTTTTGGATAATATTTCTTAGCAATGGAAGTTTCTGTCTCATAAAAAGGTGTTACAACCTTCATTGATATGAGGCATTGGAGAAGATATCAGGTGCAGCCAGGTACGAAAGCCGTACTAACCGCTTAAACTTTTGAGCAAAGTCAAAGAAAAAAATAACATCTTAAACTTAAGCATGTCAATTTATCTTGTTTTCAGATGGAAACTCCCGAGAACTAAATCATATTAAATTTGTTTTTGCTCTCTCTCCAGTACAACCAATACGTTATTTCATTCTTCCAAAATCAATACACAAGCATCAGTTCATATTATACCTGAACCCTCAGATTTCCACAATGTGATGACTCCACACTGGGGAGTCTCTTTGACAGTTGCCGACATATATAAGCTCTAGATAAGTCTAAAATGCCAACCACACTCCCACCTCCCAACCCACATCCTCAGCTCCCACCACGACTGCAGCAGACACATGACAGGCTTGCCTTTTTGGCAGCAGGTCCTTGTGGTGATTTCTGACCTAAATTCTCCCTGACTTTCCTATCTCTAGGTATTTTAAAGTTTCCTTTCAAACAACACAGGAGTCGTCATTCTCTTTTACTATCTACTTAGACCAGGGTCAGTGTGTTCTTACATCAGGGTTATACTCATATGCTGCAAACATAAAAGAAAACTAGGTCAATGTGCACCACAGCAACAGGAGAGTCAACAGTGTGGTAACATTAGCGGAAGCCATGGACAGTGTTTACAACAGGCTCTCATCTCAAAAACATGCATTTGTATGCCTGTTTTTGTCCGCAAACCACATGACAACATGAAAACCAAAAATGAGTTAGTCTTTCTCTCAATAAGTTTTAACTTCCCCGGTTATTCATAGATTTTGAACCACTATCCAATCATTTACTGCTGAATACATAAACTATTATAAACATGTCTTTAATATATACTTTTATAAATACTGGCAAAAAAGGGTACATTTTTAGAAAACATTAACCAGGACACTATATGTGGACTGATTCAGAAGTGAGCATCCTTTCTCGCTTCTGAATCAGTGCCCATATAGGGGTATAGCAATACTTGAATCGCGATTGTTTGGTCGATACTTCTCTAAACTATGGGAAAATCTATGTATCATCATAAAAACCTTCTGCAACTCATAACAGTCTGGCTTTTTATTATTCCCTGTAAATCTTGGTCATACATTTTCCCTGTAAAGCATGGTCATACATTTTCCATGAAGAGAAGAGACCAAAATCCAAAAGATTTTTGATTTCACATTTATGGATGTTGGCCTTTTACCACACTGTTTATTGATGAAAACATATATGACTTTATGAAAAATTCCTTGATATACAATAATACACTGAAATTGTTAGAAAACTTTCACCAGGACACATATAGTGGTCTGATTCAGAACCAAGTAAGTGGATCTTGAATAGTGATTAGTCATCAAGAAACCTTTCTAAACCATGGGAAAATGTATCTATGTAAGACTCTGCAATGCTCATAACAATTTGACCTTTTATTGATCCCAGATTGGTAAATGAGCTCTCTGGGGAAGTGAAGGGTCAGGGGTTTCCTCAGCAACGACAGACCAGGGGTTGGTCTGGCTTCAGTCGCTTGCTCAACCACAGTACAGCACTGTGGATGTTTGCTGACACAGGACTTAAAAGGTCAATCTAGTAAGTCTGGCAAAGGTGAGGTAATATTGGTATATGGTGATGACATGATGTGTAGAAGTGTGAACCAGGCTCATGCAGTATCTGTGAATCCACTTCATGAATCAAGCCAGGAGTGGTGTGCGTGCCACGAGCGAGGACTGAAAACCACTTCAGCCACGCAAATATACTACCGTCAATAAAACTGAACAGAGTGCACCACTGTTCAGTCTGTCTGAGTTATGAGGGTGGTGATGAGTTAACTTTCCTTTTTCAAATGTCAGTGAATGAAAACAGACGGGACTCTGCAGTCCAAACAATATGTAGTGGAAATTGAGAGAGGTTGAGTGAGGGCAACTCGTCTGTGTGTCTGCGTGCATTTGTGTATGTAGGCATTTCAGTTTGTTTTAGAAAGAAACATAACCATATGGAAATCATTAGTTGTAAGCTGATTCAGCGTGCTGGTGTTAATGTGTGTTTGCACGTGAGTGTGTGGTTCTGTCACCTCCTGGTTCTGCAAAGTCAAGGACCACAAACCCCAATCTCCACCCATGTAGCCAAACACACAAATGCAGACATCTTGTACGTGTAGTGCTGAAGAGAGTGTTTCTATTCATATTCAGTCTGGGCCACAGCTTTACCTATTCACATTGGTAAAATATCTATTCACGGAGAAATCAAAGCTCGGAAACAGAAATTTTCTCATACTTTACACTCAACAACTGAAAAGAGGAATCTCTACTGTAGGAAAGTCATATTCATGTCCGAATTTGCACATTAACTTATTATAGGATTTTGACTGGCAAACCTCTTTGGAAAGTCAACTATCCAAACTCAAATCTTGGTCGTGTTGACTGCACCACGGCCATATAAATTTCGTATCAAGTGATTCAATCACTAATTTGAGTGTTGTCAGAATTCAAGTTCATCCAAGTTCTTTAGTATTCAGTACGGTATATGTAAGCTTTCTGCTAAGCCTTGACCGAGTGCCATCAAAAACACAATTTCTTTGTATCTTAAAGCTTATAATTCCACAGCATTTGTAGGGTCATACGTCCACTCGTCTGGCATTTTAAGCCTCTGAAAACACACCAAAGGAGTTATGCAAATTGACTATGACAGAGGCAATATAACTACATGAGTTAAAGCATCAGTGGGACTGTATGGAGTAGCTCAGCTCAAATAAAAAAAACCTGACCAAGAGACATTTAGAGAATTCTAGAAGTACATTATAGGCCTCATTTGACATATATGCAGGTATAGACACCTACAGTATCACACTGTGAAATGGCACTCTACCCATGGAGCTGCACCAGACCCTTGCATTTGAATCCAGAACTGCTGAATACATTAGCAATTTAATGGGCTACTTAAAAAGAGTAGGAGAGAACAGAGGACGAGACTGCAGGAGGGAGAGCCAAAGTCAAAGGGCATGAAAGGGGCAGGGAAGTCATTGGCAAGGAGATAGTGTGGCTGAGAGAAAGAGTTTAGCAAGCTGAAGAGGGGAGTGGAGCACAAGAGGAAAGGAGGAGGGAAAGAAGGGGAGGAAAGTGAGGGGTGAACCTCCTAAAACACATAAATAGGCGAAACAAGATTGGGAGCTTTGCAGTCACTCGTCCCGACAGCCACATCCACAGCCCTCCTCTCCCCTTTTCCTCACCTCCAGCCCTCCTCTCCACCCATCTGCTGCAACCCTTCATTCATCTGGAACCCTGACCGAAACCAGTGAGTAATTTCTACACCACACATTCAACCTGTTTTGACATGAGCATACTGAGAGCCTTAAAGTTGTAAGACTAAATTCGCTAATCTGCACAAACTGAGAGAAGTGATATTTCAAACATATTGAAGTTACCGAGCTTGCATTCAAAGCAATTTAGCAAATTAGTCAAGCCACAAGATATAGAGTAAGCAATTACAACAAGCAGTGCATGGAAACCTAAAAGCACTAAGATTAATTTATTTTCAGAGAAGGACTTCACAGCACTGAAATATTATAGTCAAAGTTCAGGGGCGTTGCAGAATGAAAGCCGAGATGCTGTTCCAGCACTGGAGGAAGGTGTTATGATGTCTCCAAAGTTAGCAATGTCTGCTGTTATAGGTTCATTCTATTAAATAACTTCAGAGCAGAAATGTAGAGATTACAATCACACACAACAACCGCTACATGCATCTTAATTACTACCTTCACAAGTCTAAACAGTGGCAAGGTTTAGGCTTAAAAGGCTTTCTGCTCTGACTGACAAACCCTACTTGTTAAACTCAAACCACAAGTGCAGTTATGTGTGATGTCCAAGAAGATTACAACTGCATGTAGAGATGTTACAAATGAAGAAATCCTCTTCGGGAAATAAAAAATCTGAATCTGAATTTGAATTCTTATGATGACAATGTTCATATTAAGTCCAGGACAGGAAGACCTACTGAGCAGGAAAGAGAGCATGAAAAACCATGTGATGTGATTCAATGTGTACACTGACAGATGTATGGTTCAGTTTGGTAAAAAATCTACACTGACTTTTGTCCTTTCTTTGCCCTACCCTTTATAGATTTATTTCAGGTCCTCCATCCTCCACCAATCTGCTGTTATCATGAACACAACAAAGTATAGTCCTTTTCTCTGTCGCCTCATTGTCATGATGCTGACACTGAGTCAAGGCATTCATTTATTGCCTGTTCCTACTGATGTGCCCATGTGCACGGCCTCAGAAACTGCCCAGTACAGCCTAACCTTTACCGGCAAATGGACGGCGGCGGCTTTCCCTAAGCAGTATCCAGTTTATCGTCCCCCTGCACAGTGGTCAAACCTTATTGGTAAGTGCACTGTGGCTTAGGATTTTCAATGACTCATGGCTCCGTCCTTGAGAGCAAGAACATGCCAACTGGTCAACATCTAGTTTTTTATTTAATCATCAAAATCTAAAAGTAGAGAGGATACTATCAACTTTCTGGGTAAGAATACTAAAGTTGGCTTTGTTGGCTTTGTGTCTAGATGTAGTCTTCTTAATAATCTACTGAAAATACTCCTTTAATATCCCTTAGTGAAGACATATATGAACTGACTACTACATGATCTCCTTGCACTCTCTTTGCTCTAAGGGGTGACCCACAGCTCTGACTACCACATGTGGCAACGTAATGAGTTTGCCAGCAATGGAGTGAGGGAGTTTACAGAGAAAGGCGAGGCCTGGACGCTCATGAAAGAAGTCGAGACGGCCGGTGAACGAATCCAGAGCGTTTATGGGATCCTCTCCGCTCCTGCTGTTGTGGGAGGCACGGGCCAGATGAACACTCAGTTTGAGGTTTTCGCCAGGCACTCCTATGTAAGTCTCTCAACAACTAGTTTCTTACAGTCTGGGTCAGGGCATTAAGTACACACAAGACCTTTTACTGACAGGTTAGTATATACTGTATAACAAGGTGAGGTGATGCCTTCTTTAGCCTGGATCAGAGGCCTAAAAGAATTCTCAAAGTTTTAATTATATCTTTGCCCGTAGTTTATACTATAATTTGTTTTGCTTATAAAAACATTTTACTACCAGCAGACAGAGCCGTACTGTCCAGTACATAAATCATACAGGTTTCCAGTTTGACCACATTTAAAACCAAGGTTATCACTCCACAATTACAGTGGACATTTTGGATCCTTTATTGTTTCTTTGCAAGTAGGTGTGAAAGTTAGTGTTTCAGACACATGGTTTAGACTAGGCCCAGGGTGTGCTTAGCCCATTTTCCATTGAGTCTGTTTTTTTTTTTTTTTTTTACCATGTCTCAGATATTAACTGTAACTGTAAGTAAAGTGTTATATACCCGTCACGCAAAGCTATTAAAAAAAAAGACCAGGATTGTAAAAACTTTAAAATTACCAGCATTTTAATGTAAGCGCCACACGTGTCTCATACTATTCCAACTTGTTCATAATACAAAGAGTTATAGTGAGAAAGAATGCAATATGCAATTTTTAACTAGGCCAATGAAGCACAACTGTTAATGCTCTTGTAAAACTAGCTCCTGGCTGTTTTTTCCACACACTACACCCTAAGGAGAACGTCTGAAAAGTAGCAAGCTTAATTTATGTCACTTCAAATTATGTAAAACTATGCAGAAGTTGGCTGTTAAATTTCCTCCTAATGAGTCTCTGGGTAGGTCATAAAATTAGGGACACATCTAAGCTAAAATACGCTAGGCTTTAACAAGAGACAAGACAAAGCCTGGGGACAAAGTCAGTTGGAGACAGATGTTCAGCAACATAAAACAAGTGGCACTGAAGAACAGAAAAACTGTAACAGGAAACAATGCTATTGGTTGATTGAGTGCTTGTTCTAAAGTCATATTTGTGATGCTCATTTTACTATAACTTCCAAGAAAATCCAATTATTTCAAAAGGTTCCTTTTCTAATTATTGTAAAGTTACATTAATGGGAGAATAAAGTGAATAATATAAGGCTTTAACCAACAGTCCTGATCAAATCATATATAGAGGTATGATGAAATTACAACACTATTTCGTTATTTTCCATCATCCGTGTCTTTCTCCTCCTCTCTCTTCTTATCCCCACATCTTGTCAATGGCCCATCCCCTTTTTTTTCTCCCTCTACACCCTTTGCTTTACCTCTTCCATCTGCAGCTATCGTTTATCGTGCGTATCATTCCAAGCCCAGACTGGTTTGTGGGCGTGGATGGCGTTGACCTCTGTGATGGCGACCACTGGAAAGAAAATGTATCATTGGAGCTGTTTCCATATGATGCAGGAACTGACAGCGGGTTCACCTTCTCTTCTCCCAACTTTGAGACCATCCCACAGGACAAAATCACACAGGTAGGTCAGCCTGAGCCAAGGGCAACACTACATCCATCCAAAGTAAAAATCACAAAACATGTGAGCACAGAAATAAGTATCTTGCTACAGTTGGTGTAGGCAAGAAAGGAGCGCGTTGTTCCAATCCTTCTGCCAGTCACTTAAGGTCACTCTCACAATCTGAGAGAAATTTGAATACCAAAATATGGAATCAAATACTGATACATAAAGGTTTGGTTGATATTTGAACTGTATTAATTCTTCCTACATCTATGTAACTTCTTTAAGTGATTAATTGTGGTTGTGCTACAAATGGTGATAGCCCTGAGAACATCTCTACTATTTTAATTTCTCAAGTGTTATGCTTTGTTCATTTTCCCCTCTCTGTAGATAACCTCATCCTTCCCAAGCCATCCTGCCAACTCCTTCTTCTACCCCCGTCTAAAACACCTTCCACCAATTGCCAAGGTTAGACTGACAAAAGTAAAGAAGAGCAATCAGATACTTAGTCTACCAGTGGAGCCCACCCAGTCCAATCAACTGCCAACAGGAAACGAGATTGAAGACACGCTTATAAGTAAGTCTGACATTCAGAAATAATAAGAATCACTGCCCTCGTATGATTGATTTCACGATGTGAATTCAATCAGTTGTGCATTAAAACAGGATCTTTGTGTGTGCTTTGTGGGAGTATACTGCTTTAAGCAGATGTATGACTTTTACGACTTTCTTAAGTGACCCCAACATCATTTATTGTATGACAGTTGCAAAGTAAACAGTAGAATACGGTGTTCCTGTTACAAAGTGTTTTACCAGGACTATGGCTGTAGCCACCGTCCATTCAAGCCAATAATATTAGTCAATAGGTGATGTGGCATGAATATTATATCCTGTTCCTGTTTGCTGGGAGCCAACAGAAAGATACAACATATTCTCTCTGAATATACTGAATACACTCAGTAACATAAACAGGCCAAATTGTTTAATTGCAAAATATGAATAAAATGTATGAATATGACTAATATTAATATGCAGAAGGTTCATAAGATGTACACGAAAGAGTAAATTCAATGAAAAACTACCATGGATCAGGCTACAGTATGCATTAAAAACAAACTTTAAAGAAGCAAAACCAACCTTTGCGACTGATGATCTCCCCTGACTCTGCGCGCTGCTGTTGAGTATGCAGAATCAAAGTCTATTCTTCAAATCCTGACTTCCTGTATCTGCCCTTTATACTTCAAATACTGTCATATTCAATTTCTAAACAGCCTCTCACCCATCAAAAAAGCAGTAATGAAATATTACTTTTAATTTTTTTTTAAATAAAAACTAAACAGTACGCTCCTTGTTTTGTCAAACTCAGATGTAAAGGTTTAACACGTGGCGAGGAACTTCTGTGTTTTACTGACTCATACAAAAGCATTTGGGAAACATTAGAGGCCACACACAAACTCAATTTCTTCTAGCCAGAAACCAGAGAAGCCAACTGAGTGCAGGGCATCAGAAAATGCCAGGGGCACATCTGGCATCCAGTGTAACTTTAAAAGTGTGTCAAATGGAGAAAGTGAAAGAGCACTTTAAGACAACTTTGTAGAAATTATGCACAGCAGCGTTCAGATCATGACACCAAATGGGACACACATGCAAACGTTTTAACAAGACTTAAATCCATAAAGGGAAGCTAGATTTCCTTAATGCTGGCTCCCAAACTATTTAAGACTCCCTGTTGTAGAGATTATTGGTAATGATAAAAAAATGATAAAAATCCCAAGAGCAAGGAAGAATAGGAAGACAAAAATAAACATGAAGAACGCGTTAAACTGTAAGTCAAGCCAACAATGCAGTAGTCAAATAACGTGTCTGTGTAACTGATGTTCTCCTGTATGAAAGGGAGGAACTTTTTTTTTTTTTTTATAAAAACAGAACTCACCGCAAACAGTCCAAATAGATGACATGACCATGAAAAGTCAAGGTTTTAGGGGGAAAAAGGAACAGATAGCGTGTCAGCCTGGCAAAAGAGCTGACAGTGCAGTAATCAGATTCAGCGCTCAGGGTGACTGTAGCGGTTTGAGTCAGCATCATAGGCTACAGTACAAGCCTGTTGCCCTGACTACCGATCAAACAAACAAAAGACAGTGGCCAAGAATCTGTTGGGGTTTCCTGCCCTGCTTGCAGTCCTTTATCCAACCAATCCATCTGTCTGTCCTTCCCCTATCCATAATAATTTTGAGCTTTCAACCCAGAGCTGGAATGAAAGCTTTCTTTAATGATTAGCAATCACCTGTTCCAGATTTTATCCTTGAGATCCAATGCTGATAAATCAGCTTTGCTTCTGACTGCATGTCACCACATTATCCTTCCCCCGTCCTTAATGGACAAACATGAGAAAAGAAGAAATCAAAATCAGCCTTGAGCTGACATTCAGTCCCTCCATCCGACCAGGCGTCGGTGCAGCTTCCGTACCGCCTCCCATCCTTCTGCTTTTTCACTCTTAACTGACAACTGTGATACAAATCAGCTGTATGCAAGCTCACAGTGAGGTTGGCTCACAATATGGGAGACAGGTCAAGTGAAAACAAGAGAGAGAACATGATGTAACATAAGACTTAAATGATTACATTATTCATTAATTTAACTGATAAAAATGAATCTAAACACAGCCTCCTTTCACTTTCCTCAGCAAGGTGGAATATTCATAGCACTGTTTACTGTTAGGGAGGATTATACTGACAAAGCACAAGCACAGTCAGCAAAAACCCACTCAATAAATGAAGGTTAAATAAAATTAATAGACACTCCAGCAACACAACCACTGCAGAGAATCAGCTGTGAGTTCACAGAGCTGCACCCAGGGCATGCCACTATTTACTGTAACTCACTTTTATTATTTTATTGGCTTTTAAAAGACAAGTTGCAGTGCAGTGATTTTCCCTATTAAGACACATTCCCTCGTTTTATATCTAAACCAATAAAGGGAATTTCCAAACAAGAAATGCCTTGGTTTTTAATGCAATACAGCTGTACAGTGATGAAGAAGGAAAGGCTGAGGGAGTGATATTTTGGAAGAATGATAATTTAAAGTGTATGCCCCCTGTTTCTGTGCAGATACCCCTCTGGACTGTGAGGTGTCAGTGTGGTCTCCGTGGGGCTTGTGCAAAGGCAAGTGTGGAGACTCAGGTGTGCAGCACCGCACACGCTACATTATAATGCACCCAGCCAACAATGGAGCAGCCTGCCCCCTGCTGGAAGAAGAGAGGAAGTGCTTCCCAGACAACTGTTTATGACTAAGCCAGGACAGGCGGGAGAAGAAAGAAAAGAAGGAGAGGAGAGACAAGAAAGAGGGGAAAGCCAGAAAAGGAAGAAAGGGCCGAAGACGGAGAAACAACAGTAAAAGGTCTGCGATATATTCACATGAGGCGTAACTATGATGAATTAGACTCGCATTTTTTCCCTGGCCCCCTGGCCATACCCGCTTTCTGTGGCAATACACTGTCTATTAAACTGAGTCAAACCACAAAATAAATCACATCTTCACGTTTTACAGATAGATCTTACAGCTCTGAAGAGGTGTAGTTTGGCAAATTTGCCATTAGACACCAACTCGGTTTTGGCAGATTATTATTACAAAATTGTGAAGAACAGTGGTGTTTTAAACATAGCCATAAAGTGAAAGCACATGTTCACCGTGTAATTGGGTTTGGTTTGACATTTCTGAAGATCACAAACATTTGTTTGCCCACAGTGGATTATAACTCCCGGTAGCTTTCCTCTAGGAGATTTGGAAACAAATCTATATAAATGACAATTAAGATCTAAAATCACCATATCAAAGAAATACTTAACAGAAAATCCAAATAATGTCAGACTGGGAATAGGGGAAAATATTGTGCTTCAGTAGTTCCAGTAGAAGAAGTAGTACCAGCAGACATTAAAAAACATTAAAAACATGCTGTTTACAGACACATTATGGTTGTTGAAGAAAAAGAATATATTTATTGACAGGATTTTAACCTGTAGTGTACAGTATATGAAACCTGAAAGTATAATTTGTATTCCTTTATGTAATTGAGATATTAGGTCAACACAAAAAATATGCTCCCCTTTTTTGTATAAAAAATACTGAGTATGTAAAAAAAAAATGTATGTATGTTTTCTGCAAGGGTCAATAAAGTGTAAATATTTCTTAAGATCATGTGACCTCATTGTTTTAACAAGAAACACTGCCCTTCTTAAAAGTTTTTTGGTATAACTTTTAATGATCCCTCTAGTTACAGTGCTGTGTATCATCTCTAAATCAGACCCACACATTTGGTCTCCCAAGCTAATATTACCATTGGTAATTAGTGATTAGTCCTGAAGGATCAAATTGATTATATATACATATAAATATATATATATATATATATATATAAAACTGGGTCACCTGCATTTATGTCCCAGTTTTGGATGGGATTCACCTCGATGAAGTGTTGGGCATAAAATTAATAAAGGTGCTTCTCAACTATTTAAAAGAGTTCACCGGAGATTACAGGCTGGAGCTTAAGAGCTATGATATCCATTGGCGCACATACAGACTGTGAATCATAATTCTCAACTAATGAGCAAATTACAAAGCAAAACAATGAAACTGACCCAGTGTTCAAAAAGGGTTTTGAAGACAACACAATTTTAAGTAGATGATATTAGAGTACACAAGTACCCACAAATGATAAGCTCACTTCCCCTAAGCAAACCAAACAACAGATTAAAGGCAGAAGACAGGAGGGACGTCTTTCCGTTCCGAGTAACAAGGCAGAGGAAAATCACTTGGGAGGAACAGGAGCAGATTCTGACATTTCCTAACTGTAGTTTCATTAAATACGTATGAAAGCTAAGTGTAAAGAGTCCAGTATAGGGTACTATTCATTGAAGAATTTATTTTGTATACTCAGCATGTGATTATTTTTTCATACATTCCAATATTTCTAGGAATTTTCAAGGTAAACACAAAGCTCTTCCAAGAAATTAAAAGGTTTTCACAATTCTACAAGAAAAATTCTGAAATCTGAAATTAGACAGAATTTTGCAGAAACTATATAAATGTGTGGTCCTTTAAAGATAAAGTTACCATTTTAATGAAAGTTATGATACACACTGATTTAGGACTCATACCGCTTTGTAGTGTAGGAGGAAAAGCGAATCTGATTCTCTACTTACTTTCAGGGACGACAGCTTTTGCAGATGCTAAACATGAGGAGGGCTTATGCTGTGTGTGGGAGTTTACTTTGTAAGTGACCTCATCAAGGTGAACATATGGCATATATATAAATATCGTATGTGATGGTTTGAATTACATTTCCCACTCAATTACACTGCGGCGCAGAGACGATTAAGCATCACTCAATATGTCATATTGTGCAGTGTGCTCATGTATATTATCATCCTATAATACCATAAAGGACAATCCATGTGAATAAACACTTTCTTTGATTTGTTACTTGTTCTTGGAGATGAGTTTAATATCTGTCAGTTTTGATTTAACTAATGCAGAGCAGGCATTTGGTGGAACAAAACTACTGCAGTGATAACATATTTAATACCATTACCCAACAGAACCTTAAAAATCTGAAGCCATTTTTCATGATATGTCAAGAATGAGTTCCAAAGCACATGGTGCCTATCACTTCCACATTAAAGCCAGATATAATATATTCTAAAAAGGAGAGACTGCTAGTACACACTTACCTTGGCAGCTTTGCTATTGGTTCCCAGGTTAACCAGTTACAAACAGCCACAATGTCTTGTCAAACAAAGTGGCACCTGTGAGTTTCTCACACTCAAACTGTCTCTCCCTTTTAGCCTTTGACTCTAAATATATACCATGGGACATAGGTGTTAGTCGATTAAAGACTTGCTAATTTTCAGAAAAGTCTACAGGAACTACAGGATATACATTTGGTCACTGCCAACTATATTCTACTCTAATTGCTCACTGTTAACTTAAAAATGGGTTTGCGAGGCACTAGTTTCCTCCTTCAGTGTTACCTGATGCTGGCAGCAGCCATGTATTTTGATCTTGGAGAACAGGAGGAAAAATGCATCATTGAGGAGATTCCTGAAGACACGCTGGTGACAGGTGAGTCATGGAGAAGGTCCAGTACCCATCAGTGTCCTTCATGTTCTGAACTGCAATAGTAAATGTGGAATTAGTTTAGAGAGTGCATTTAACTATTATTATCTAATTACACTACCGGTCAAAAGTTTTAGAACACTCCAATTTTTACATTATTTTACTGAAATACATTTCAGAATCATACAAAAAGGCCTTTTTCGGGAACAAGAAATGGGTTAACGCTGCAAAAGCTGTTTTGCAGCTGAAAAAGTCTTATAAGTTGGTGCTACCAGTTCCTACATGTGTCCCAACTTTTCTTGAATACTTCCAACCCCCAGTTCAGTATTGTATTGTACAATATAGGGTGTTGCTTTAAAAACGTCAAGAAACAGTGTTACCTGTAAAGAGAAGACTTCAAGTTGCAGGTTTGGCAGGTCAAGTTGCAGCAAGAAAGCCATTGCTAAGACGTCAGAATAAGAAAAAGGCTTGCCTGGGCCATGATGCACAAATGGACTACTGAAGATTGGAAGAAGGTGTTCATCATGCAGGATTTTTGTACGGTGTCGAGTAGGCAAAAGGATGGTTCCTCAGTGTGTGACAACAACTGTCAAATGTGGAGGAGGAAACGTGATGGTCTGGGGCTGTTCTGCTGGATCCAGGGTCGGTGACTTGTACAGAGTGACAGGAGCACTGAACCAAAACAGCTACCACAGCATTATGCAGCATCGTGTAGTACCCTCTCATATGCGCCTAGCTAGTCAGGGCTTCATCCTACAGCAAGATAATGACCCTAAACATAAGTCCAAGCTATGCCAGAACTACCTTAGGAAAAAAGATGGTGAACTGGTAAACTGGACAGATAAGTGAAAGCAAGGCACCCTACAAGTGCCAAACATTTATGGGAACTTCTGCAACAGAATTGTGAAAAACTTTCAGAAAAATATTTGATTTCCATTTGAGAAAGAATGCCACAAATGTATTCACATGTTATATCTGCTAAAGGTGGCTACTTTGATGAGTCAAAAGTTTAATTACGTTTTGCTTTATAAATTGACTCCATGATTTTTATTTTTTTTGAACTTCAGCTGTTTGTTCTATGCTTTCATTTCAGAGTAAAATGAGACTGCATAAATTTCATTCATTCATTCAGTCATCTTCTGTAACTGCGGGGTCTGCTGGAGCCTATCCCAGCTGTCATTGGGCGAAAGGCAGGGTACACCCTGGACAGGTCGCCAGTCTATCGCAGGGCTAACACAGAGAGACAGATAACCATTCACACTCACATGCACACCTACGGCCAATTTAGAATCACCAATCAACCTAACAAGCATGTCTTTGGACGATGGGAGGAAGTCGGAGTACCCGGAGAGAACCCACACAGACACAGGGAGAACATGTAAACTCCACACAGAAAGGCCCAGTCGGCCCATGGATTCGAACCCGGGACCTTCTCACTGTGAGGCATCAGTGCTAACCACCTCACCACTGTGCCGCCCTGCATAAATTTCAATATATAAAAAAAAGAAATATTCTAAGGCGTTCTACAACTTTTGACCGGTAGTGTAAGTCACCATGTGAAATGTAAATTTCACAGTAATATTGTATGCACTTTCATAACAGTATGTACTGACTTCAACAAAACCCATAAAATCCTTTTATGGGTTTATACACATTTGCACACTTTCCATTACACCCACTGAGTAGAGACTTCTTGACAAAAGACAGACAATGTAAAAGAGAAACTAACAAATTTTTCTCTCTCTCTCAACAGTGTGTGTGTGTGTGTGTGTGTGTGTGTGTATATATATATATATATATATATACTAAATGCTATCATATGTTGAAATATTGAATGTTATGAATCATGTTGTTAAGCCAAATATTTTATGACCTGTCCTTATTGCAAATGTTTGGTATTGGCCTCGGCAACTACTGTGTGTGTGTCTTTGTACTCATGTGTGAGTGTTTTTTACCTTTAGGTTATTTTTTGCTGCAGCCTTGGGATATGAAGACGTTAAGCCACAGTCCTCACTTTGGCGTCACTGTGACTGTAAGGGATCTGAACCATGAGGTACTGAAGTCACAAAAGCGGTTTTTCACCAAAACAGGGTCAAGGAAGTGTGTGATGGTAAAATCAAACATGTCTTGGCTGGTTCATGCATCCAGATCATTCAGTGAGAACAAATTACAGCACAAAGCTTAGCTTTAATACTATTGTCTCACAGAATGTCATTTATCATTTTGCCCAATGATGTGGTCGCAGCATTAAAATACCTTTTCAGATGTTATTTTCAAAACATTTAGAAAGGTTAAAACTGAATAGACATCAATGTGAAAATTCACGAGCTATGCTTGACTCATTTTCTTACAGCACTCGTGTTTGACCACACAAAACCAACCAAGAGGAGCAAAACCCATGAAAATTTTAGCCTAACATTGTCTTTCCTGCTCTTTAGATTGTGATGTCCAAACGCTATGGAAAAATTGGTAAATTTACCTTCACAGCTCATGCCTCTGGTCAGCACTACCTGTGCTTCCAAACAAACTCCACAAGGTTTTCTGTCTTTGCTGGTGAAAAGCTGGTAAGAGCTGTGGAAACAAAGAGGAAATTTATAGTGCAGTATTGACAATTTGATGGTGATTTTAACAAAAAAAATTAAAATCCCCAATTTTGTTCTGCAGAAGCTACATTTGGATGTTCAGATGGGAGACCACCCGATTGACCATAGTGTTGAGAGGACCAAAGACAACATGGAGACTCTGGAGAGAAGTCTGAATCAACTCATAGGTCACATAATGTACATCGGCAGACAGCAGGAGTTCCAGAGGGTAAATAAGAACTGAAATCCCATGATATGATTAAGCATTAAGGATCAGAGAAAAGTCCATGAATGTTCAAGGCAAGTCTCTTCAAGCATCTCCCTTCAACTTTTTACCACGCTACCACTAAAACAGATTACCATTCATTTTCACAAGTAAAATGAATTCATGCAACATCCCATCTCTTATAATATTACTGAATAGTAACCATGTGGAAATGGACCATCTCTCATGGAGAATGGCACTTCTCTGAAAGCATGATTTCATGTCTGTCTTAATCTTTTTATTTCCCCCGCTACTGTCATTCAGGAGAAGGAGGAGACGTTTCGTCAGATGAGCGAGGACGCCAACAGCAAAGTGTTGTGGTGGGCTGTGGTGCAGACCTTCATTCTGCTGTCGGTCGGTTTCTGGCAGATGAAACGACTTAAAGACTTCTTCGTTGCCAAGAAACTGGTCTGATGATGACCTCTAACCTGACCTGTGGAGGCCGCACCTGTACTGTTGACTGTTTGCATGTTCAACCCTCACTTGTACCACTGTATTTTCTGTTCAGGCCTATAAATACTGACAAATTAAAAGATGGTGAGATGGACATGATGTACACTATGTATGGTTACATTAATGCGGAAGTGTAAAGATGTGACAAATGTTCTCTGTGTTGCCAGAGCTACTATTTTACAAGTTTGTTGTCCTTTTCTGTTGCTCTCTCAGCATATAACAATGCATAAGGCTTGACTTCAAATGGTTAGTGTGATGTCAACACATACTTCTAAATATTATTGTATATTTTGTCTTAAATATTATGACAATTATAGTTTTGGCACCTAACTTAATGGGTTAACAAAGCTAGCTAAGTTAACAAAAATAAAACTTTACACTAGATTTTTTGTTATTATTTCTAATTTTAAATGGTAATATACTGTTCATAACTTACCTTGTTCAAGTGTTTCAATGTGAAAACGGTCCGCTGACATACTTCGTCCAAGAGAGATAAGCTAAACAAGTAGCTAAAATTAGCTAGTCTTGTTACGGTAGTTAGCAACTGAAAAAAATAATAACTGTCGCTGTTAATGGATATCTTTTACAACAAATATCTCATATGTAGACTGATAGTTTCGGCAGCACGTTTCACCATTAACTGAACACAACCAGTAACAAAAGGTAACGTTATGTTTTGATGCCTAGTTGACATTAATAAAGACACTGTTAATAATTCTAATCAAACCTCGGTTCGCTTAGATCCGTTATTTAGCTAACGTACGGCTAAGCTGAATTACCATTAGCTTCACCGACAGGTAACCACAGGTAGTACATCTGTTTAATGTGACCTGGCTTATATTATCCATTTCAAGAGACACATAAACTATCCATTGAAACTATTCAGCCAATGTGTGGGATAGCTGTAATGCTACTTTGCTAATGCTAACCGTATCATTACTCGTCAATGTAGCATCGTTAGCAAAGGAAGTTAGCTAAATAAATCCCATTTTGCAGGTCTACAAATGTCTTTCTGGGTCTGCTGCAACTCCTGCTTCCTTTCTCCCAGTGCTGACCGCAAACTGGCTGTCACAAGCTGTGGGCATATCATTTGCAGTGTCTGTTATCAGAAAGGTAGGTAAGCGCTTTTGCAACAAACAGTGTCAAAACAATCACAACATTTACATCACCGCGTACATTTGGATAGATTCAAGTACCCAGTTATTTTAGTTGTGCCTGTTGCAAAAGCAAGGTGAAAATGTAATTAGACAGGAACATCTGTTGGCCCTAAAACGATATTGCAGAGCGGATTGTTCTGTTGAACAGCTGGTATGCAGGTAGCAAATTTAACCTAAACCTTCTCATGTCTAAGGCCTCTCAAAAGACACTCTGCTATATTACACAAGAGAGATCAAAATCCAGGCATGATATGTCACCCAATGCTTCTTGACACACTCTCAATTGAAACAAGAGTGGAATTACACCATTCAACAGTCCCCTGAACCCACTTTTGGGAACCATTTATCTTAATTAAAAGCCACTAGTGTGATCTGAATGGGTCTAATCTCAGTCATACTTTGTCTAATTTGCTCTGACTCCCTGGGTCAGACCCAGACAATTAATACATTTTTGTTCTCCCAGGCAGAAGCACTTGCAGCTCATGCACTGGATTCAGGCTCAGCATATCTCGTATTTAGTATGAACACAGACTTTCTGTTTTATTATTACAATCTTTCAGGCAAGCAAGGCGAGTGTTTAATATGCAGTGCCAAATGCCAAGTGTTGCCACTCTCTGACAAAGTAAGTTCTCAATAAATAACGCCCCTGCATGGATTTCTGAGTGGTGTTACTTTGCTCTTTATAACATTATATATACTAATTTCTTTTTTAAATGCTATTGTCATTACAGTTATGTCAAATGTCTGTTTCAGAGCAGCTCTGATGTGAAGGGCATGTTCTCTGACATCAACCTCGTGGCAAGCAAATACTTGACAGAAATCAGCAAGGTTTAGTCATTTTCTTGCTTCACGTGTTCACATAAAGTATTAAAAAAAGTTCTGTGTATTTAAATGAAATATGTTTAAAGCTATATATGTCTGTTAAAGCAGTTTTTCTCTAAAAGCTGTTGTTGATGTAGATATATTTTACTGTAAATAATGGTTCAGGCTTCACACATGTATCCCTGTTTTCTCCCTGTCGTCAGGTTATAGCGTTCCAGACAAGACATCAGAAGAGGCTGCTGACTTACTACCAGCAAAGGGTGAGGTGAATTTATGTGTGCCATTATTTTCAGTGCATTTGTTTTCATTGTCTAATGAACTTGATTGAGTTTCAGAGGCATTGCTAAATATATTTTGCAACATAAACAATTTATCTGACTGCAATCTGTAACCCACAAAAGATGCTAAAGTGAATGGAATTTAATTTGTTTCTGACTAGACCTAAGTCCTACTGATAATTTATTCGCAGCTGTTGTACAATAGTATCACTACACCATCACTAGATATTTTTAAATTTACAGAATGAGAAGCAAGAGGAGGTATTAGTCAAGATGAAGCAAGAAATGCAGCAGATGATGAAGTAAGATACATTTATAATACATCGCCATACATATTTCTAAGATGAAATGTTATGAAAAGTTGCAAATGTTTCTTTTTTCTTGTTTCTTTTTTCTTTATTAAAGAAAGCTGAATGAACAGACCGCCTATATTACTAAGCTGGAAAACTCTCTTCAGCATCAGAGGTACTGAACTCAAAACATGTCTGTTATATTTAACTACTTCAGCAAACATTATGCTGGTAATTAGACAATCTTTTAATATTTTCACAAGCTGCACTACATTGTCTAATGTTTTATTTTAATTTGCCATCCTCTAAAGGTTATTTGGCATTTTTTTATTATTTACACTTTAGTTTAAAATGTCAGCTGGTCAAGAAAAAGACTATATAAAGATCTGTGGAGGAAGTTAAACACATGCTGGTATGTTCTTTGTTTTTTGGCGACACCTGGCAGCATATCAAGGCACTTACAACCAAGTGGCTGTTAAACCATACTGCTCACTAGGTGTCACTCCTGGACTATTATAACCCGGACTGCATGAACGTAAAGGGGCAGGTCTTAAAAATGCTAGAACAGTGATCTACACCCATCAGCCACAACATTAAAACCACTGACAGGAGAAGTAAATAACATCTTATGACAATTCAGTGTTCTGCTGGGAAACTTTTGGACCTGGCATTCATGTGGAGACATGTACCACCCACCTAGACCAGACCAAGCACCCCCACTCCACTGCAATGACACTCCTTGATAGCAGCAGCCATCCCCAGCAGGATGCAGCCTCACACAGACACACACACAAAAACGCTTTAGGAACAACTAAAAAAACATGAGAAACAGCACAAGGTGTTGACCTGGCCTCCAAATTCACTAGATCCCAAACTGATCAAGTATCTGTGGGATGATCCACAGAGGCCCCTCCCCTCAACCCATAGGACCCACTAACAACATTCTGTTGCCACAAGACACATGTCCATTTTCTGATGAGTCACAACTGATCTGGAGGTACAAGGGAGACCTACACAATATTAGGCAGGTGGTCATAATGTTATGCCTGATCGATGTATTTAACTATATAGGTGAAAGCAATGTATGAAAGTGATCGATCTGAAGAGTCATTTCAACAAATATTTCCATTTACATTCATGCAGATCTACACCTATCTTTTATCAATACTGAAGAAAAATCATTTTATATGCTCTGAAAAAGTACATGTACTGGGAAAAAAAGGTGAAAGGTCCTTGATCACCCTCATTATAGGATGACAATCAACAGCTATACTGCTACAAGCATTTCTTGTTTTGTTGGTTTACCTTATCTTTTATTCTTTTCATGCAGCGCCAAACCTTCATCTGCGTCCCATATCGGCCACAGCTCCCATATGCCACATGGACATAAACCTGGTAAACAGATAACTTTGGAAAGATTATTCTATTAAAGTCTATGTTCCAGTTCTTGATGTTTTTCTTGTTCTCTTGTTTTTCTCATGTGTGGAATGTGAGATAGTATACCCCTGAGTATGTCTGTTTACTGCTGCCATCAGTGCAGTGGTCCCATCTGAGGATGATAAATATTAATATTAATTTTAGACAACATGTTATATTGCATAACACTAAAAGCAGGGCTGTTCTACACACTTTATAAATGTTGTTCTAAGTGTTATATAATATCATCTAGAACATTCATTCACATTCATGTGGATGAGGAACAGGCAATGTATGTAAATGTGCTGTAATGTTGCGTTATTTTGTAAATCCATAATTTAAGATTGTAATAACGTAGACTGGTGCTCAAAGATAATAACATGTGTCTTGCAGCTTGTAGTAAAGACTGGACTTCTGCTGCTCTGAACACAAAAAGTCTGCATCCCCGAAATATTATGTATCAGGGTTTAACATTAAGCATTGTTCCATTTTTTGAGGCCGACCTATCAAGAATTATAATGTCCTCTTTAACAAAGCTGGCTGCAGATAAAAGGGAAAGCTAACAACCCCCTTTAGAAAGATCAGAGACTCTTGTATACCTGGTCCAATTATGCCTTTGCATAGCATGTATGCATTGGCGGCATATCCACTGATACCTCTTTATCTATTTTAATTGCTGTTTCTTGTTCTTTTCAAGTCCTACAGATCCCATATAACTCCCTTGCTTTCCTCTCGAGACACTCCTCAGCCACTAATATGTGAGTATTGTTCACTTTCTCTCTTCATGTCATTATTCCCTGTCCTCTTTGATTTGCACTTGCTTCCCCCTCAACTCATGTTCTGTTTTCTTTGCTCCCTATTGTTTCTCACTGTACCTCAGACCTCAGAGGTAGGAGGTATTTCTCAGTGCAAACAAGTTATATCCTGGGTTCAGCCTTGATGTCTTATGTTAGCTTTAGCTGCTGTATAGATTTGCCCTGCCCTGTGGCTATCCACACACACGCACCTGAATAAGCCAGTCTTTGCTTTGGTTTAGACAGGAATCCCTACTGGGTTTCCTCAACACCGCTGAAACAGGATTGACTGGGTGCCTGAATTTAATAGTTCAAATGTCATGTTATCCACTGAGACTCTTCTAGATAGATAGATAGATTGACAATTTATTTATCCTGAGGGAAATTCGGTGTCCAGTAGCCTCATCACACAGGAAGTGAGTTGTGAGTCCACTCCCATCTCTATTAGCTTGTCTCTCAGCAGGGGCTAGATGGTGTTGAATGCGCTGGAAAAGTAAAAAAACATGGTCCTCACAGCAGCATTCCCCTTGTCCAAATGTGAAAGAGTCCGATGGAACAGTTAGAGGATGGCGTCCTCCACCCCCACCTTTTCCTGGTTCGCAAACTGCAGTGGGTCTAGAGTGCCCCAGGTCTAGTGTTCTAGACATGGGGCCTGATGTGATGGAGTAGCAGTCGCTCCATGGTCTTCACAATACTGGTTGTCAGGGGGATCAGTCTGTAGTCATTCATCTAAGTCCGGTGTAACTTCTCGGGGACAGGGATGATGCAGGATGTCTTCCACTGCAGGGGGACCCTCCTAAGGTGTAGGCTTTAGTTAAATACATGCTGAAGGCCCCCCCCCCCCCCAGCTCAGAAGCACAAGACCTGAGTAACTGTGGGAGCACTCCATCTTGGCCGTGAGCTTTGCTGGTATGTAACCTCCTCAGCTGTCCACTCACCTGAGCTGAAGTGATGGCTACAAGCGACTGCAACAGTGACTGTGGAAGGTGGTGGTGAGGGTGAGGCACTACGAAGAACTTAGAATAGACAGTAGATATTAACCCCATTTGGTGCGGGGTCATTTCCATTTCTATGTAAAAGTGGCAGTTTATTCACTGATATCTGCCCTGCAAAGCTGCTGTGGAACATGGCTGAAGTCTTCTTTAGTCATATGAGTTTCAGGTGGGTACCACCAACAAATGTTTCAGAATAAAATCTTAAATCCCCACCAGTCATTTATAACTAGAGAAGCCATTCTTTAAGAACTATATTTACACATATCATGTCCTGGATAACTGAGAATCTTCACAGACATATTAGAAATTTGCTTTCACTAAAGTGGTTAATAAATTAAAAGTACGACTCTGTGTTCTCCTTAAGAGGACAATGTCAGTGTTTCATAAGTGTTCCTTTTGCTTAGACATATGGCTTGGTTAAAGAAAAAAACAAAACGTTTAGGAACCACTCCAGTGTTCAGCCAACTGAATCCAACAGAACTAATGAAGTGTGCTTTCCTGTCTGGCAGCAATGAAAACATGAACGTGGATGAAAGGAGTCTGTTCAGAAAAGTGAGTTTCATCATTTTACACACGATCTTTGCTATGGGTGTGTTCTGTCGAGATTGTACAACAACCTGAGTAAAGTACCTAGAAAATAAGGAACTAAAATGTCATTTCTCTGTGTATCTGTGGATTTCAGCCTAACCCTGCCTGCAGAGTGACATCTATCAGTCCTTCACAAGACACAAGACGAATGAGTATGTACTTCTCCAAAAATTGACAAAAAGAAGTATCTGTGTCACAGATTGACTGCGACTGTGGAGACTGGTGGAAACGACGTGGATTCTGCTTGTTTATATCGCATGAGAAGCTCTTTGGAAAATCACACAAATTGCGCTAAATAAGATAAAACAAAATTAGGGGGTTTTGTCACTAATCATTCCCTAAAGGGATTTGACAAAGGTTGTGGGGAATAAATGAGGTGACAGCCCTATTACTGCCAACCACAATGACATTTACCATTTGTTGTAGAGCTCACTGCAGCAGAGGTTACATGCCGTAGGTGTTATGCCCTGTTTCATAGCAACTTCTGTGTGTATTTGTGTGTTGTTACTTTTGAAAATAATTCCCACTTATTTATTCTGTCTTCCTGGAAGGTTTTCCAAAATGAAACTTGCTGTCAGCTAATGCGATGGAAGAAGAGACACATAAGCCTATAATGATCTTGAAAAATCTTTTTCTGTAATCACTGTTTACCTGTGTTGTCTGTGTTAAGGACTAACCATTGTTTCATCTGGTGTCATGTTTTAGGCACCATCCCTCGCACGTTGTCCCACCAAAGCTTGTCAGCCAACCACTCAGCACGCTTGGCCACAGTCAGGTGACAAATTGAATTTATTATATGCATCAAAATAACAACAGATGAATATCCTAGCTGTCACCTGTTTCACATTTACAATATTTGCTTTGATTGTCAGTTTAATTTGATTTGTGCATAGTATATATAATAATAATATAATTATGTGCATTATCCGGTGTGTTATTTTCAGTTGAGGCGAAACCTTTAGACAGCTGTGCATCAGGAGTAATAGTTTTCCTCTCCTCTCTCTCTCTTTCTTTCAGTCGTTATCAAGGATCACCTTTGACCCCGGATTTATCATACGGCCATATATCTGGATGGAAGTCCCCCATCTTCAGAACTCCATCCTCCTTCAGATACCCAACATCCTCCCTGGCCTGCTCTCCTCCTTAAAGTACACACACGAACTTCCTCATAAGTATGTATGTGTGTCAGTTTGTTTGCTGGTTTGACCACCCTGGATGTACGAGTACAATAAACGCTTTTAGCTTGACTTGAAATGTCTCAGGTTTACCTGCCACTGTACTGCAGATATCCCGATGAATTCTGCCTCACTGTTTCTACATTGGTAACTGGTATGTATTTAAAGGTCATAAGAATTGCTTTCAGTAATCCAACAGAGAAACTTCAACCCACAAAACATTACAAGCTTTTAGCCAAAGGCACAATGTGCCGATGTGAGGCTGCACCAGCACCTGTTCCATTTACAAAGATAAACTGGGATTATGTTGTTCACGAAAGAATACCTCACTTGACTGGATTCTACAAGATAAGACCTAATCAAGAAAAATATTTTCCATCAGTATAGTTGGCTACCCTTAACAGAGGTTTCTACAGTCCTGGCCTGTTGGATACATCTTCAATAACATGACTTGTGACTTCACCCTCAAACCTGTTAGAAAACAGCTGCAAGTGAAGGCAAAGCAAAGTGTATCCATATAGGAACATGATATCACTTGAAGTCATCGCAGCTCATGTGGTGAAGCGTGAGCTGAGGACGCCTGATGTGTTCAGACAGGTCGATTCCCTCTTTGTAGACCTGCGCTTTTGCCTCTATTGTCCCCGGTTGTCAGGGTGGTGAATGGTGTCTTTTCAAGAGGGCTCAGGTGTGACTGTGTGTGTGTGTTCTGGTCCTGCTCACGCTATATTCAGGCACTTACTTGTTTGTATGTGTGTGTGTGTGTGAAGTGTATAGTACAGAGTCAGTAGGCCTGATCCTCTTCTGCGCTCCAGTGGGGTTTTAAGTCGTTTCCTGTTTTTTAAGGTCCGCTTAGGGAGAAATGGCTCCCCAGGGCAGACTAAGCTGTCACGGTGTCACACATTGACAGGGAGAAGTCTAAATCAGAATAATCCCTCTCTCATGTGCACACGCAAACACTAGGTAATCTGTTGTGCTCTACCTCTCACAATTATCGTAACAATAGATGTGTTCTATGTGTTGTTTTCTCAATTTTACAAAATGTCACACCATTCTAGACACGGTATAAATATGTGTCTTTCATTTATTCCTTGTTCTGTTCTTCTCAGCCTCTCTCTTTCTCTTTTGCACTCACACACACTTACACACAAACCTCCACATGGCTTCAGGCTGTACAAATGAGCTCTGCCACTTCTGAGAGCTAAAGAAAACTATTCTGATGTCAGTGGTAATTATTCAGCAGCGTGTTCCCACAGCTTGTCTACCCCTCCTTCTCTATCTCTCTCTTTCTCTCACAACCTCTCTATCTCCATTTTCTGTGTCAGTGTGTGTGTGTGTGAGAGAGAGAGAAGCTTCTCACTTAATCTGATCCAGATTTCACACTTTGTCACTCAGTATTTTAGTCTTGCACCTTTGGTGCTCTAAGTGTAATCCCCTCTAGGCAAGACATGACATGAACTAAATGATTTCACACTAAAGCTATTTGTCTTTCGGAGGTCCACAGAAAATGGTTTTGTGCTGGTCTAAAGTGTATAATCTGAATCTGAAGAAGACTAATGAAGATGTGATTGTTTAAAATAAAGCCAGAAAACACCGCAAGAAAGATCTATTTAAAAATGTCTATTTGTATAGTTATACCCTGTACCTGAGCAAATTACATCCTGGTATTTTAAATAAATGTTTATCCATTTAAAGATGCATTACAATATATGTAGCTCTGGGGTGGCACAGTGGTGTGGTGGTTAGCACTGATGCCTCACAGCAAAAAGGTTAAACACCTGGGGCCTGTTCTCCCTGTGTCTGTGTGGGTCCTCCCTGGCTGCGTCCTCTAAATTGGTAGGTGTGAGTGTGAATGGTTGTCTGTCTCTCTGTGTTAGCCCTGTGATAGACTGGAGACCTGTCCAGTGACCTCACTTAGATATCTTGCGTATTCCTGATGTAACTGTGGATTATGCACAAGCTTCCTCTGCAAACTCAGGATCCTAACATACTAACAAACAACTTTGTAGTTGTTTGGCAAGAGTACATCAGATTTATAAAGGGTATCTTCAGATAGTACTGCGTTGTTGAGGAGTTCATGATTTCCATGAATCTGATGTCTTCCCAAGACTTCTCTTTGTCCTCCAAGGTTTTATCGTTGAAATTATGATTATGTTGGTTGTTTAGCATGAGCTCCAGTTTCGATACTGAAATCCTGTTCACCACAGCAGATGATATCTCCAAGCCAAGAGCCATATGAGCCATTCTAACGGCTGTTGACCACCTCCCAAGGTTCCAATATCTTGGGTGCATTCGTTCCTATCAACAGGTCAACCTCTGCTTCTGTACTGGAAATATGAACCTTTGACAAATAAGGCAACCTTTCCTAAAAGGAAAATATAACTGCTGTGGGATTTCTGCAGGTGCTCTGACTTTCAACCACATACCAAATTCATGCATTTTAAGTCATTTGGTGATTCTAAATTGCCGTGCATGCGAGAGTGAATTGATTGTCTCTTTAAGGCTGGGGACACTCTACACAGCTTTCACAGTCTGTGCGGATTTTGAAAGGACTAGGAGTACACACTAACAGACTGGCTTCAACAGATTTTTGTCTGACAACTGAAGGACTCACGGATCACACACTTTAAAACTGCGCCTGATGAGGGATCACACACTACATGATTTGTCAAACCAACTAAAGCCAACTGAACGCATCAAATGCACAAGGGTGATAGTTGTGGTATGCACTGCAACCAACAACTCCATTAATCTCTTCTCCATTTCTGTGGTCTTCTGACACTGTTTCCTGTATCCCGTCCTTCCTTTTTCACTGGCTCTCGCAACACGTGTTTGCGGTTGGGTCGCTAATCAGTTCACACTACCCGACTGCGTGCAGATACAGCTCCAAAATTTGAAACATGTTTGATTGACTGTGACTGAGGTCTGGTCAGGTCTCACACACTTCCCTTCATCTTCACTCCCTCACACAGTAACAAATTTTTGTACTAACTACCCATGCCGACTGTCCCCAACCAGTGTAGACTGGCGCAGACGTTTTCTAGTAAAAAGACTTGTAGTGTGTCCTCAGCCTAAGTTTGCCTTGCGGTAGGCTGACGACCTGTTCAGGGTGTATCCTGCCAATGCCCCAGTGACAGGTGGGATAGGCTCCATGCCCCTGAGGATATGCAGTAATACATAATAGATGGATATCTCTTAACATAATCTATACTAGTGTAATAGAATTTGTATGTCTCTTGGAATAAAAATGTCTGTAATAAACATTTAATCACAATCCTCAAGTTTCTCTGCAGGGAGGATTGTTCTAAATACAAACAATACAAGTCCAGTTTTATTTTCTTCAAGTACTGTGATTCATGGTGTCTTTGGATCAGGAAGTAGAATGGTCAGTCCACTAATCAGATGTTTGGCAGCCTATTGGCTCCTGTTCTCCACATGTCGAAGTCTCCTTGAAGAGGAAGATGAAGCTTGCCAAAGGATCAGACATTTTTAATGTCACGAATAGAAAAATGTCCTTGCTGGCGGCAATATAACTGATTAAATATCGGGCTTGACTTTGAATTTATCAGCCTGAAGATGGCAATACAGTCCATCGCAGCCTTGTATATATCATGATTTCTCCAGTATGCATTCCTCTGCTGAGTGCGAAGGCCTGTGGACCACAGCTGCCACAGATAGAGATCGGCAGGATGAGAAGGGGACACTCGGGAGGTCACATACACACACAGCATGAAAGCACACACGCATACAGCCATGCTTCCATCAAACCCAAGGACATTACACTGGCTTATGTTCACTTCCTGGGGATGCTCCCTAACCACTGTCTTATTGTTATGACATGAAGACTTTTATGTCCCTACAACATAAGTAATTCAAGTGCACACACAAACGTCTATTCACATCTACCGCTTTGTAGGAGGAGAAAGGAGGAGATTGAAGAATTGTTGCTCATTCGCAAACAAACACACGCCCAAAGGCAGTTTTATAGCATTTTAGCGGAAGAGAGCTGAATAGGGGCGGTTTATGAGTCAGAGAGGAACAGGTGAGGACTGGTGACCTAGACCGCTCACATACTCTTCACTACACACACGGAGGCATCCCACATGTGAAGGCAGGCAAGCCTTTGAAAAGGGGCCTCCTCCAAATGCCTCATGTATGCCTGAGTGATGTCAGCACGACTGTGGAAAGATTCCTTTCCTCTCATACACACAAACACGTGTGCACAGACACACACATTGACCCACACTACTTCCTTATCACGCACAAATTCTTTTCACGCAAACACTATATTGCCTTTGCATTTTTCTACACTCTCAAACTAATACACGCACACACTTGCTTGGATAACACATGCTCACACACTGTTTTAGCCGCTTACACACACACACAGACGCAAACTTGGCAGGATGTGCAGGGAGAAAAAGGGGCCGAAAGACAACACCGAGATTAGGAGGCTTTTGTCACGGCTCTGTGGCAGACTTTAAAGGCCTTGGCTCCCTTCCCCTCGGCCAGATTTCTTTCTTTTCTCACCCTGTCCGTCCACATCTCTCTCTTTTCACGGGGGGAAGGTAAACATTTGGTACAGAGAGAGGGAGAAAGGGAGGAAGGGTGGAAGAACGATGGAAGCCGCCTGTTGCCTCCTTATTGTGTTTTTCTTTTCCCAGTTTTAACGGTGGCTTTATGGCTGTGCGGAGGATGATTAGAGAAGGAGAGATATGCAAACAGAACGGCGGTGCCAGCCAGGTGTCTGTCTTGTTCCCATCTGTGAGCGTGCGCCTGCATGTGTGTAATGCACGCAAATGTGCTTTTGCATCTGTGTGCAAACCTTCATGCGAAGTTGTGTGCTGATGTTGCATGTGCACATTGCTAAATGGTGTCAGCCTCTTGTCCGTGTGAGTGTGTCAGTACCTTTCCGGTTTCTGGGAACAGATGTTTGTCCAGGTGTGTGCGTGTTTGTGTGTGAGAGAGAGAGCTCTTCATGGTCACTGACTCCATTCACCTGAGCGCTCCTTTCACATTGAAAAGGCATTTGGTGGTAAAAAGCTCTTTGGACAGCTTCTCTTCATCACCAACCACAGCTGCTGTTGACTCAAGCGCCCAAGAATCTCCTCCATGAGTTCACACCCTTTTAACCAGCCAACCGCACACCAGACCGCACTCCACGAACAAGCAAAATGTCCTTCAAGACCACAAGGCATAAAGATCCGGACATGCATCCCAGCGATAGACAAGTTTATGTCAAAATGCAGCGTTCATATTGGCCAGAGGGAATGGGGCTGCAAAAGAGAGAGAGAAGAGTACTTTTACTACACATACTTCCTCAGAAATATGTGTGCAAAAACTAAGCACACCAAGAGAAAACTGGACTTGGAAAACCGCAATTTGTTGGACTTTTGCCTCTTTGGTATCCATTGGTATTTGGCATCTTCAGACACACTGTATTATTTCTGATTGTAAACTGTTTAAATAGTTTTGCCAATGTTCTGTTTCTTCAAAGCAATAAATGACCACAATCATATAACAAATTGATAGTATTCTGTGAAAGTAACTAGTAATTGACTGGAAATTTGTAGAAAAAAGCAAAACTAGAATGTGACCTTACCTAACAAAGGACTCACCGTACATCTCAGGATTGTCGTCCATGATTATGACCCTTCAGTTTAGCCACACAAACAGTAACGCGTACACCAGAGCAGAAATGCCTTCCTGTACATTCCTTGACCTTTAATTTCTATTGTGATTTGTAGGAGCCATTTGTCACAGCTGAGTTAAAACCTTCTCTTACAAAAATGTAAGAGAAGCTTTGTAGCTTTGTGTTTTTACAATTTAAATAGGGAAATCTTGTATCTGATGAGAATCAGAATCAACTTTATTGGCTAAGTATGTGTGCACATACAAGGAGTTTGACTCCGGTAACTTTTGCTGTCTTGTACAAAAACACACAGAACTTAAATAAGCGTAAAAAATAAAGATCCCAGGTGTAATGTCCTATACAATATATACAAATACAAATCAACTCAATAAAATGAGGACAGATGTTTCAGAGTTTATATCCCCACTTTTTCTTAAAAAGATATATATATATTTTTTTTGTATATAATCAGTTAAATAAATAAATAAAGTGATGATGGTGCATTTTATGGATTTTCAGTCCAGATGTTTTTTGTCCTTCTTAATCATTAACTTGTTTGTTTTTGCACAGAGCTCAAACTCCTGTGGAGATAACAGGTCAGCTGTAACCAGAGCCTGCATTTTGGGTGAGGGATTTCTCTAATAAAAATCCACTTTGTTGATGCACATAATGGAAACAATAAATCAGGGATTAATCTTGCATGAAAAGCGCTCTTGATCTGGCGGGTCACCTGCACCTCACATCCAAGAATACCCAGGGCCAAGAGACTGAGGGTTGATGAGTAGAAAGGCCCTACTCTCTAATTTGAATAAAAACACAGCCAACCACCTGTCCAGGGTAAAAAGAAAATTCCCTTCAAGATATCAAATATCAAATTCAGTACATGTTATCAAAATACTGTAAGAAAAAAGAAGAAAAGATGTGTTTTCATTAAATAATTCTTCACATGGTGGAAAATACTTGGTGATTAAAAAAAGTAAAAACAAAAGTTTTTTGTGCAACAGGATCCTTCACTTGATATTTTATGTTTATTTATTGCATATATTGCATATTATACTCATGGAAAAGATTTTAATCAGACTGATCAGACTGAGGCCTGGGTAAACCAAGGATAAATAAAAATACACAGAAGATAATTGAATTTCCAGCAAGTAACTGAAAGACATATCTAAGAAAAATGATAAAACGTTCAACAATGACTTTTATTTGAGGGTTTTAAGTGACAAATCAAAGTTGAGACCAATAGGACAGGCGGGGGAATGAGGCCTCAGTGACGTTTTCTCATTCCTTCCCGTCCTGCACATTTCTTTCCCCTCTCATTTGACACTTCCACACTCTTCACTGATCTCCTCTCCATTTTCTCATCTCCTCTCATCAGGTCAGAGAGGCAGTGAGCTCAGCGCATCTGTCAGCTGCTCAGCTCTGTGTCATCCTCCTCCTCCCTGCCTCTCCTTATCTGTTCCTCCTTTGTCTGTCCTCCCCATCTACCTCTGCCCAAATCTACAAGACAATCAAACTCACACACGGGGGAAAAAAAAGCAGGAAAAGGCTAATCTCTCCGATAAGGAAAAAAGGACAGTTGAATGTCAGGGGTGAAAACATCCAAGAACGTTTCTTCACATGTATCCCTTGTCAAGTTTTTCTTTTCACACAAATTGAATGCACTTTTGACAGCTGCTATGTGTTTAAGTGATCCAGGATTTTGGGAAGGTCGTGAGTAAGTGCTGAATTTTGCAAAGATTTAAAAACCGCAAAATCTTTTCCTTCTCTGTATATTTTCATTGTTCTTTTTCCAAACTTCTTTTCCATTCTCCTCCACATCCAGTATGCCCTTAAGCCCTTGCTCAGTCTTTAACCAACCCAAAAAGTTACGAAACAATGCAGATTACCAATCCTGTTTTCCAACACCTGAGGGGAAACTATATTTGTCAATTCAAAATGTGATGTGTCTTACCATTCTTTTTTAGAGGATATATTTAATTTTATTTATTTTTTAATCATACTTACTGTAATGACTAGTTATGTTGAAGTTAAGCTACCGAAAAGTCAAGGTAATGCTGTCATTGTTAGAGGAAATCCCCATTAAACACTTCTATTCAATTTCAGCTGAACTCAGAGTGACCTCCTTAAATCTTTCTAGTGATAAACGTCTAGTGTCTAGTAAGTATTCGCTAGTAAAATACACTTGTCACGGATCCATTTTACTCTCCCTGTATTGTATGTAATCTGGGTTGTTTGTAATAAACAACAGAGGATTTAGTAGGGGTGTGACAGCAGCAGTGTATTTTGGGAACAAACAAAATGCTGCATGGGGTCAAGGAGCCCGTACGTATCTAAATGAGTATATAAATCATGTGAAAATTGTTGATATTTGACACCAATCTATATATCACTTGATTGTGCAAGTCCTCTCACAATTTCACAGTTCTGGATCATTTTCACCACTTTATTAACAACTTTACTAGACTGGAAAGGTAAAATAAATCCCCTCTATGCTCTCTGAATATACTGTACCAGCTGTTGAACATAATGGAGAATTAAGCAGGTAAAGCTCTGAGTAGCTCACTGGTAGAGAACAAACACGCAAAAAAGGAAATACTGGACTTAAATTTACATAAAACCAACTCCAAATAGAAATAAATGTTGCACCATGTCTGCAGGGTGTGTAAATAGCCAACTGAAAGGTAATGCTGTGCCAACTGATTGCTTCTGCCCACAAGTGGCCAACAAAAATAAGAACAGCCTGTATACATTGATCAGCCACAACATTAAAACCACTGACAAGAGAAGTAAAGAACATTGACCATCATGTAACAATAAGGGACGAAGCCAGACACACTAAAAACAGTTTAGGAACAACTCGAAAAGACATGAAGAACAGCACAAGGTGTTGACCTGGCCTCCAGATTCACTAGATCCCAAACTGATCAAGTATCTGTGGGATGATCCACAGAGGCCCCTCACCTCAACCCATAGGACCCAAAGGCCTCCACTAACAACATCCTGTTGCCAGACACCACAGAACACCCTCAGAAGGTCCATGTCCATTCACTGATGAGTCACAACTGTTTTGGAGGCACAAGGGAGACCTACACAATATCAGGCAGGTGGTCATAATGTTATACCTGACTGATGTATGATTGTTGGAAATGGTTCGATGTCACTGATGCAAAGCAATAGATACAGGCACTCAACTTTATCGATGCAAAATCCAGCAACGTGTCACAGTCTAGCAGTCTTTAAGACTTTCATGCCGAACTTTCTTTGGTTTGCCTAAAAATCTGAGTAATGTGCACAAAACAGTCTTGAGTAGTATTATCAGTATTCTGTTCTCACATGCAGCCCCGTTGCTTCCTCCACCCCGTTTCCAGTGCCCCATCCTTTCAACAGCGTTTTCTTTCACCATCTTCCCTTCCTAAATGAGTCAGAGAGGAGAGAGACGTTGTGCCTTCACACCCTCCATCTGCACGCAACTCTTGTCCATCTGTCATCTCTCCAGACAGACACGTTGACAGATGAAACGCCGGCTGCAGCTCTCGCAACTGAAGGGCTTTGACTATTTAGAGAAGGACATTCACTTAAAGACAGTCCCATGGCACTGTGAGGTATTGTACTGGACTGAAGTGGAATCCCTGCCTGTGTGACCGGGAATGGATGCAGCAAGACAAACCGTTCTGGGTCACGGAAATGAAAAGATCAAAGTTCTTCTTGGCAAATGCCTTCGAGTGAACCTTAATTGAATCTCTGAAGACCAAGACACTTGATTTTGATTTTACTTTTTTAATGGCACCAATAACATGATTACAATGGAGAGGAAAAGATTTTTAACCTAAATGACAATAAACTGTACAAGATTGTCGATACGAAGGTTATCGATATAATTTTGTATATTTTGTCAGCACGTATAAATACAGTATCTTACAATGACATGAACCATGGTATCTGCTACATAGCTTACATTATGACTATAACACAAAATCCATTCATGCAGTATAATGCCCAATTATATGAAAAAAATATAAACATGTCAAAGAGAAAATAAATTAGAAACACACTTTCGTTTTTAATCGAGACAATTTAGCATTTAGGATGTTTTGTGGGCCAACATGTCGCGACTGTATGGTCCAAAGCACTCTCACTAAATCATCTAAGATTTTCTATAGTTCCAACACTAATGGCATTCCACGTACATACTAGTGGTAAGTGCACATATACACAGTCTGTTTATTGGCAGTTTATTAGCTTTGACACAATAAAAAACGGTAAGTAACAGTGGCTGCAGAAAATGTTATGTGTTTGTTTTCACGCTGTTTCCAATACAGGAAGGGAAGCATGAAAGCAGTGAAATGTACACAGTTCAGCTATTGTTCGGGGCGACTTTGTCAGTAGATGTTTCAAAAGAGAAGAGACAGGGAGGACGAGAAAAACATCTCAAAGAGAGAGAGACACTAAATATTTCAAATGCTATTTTGAGTCACAGCTGAGGCATTTAAATGAACTCCCTTTGGAACTGTATCACAGTCATTTAGGCAGCAGAATGAGCACGCCTTTCCTTTTCTATCGCTTATTTAATTTAGGTTCATATAGAAGGTAAGAGGAAGAAGTGTGATCAAATAGTGTATTAAGAGTATCTGTAAGCTGTTGTATGGTTGTAAAGTTGAATCTGTGAGTAAAGCTTGAATTCTCTCTGACTTAAAACTCACAAAAGAAAGCACAAGGAGGTTTAAATCTCTGGTCTGCAGGCTTTCTGTGCAGAGAACACACCAGGGAATAGTATGTAAATAAGAAATGTAAGAATTCTCTATAAAAATATATTTGTAAATTGTCCTTCTTAAATTTAAAGATTTATGTGCAAAAATAAATGGAGGAGAGCAAGCACCGAAGTCACCATATGATTTCAATATATCAGTTCCTGTCACATGGTTATTTAAACACAACCTTGTAAAGTTCTCGCTGTTGTATTCTGAGGAAGGGCTGCAGAGAGAAATGCTGACTTAATGCAAACAGTCAAGTCTATGGCAAGCGTTCATATTTCATGTAAATACATCTCTTCTACACTTTATTTATTTATTATTTTTATACTTTAACATCTCTGGACAGAGTCACCCTCCCACTGTTTCAACCATGCTCTCAGCCAGCGCTATAACGCAAAACAGCTGTAACATAAATCTTATCTTAGCATATCATTTAACACAGTTTTTATGTAGTGGTCAGATTCATGAGCACACACAGCAACAACAAGGTGGACACCTGAGAAGAAAAAAAAAGAAAAAAAAAAGAACGAAATAGAGGATGTTGTAAATAGATGTGAGCTGAGGTTTGCTGCAGCTGTTTTGTTTTTTTTGTTTGTTTTTTTGAGGTTTTATTCAGGCTAGATGGTTTTATAAAAGGCTGGTGTGGGGAAACGTCCCAACAGCTACCAGGAACATTGAGAGCTTAAATGCACTGATACACAATTAATGAACAAAAAAGTGAAAATGGTAAAACCATCCTCAGAGATCCTTTAGTAGATTAAGTACCGAGCTAATGTTATGTTTCTGACCTGAACTTTGGTTGATTTCCAAAACAGTTAATTATGGCTAATTATGGTCAGCACTGATTTGTTTATGGTCAGTTTATGGACTTTGTTTTTAAACTGTATCCCTCCATTATACTTTATTAACATTAACATCTTCCGTTTTCCTAATCAGGGAGATGGATGACTCTATTGCTTTATCCTAAAACTTTTCTTCTTTAGATGAAAAAACAATATGCAACAGATGTAGAACAGAACCTCTTCCAGTACACCACACATCACACGGTGTCACTGTGTGACGTGTTTAAGAAGAAGAACTGAGTCTTGTCCTAAATTTTTTAAGCCCTATAAATCTCATAACAGACTCACAAGAATCTGTGACGTATCTAAAGAGCCAACAGTGATCCATGAAACGTGGAAAAAATTTCTAAAAGGCCCCATTTAACATCAAGGCATTGTTGGTTATTCTGTTTGTGCTGGTGGCTTAAGAATAATAACCTACATCCAGATCTCTACTAAAAAGGTCAGCAAACATTACACAAAAGGAGATGACGCAAAACAGGAAATGCCTCCATTCTCTAGAAAACAAAGGGACTTTTAATGACAGAGTAGGTTTATTTACCCGAACCTCTGCAATCTTTTCTGAAACGTCACACCAAAGCGTTGACTAAAAGAAATCCAAGCTGTATTTCAGTTTGACATGCCCTCTCTTTTTCCCCCGCAGGACCCCAGATAGCAGCTGGACATTCGGCAGAGCGGCCGTCAGAGGCAAACATCAGCAGCTCTTTTTCTTGCAGAGGTTGTGGAGTTTCTCTAGATTAGTGTTATTTCATGGCTCAGTTAGGCCGATGCCTGAGATATACTCTGAAATTAAGCTATTGCATTACATACTGTATATGCTATTCTGCTCTTTATAGATTACCCAGGAGGAAGTAGCACGCTAAATGCCATATAATCGTTTATATACATAAGTAACTACTGTATATTTGAGGCGTTGTAATCTAAACAATGTGTATTTCTACTGTTACTGAGGAGGTTGTGTAAAAAGTAGAGACTGATATATTGTTTTTTAAATTACCTTGATACTGCACAGTTCTCTGTGGCTTCAAATAAGGCAGTTGCACAAAAGAAAATATGAGCAGTTTCATAAACATGTGGGGTTTACTCATTGATTTCACTGGACTGGCTGCCAGACTGAAAATAAGGACCTTCTTTCTTTACATTCTTCATTGTTCATGTGTTGTCCATGTACACACAACATGAGGCTGCAGCAGAGTTGCGTGATCCAGAGTTCCTGTATATGAATCCGCATAGTCTCTTGCATGTGCTTTCCTTTGTATTTCAGCAGTTAGTGTGGACTGTTATGACTGAGGCTGCATGCACCCAAACATGTCAGTGTACGAGCTGAACTGAAACAACCGAAGCCTGCTGCTCACCTCGCTGTTAACACTGGTAGTGAATGTGCTGATGCTGGTGCACTTTTCCATCCACGTGTGAGTGCGTGTGCGTGTGAATGTCCGTGTAGACCTTTGGGTAGACCTTGGGAGCCAACCCCGCGCCTCCCTGAGAGAGGAGCAGCTGCTGATGGGCGACGTAGTCCTCATACGAGAGACAATCTTTATCCCCGCTGGCCGGTTGAGGAGAGAGCGCCGGGCAGGCTCGGTCTCGATTTGAGGAGGAGGGCAGACGCTGGGCAGCGGGGAGAGTGGAGGAGGAGGATGAAGAAGAGGAGCAGGTGCGTTTCGATTGGCAGAACCAGAGGAGGGCTGTGCCTAAAATGAAGGCCACACCCGATGGTATTCCAATAATGACGGGCCAGGGGAGGCTCGGGGATGTTGCTGTTGGGACAGAGTTGGGTTGAGGCTTCCGGTCTGCAATTCAATAAGAGATGAAGAAATAAATGACAGCTCAAAATATGACACAATCATCTGTCTAAATGCTAATGAAGAACACTCTTGCTAGTCAGCATAACAGTGGAGGTTATCCAAGCAGCTGAGAACCTCTGCTTTGACTGACTGTCTATAGGTGATGATTAAAAATCTATTTTGATTCATAGAAAATTATTTTTATATATGAACATTAGTTTTCATCTCCTCCTTCCTCTAACCTGGCAGCACAGTGAGGTAAGCACTTCTGAAGCTGTAGCCCATTGTATTGGCTCCCAAGCAGATGTACATGCCGGCATCTTCCTCCTTGGCTCTGGTTATCAGCAGCTTGTTGAGGTAGGATCCATCGGGACGCGACCAAACCTCTCCCGTCGGCAGGACCACAAAGCGATGGTCTCCAACCTTTGAATAGAACCCATAAAGTTATAAAATCATTTAGTCAAATAATGCTAAGTAACCATAATTTGTGTTTCGCCTGTGTGCGTTTGTACCTCTATGGTGGAGTTGAATTTGTTCTCGTCACCGGGTTCAACTCTTTTTAGCCACTGGATAACCGGCTTGACGTCACTGCGGACTTTACACTGGAAGGACGTGGTTCCTCCGTAGTCCACAGTGGTGTTGACAGGGTGAGTACCGGTCAAGATGGGTTTAGAGTTGGTGCGCTCTGAAGAAAGACACAGAAGAAACAGACAAACAAGTAAATACCCACACTCAACACACACACAAAGAGAAAATCTATTTAATGTTATGCTCTATTGTAGTCAACAACTTCTGAAAAGGCTAAATGGTTTGATTATTTTATTGTCAAATTCAGCTAAATTAAAGTCTGGAGACTATAAAGACATTTATTGAATACATGTGAACTGATTGAAGATGAAAGGAAAGATTTTCAGCATCACAATCCTCTCTCAGTTTATACTGTAAACGTAATCTTATGTGAACAGTACATGTGCAACATTACAGATGTCTTGCAGTGGAAATGACAAAAGTGTGAAATCTGCATTTAATATATTTAATCTGAAAACTATTTTAATCCAAGTTTTACAAAGTACTCCAGACTGCTTTCTTAGCAGGTGCAAACCCATGTGGATCCATCTGATAATTTATGTTCCTATGTACGTAAGCATCTCCACTTTTTTTTTTTTTTCAGTTTTCTGAGCTGGACTCCATTTTTCTCCTCATGACTGACAGCTGATTGAATCTCAACCAAAAAAAAGAAAAGTCACATTTGACGTGAGTAAGCAGCGGTTTGATTTACTTCTTTTTTATTCATGCGTGTGTGCGAAACTGTCTTTCAGGAACGACTACAGCTGTAGTTTAATGTCGAACAGATGTGGCGAGTAAAGTGAGAGTCGAGAGAGCTAGTTTGAGGCTCTCTGCAGAGCTATAACTTTTGGTTACACTCAGTTCATTGTGCACACATACATTAATTTAACACCAACTCTCACCGACCAGTTCAACGTTAAATCATCCAGCGTCAAAACAGCTTTTGCAGCCTTCCAACTGGAGCCAATACGTCAAAAAACAGCCACTATTCGTCATAAAACACATTCTGCTCTCAGCGGTAAAACTATACCTTTTTTAGACTAAAACTGTAGCTGGCTCAACTTCTGAACTGAAAGAATTAAAAATATTTGCTAGCTTGAATGACCTTAACTATAAATGCCACTGAAAGAAAGTTTTAAAAGTTATTTCAAACTTGGTGCAGCTCATAAAGCAACACAGAATACTGTAGATTGTTATTATTGTGCTGGAGGACGAGCAGATGATATTTTATTCTATACTCCTTTCCAAATATAAGATATCACTCCCTGGCAACAAGTCATTTAAATGGTTGAAAAGTTAATTATAGCTCTCTTGATCATCTGATCTTAAACATTCTGCATAATCACTGTATTGTGAGCCGAAATGGACACAACACCCATTTCAAACCCTGCTATTTAGTCACACAGGCCTCTCAGTAAAACAGTAATATGCACACGGTGTCCAGCGTAATGTATATTTTTGTTTGGTTGAGCAGCATTCCTGCTGTTATATTATAAACCAGCAGGAATTCCCAAACACCACAATGCCACAGATGTGCTTTCTTGATGTGTCACGGCATGAAACAACCACAAGCAGTCATATTTTAAAATATATTAAACATTTCATACCATCTTAAAAGTAGTAGCATTTTAAGATGGTATGTAGAAGTACAATGCACTAGTCAGTTGATTAAGCAGTTAAATTAACTGATATAGTCAAGAAAACACTTCTTACAATAGTGTCTAAAACAGACATATCAGACAGAGCTGACCTCAGGTTGTAAACGGCAACATATTACGTATAACATGTGCTTTTACTAAAACACTAATCAGGAGGACAGTTCCAGTCAGATCCACGTGGTCAGTGTGTTTTTCATTAGCCTTCAACTAATTCAACTAAAAGCTGAAAAATATGGCACAGCTTCATTTTTATACTCCAATAACTAACCCTTATCTTTAACTCTGAGTATAAATCTTTCTCAGATACATTGGTGACTCACGTATGACTTCCACTTTGTAGGTGGCGTTGATCTCTCCTGCTCTGTTGGAGACGTGGCAGGTGTACTTCCCGCTGTGCTCCGGCGTCAAGTTCCTCAGACTCAGAGTCCACCTCTTCTTCTTCCCTTCCCCTGCTGCCCCCGCTCCACTTTCGTCATCCACCAGCGGCCTGTTGTCCTTCAACCAAACGATGTCGGGCCGGGGGTTTCCGCTCGCCATGCATTTCAGTCGCACGGAGCTGCCGACCGGCCGCGCGATGACGCGTTTCCTCATCTTCGCTGGCTGGGTGAAACGTGGACGAACTGCAAGGTGGATTAAAACAGTAATTAGAGGGAGTTCTAGCAAGGGAAGCCACGTTGTGTTGCTAGAAGATGCCTGAATAAGACAAGAGCTGAATTTACATGCACTTTGGATAAGGGTTTCAATTAAACACAGTATGACCAAATATTAATTAAGCATACAAAGAAAGGTAACAACTCTCTGTCTCACTCTGGTGCAGGCCAAAAGAAAGAAAAAAGCAGTTCTCTCTGAAAGGAGCAGACAGTTATTAGCAGAGGTAACCGGTTTATGGAACACGTTTATATTTACAAGCAGTCTTCTGTTCTTTGGTGCAGTGGAAGGAGACCAGATTGGGGAAAAATGGTGGAATTTATTGAAGATTCCTATGTGACACTTTTATTAGACGTACAGAGCAATCAAAGCCATGTTATCTGATATAGTCTGTGACACAGAAAGTGTTCCTTCTGGCCTCCTGAGTTACAAGTTTTAGCTGCTCTTTACATCCAGGAAAGTGGCTATTTTTGCTATTAGATGCTATTAGAAAGATGCCAGCATGTAGCATTTTATTCCTCTGGGCTGTTAGAAACTCACCTATGTACTAGGGGTTGTACCGACTAGTCGACTTTACTGCTGTACCATGACGCTTTAAGTAGGAAGTCAACTAGTCGCCGATCACGTGACAGTAACAACACGGATGCCTCTGAGAAGACAGGTGAGGAGCCCAGTGGGTCATTGCAGCAAACTAGCAACGGTTCATCAAGTGTGTGGAAATACTTCACTAAAGATGAAGCCCATTCTACCGTGCATGTCAGGACATGTTAGTCCTGAAATACAACAAAAGTAGTACTACAATGCACACTCATCTGAAAAGACATCCGCTAACGCTAGCAGAGGAACGGTCCAAATCCTCTGGACAGTAGTCAAATAACAACTTCACCAGACGTCCTGCAGTAACAGAGAGAAGGAGGCTGCACATCAACAATTTACTGGTAAATTTCATTGTCTAATGTTATTAGACCTTTATCTGCTATACACGGAAAAGGATCTGGAGATATACTGCTTTTTTTTTATCCCGGCCACATCATCCTATCTTACAACACGCTTTTAAGTACCATTTAATGCCACTGACGGTGCTGATTTATATAGGCTATACATATCTGCAGCGCACAGTATTGATAAGCTCATGTGTTCATGTTCAGTTCTGTTGTGTTCTATTAGTTGACATTGTTGCTGTGGTTGTTCAGCGTGTTTTTTTGTTTGTGTCTTGCCGAGCAAGAACCGCATATTAGAAGTGTCACACTGACTGTGTTTATGGTGTTGCCGTGGGCTACGGCTGACAGAAGCCCGTGGTCAAGCTCCAGTTACCTTGCAGAAAAGCCTTCGTAACTTCCTTTGTGTGAGACGCTACAATATGTATTCAGGTCAGGTATGAATGTAGATTTCATAGTTGCAAACCCTTACTTTCTACTGTGTTTTCATGTGTGACATCATCGACTAGTCGACGTCGACTTTCACCACATATTAGTCGACTTTTAAAAATCCAAAATCGTTCAACCCCTACTATGTACTCGTGTTTCTTACTTACTATGTCTGATGGTTTGCATGCACAAATCTGCAGCAATTAATGTCATTACAAATTCATTTTCTGCCCCAGAAATAGTCAACACTGGTGCATAACAATTTATTATGCACCATGAAATCAATTTCTTCAAAGTTAATAATAATTAGAATCTACACAGAAGAGTATTCATGCCTGATGTGAAAAGGCTATTGTTTGTCCTTGGTAATGTACTGACACATGTTTCAATGAAGTTTGTAAATAAGAAAAATAGAATTAGGAGCAAAATTGAATGATCTCAGCCTGTACAGATATTTGAGACGTTTTGAGGACTGAATGCGAGACTTAGTGACTTGTTGAGATGGACATTTTTTGCAGCGTGAGGCTCGTCAGATGGGCTGAGGTCACTGCTGCAGGCAGTGCCAGGAATTCCATGTTTCGCCTTAACAACATATGGCAACGCGCCTCTTGGTATATACAGTCTAATTTGCTGTAATAAACCCTAATTGTTTTGTTTGAGAAAAAAAATCTGAATCACTTCCTCTTCTCCCTGATAGAAATGACTTATTGACATGTCCACAAACATACACAAACACACACACACAAACAAATGCACAAAAAGACACTGGATTCCTTATTTTCCTATGATCCAGCATCTCTTGCTCCACATTTCTGCACTGTGTCAAAAGCAACACTTATTTAAGCACAAATCAAACATCCATGAAAAGATTGCAAAATCAGAAAGTCTCTAGGCGACTGTGTAAAATCACTTTTAATTATGGGTCATGAACGTTCAAGACATAAAGAGCCAGACATTGACTTGGCATCAGACCAAACATCCGTTCATTCATGCAAATACTTTCTTGGAAGGTATAAAAGAGTCAGTTAACCTAACATATATATTTATTATAAACATTTTCATCCCTTCTACCAGTGTCATGACTTAACTCCATCTAGCTATTCAAAGTTAAATATACCTAAGAAAATGGCAGAACGCTTTTAAAACACAACGATCAGTGAAAGCAGAGCAACAAAGAAAAAAAAACTAACCAGTTGTGAGGGAGGAGAGAAAATCATTCACAGGAGCGCTTGATTTTATTGCCCTCATGTTCTAACCAGAGCAGATAGCCATCAACCGGGGCGATAAATCACCCTCAAACTACTGCAGTTGCATCTCTTTCATTGGACACAGTTATTATTCTAGCTCTGGGTAAACAAACAGGGGGAGAGTTATGTGACGGGGTTTGAGCGGTCAAATTGGGAGATTTCACCAAAGCTGCATTACTCAGTGGAATATAGCTCTCTATCAACAGGCCCGAAGCTGGGCAGGATGACAAAACAAACATACCGGAAAGGCTTTTAAGTCTCGCCTCTGTGCCCCCTGAGTCTGAGAAAAGCTACTGGACTACAGCTGAACTGTGACCAGACAGAGTCAACAGATCTAGCACAGAGTGAGGAAAGCAGAGTGGACGAGACAATGGTTCATAGTTTAATGTCAGGCTTTGATGATTACATAAATTCAGCCTGCGTGGCGGCTGAAATTAACAGTAATGAGGGGGGGAGCCAAAGCAAAGAGCAGCTGCACTGGATAAATACAAGAGAGTGGAGGATGAGCAAAATACAGCAAGGTGTAACTGAAATGACCTGGATATATACCATCGAAGATGAACCAGATCAAACAAAAGTTAAGAAGAAAGCAGATGGAAAAAAACTGGCGAAGTTCATGTTTAGGTGAATGCATAAGGAAGACTGCAACTTGAGAAGACTGCTAAAAATGGACGAATAAAATTTGAAGCAATGGCAGAAAAATTGAGAACAAAGAGTTAAAACAATAAAAAGCAAAGGTAAAAGAGAGGGCACACGAAAGAAAAGGGGGCAGAGAGAGAGAGAGAGAGGGAGAAGAGAAGCAAGGAAGAAGTGAAAAAGCAATATGAGAGAGAGAAGAGGAGAGGCTAGAAGGTGAGAGCCGGAGTGTGTAAAGGGCAGGCTTGTTCTGGGTCTCAGGGGCCACTTCAACGCCACACTTCACAGTGTAAAAATACTGGTGACCCTCTGACGGACTGCCTTTGATCAGACAGTGAGCCAGAGAAAGAAAGAAATGAAGAGACAGAATGTGACAGGGAGTGTGTGAGTGTGCAATCCAGCAGGGGTTTTACATACTATCTATGATAGCGAGAGTTTTAACTAACGGAGGTCATTTTGGCTCATTTTGTACTTCAGGTGAAGGGTTAATAAGGATAATAATGAAAATACTATCAAACATGGTGGAGTGTTTAGGATAATTTATCAGTACATTTCACTTCAGAGCATTCAGAGGGAGACCCTTCCAAAGATAAAGCATATACATGGATCTCTGATTGTGTATGTATGTACCCAAAAGCAGTTCATACATATATTGGGTTTGTTTGAGTGAGGACAGAGAAGCAAATTAATAAATAAAAAACTAAAGGGAGAGTTCAGCTAAAGTGCATAAGAACTGATATTTGACAGAAAAAAAGTGAGAGAAGGGGAAGGAGAAAGAGTCTGATGAAAGGATAACAAGCAAAGAAAGAAGGGTTAAGTTACATGACGAGAGGGTCCAGGGAGACTTGGGGAGAGGGGGGAAAGGAAGGAATGTGTCCCACCAAATCACACCTCACACAAATAGACCGCTCTCAACTCTGTCAGAGCCAATTACTTACACAAACAGCCACCCTGATGTGTGCCTGTGTCTATTTGTGTGTCTGTGTGTGGGCATATACCGTCACCTTCTCCCCTCTGGCAAGGTGTTTATTATACAATCGGCTACTGTACTTCTTAAAATGTTACACAGTCTCATGTGTCACTTTTTTTCTGTCAGGCTTTTTTTTTCACGTTTTCAAATGTTAAATATCCATGTTGAGATGATATCTGAGAAGTTATAAGTGCTTACCCATTTTTCCCGCGAGCTCTGGGGTATGCTCTGAGTGACCATGGGCTGCCCCTGCTCCATTTCTTGAGCTGGAGTCATCTGGTGAAAAAGAGAAAGACAAGAGATTAAAAACTAAGACATAAATATTAACTCTATGCACAAAGCTATGCTGGAGTACAAAAATAAAAATTTCCAGTTTTAATGAAAAGGCTCAAACGTTTTCACATGATACAGGTGCTTTAGTACGGGGCCAAAATGCATGCTCATGTGTTCAGGACAAAATGAAGAAATCAGTGATTTATGGGAAGATGATTGAAAACTGGGAGGAGAATGTTGTGCAGGTTTTTAGCTAAAACCTCTGCAGCACAAAGGGTAACGAAAGACATGAATAAAAGTTAAACTGTTGGCAAATAAATTCAAGTTGAAATGAGAGGTTAATAAGTAACTGCTTAGCGCCTTTGATGTGTAAAAGATTACTCTGTGTGTGAAGAAATAGTGATGTCCCATAATACAGGACAATTGCTGCACCATTTATTTCTACTTTCGGATTTCAGAAACCTAATTTCCATCTAGGCCCATTCAGCCATGGACCAGCACCACATTCCTTGCTAAGCCAGAAAAACAAAAGATAAATAATATGACACAGTAGCGTATGCTTGTCCATTTGTATTTATGTGCCAGAGACTTTCTGCTGTTGCAAATCACAGGCAATGAAATCTTTAATTCCAGACACATGGCTCTGAGAAAGTATGATCATAAATTTGGGTCCTAGACTTCACAAAAAGAGGAGAGGAAAATAATTTTCTTCATATTACCTTTCAAGGAAAAAACTTTCACACTTGTGTATTAGGTTCACTCGCTCATCTTCTCTTCCCACATTGATTATAATACAGATACAAACATCCGCCTGAACCTTCACACTAGGAACCACTTCAAGATGGAACCAATGTATCCAAGGGGCCCTTTACAAGGGATGGTGGGGAGGTGGGAGGGTGATACAGTCCAATATCAGGTCTGTCAAAAATGCATGCGGTTAACTTGGCTTGAACCTGAAACTTCAACCAAAACCTGATGTAGTAATAGAAGGAAAGAAAAAGGAACCTAACAGCCTTGGACCACCTGCAGAAAGTACGCGAGAGAACTGTAAATGGATATGTTTATCGTGCATGTTGGTACATACAATGATCTTTTTAAGAGTTTAGAAGACCACCTGAGAGCTTGGAGCGTTTAATGCAGCGCCAAATGTTTTTAATGCATCACTATTTGGGTGATGGAATAAAAGACACATTAGAAATGCAAACACGCAGCATGACCTGCATCCTTAGGGCTGGTATTAATAGCATAACAGGCCACGTGATGCAGGCCCTGTGTGTGTGTGTGCGTGATATGAATTCCTGCATGGGTGTGTCGGTGCATGCGTGGATGCGTGTGCTCTGGCATTATTTGACTAAATGGTAACTTGAGGTGCCGTTATTTCAGTCAAACCTCACTCCTCTTTCCCTCTTTCGGACTCCCCCTTCATCCCTCCCTCCTGCAACATGCACGGTGAGTTCTGAGAAAGGGGCAACGTGTTTGAAGCCAAGCGGCATGGGGGTCTGATCTGAAGGGGGAGCATGGTTTAGCACTCTTACCAGAAAGCCAACCCTTCCCCCTGCCTTGTGTGAGGCTGTAAACCTTTCTTGGCAGACCTCCTGCTAACCCACTCACATACGGGAACTGAGCGGCTTCCACGGTCCATACAGGACAGAGAATCTACTAATCTATGCTGTGCATCCAAACCTTGCTAAAACCCACAAATGAATATTTATCAGTACATTTTATAAATGTTTCCAAAAAATACTTGTACAACTTGTACAAATGATGAACAGGGTCTTTACAGAATAGGTCAAATGAATGTATAAACTGATTTACCTCTGATTGCAACTTACATCCAGACTCAGACTCGGATAATATATGTAGCTGAAGGATTTAATTTATTTCGTTTTCGCAGAAGTAGGGTTGACTTTTTTGATATAAAATTTACCCACTTAATAATTTTATTCGTTTGTGCACGTTATTATCATTAGAACATGATTTGTTGAGTGCGTTGAGTTTGTTTTCTGAGGACACAGTGATCACCAAATTCTAACCAGTTCCTCCTCGACTGAAAATTTGGGTCAAATATGAAGAATTTCCATCAAGACATTCCCAAAATATTGCCTTCAAAAATACGGGGTGGCTGGATGAACATATGTATAAACTTATGGACTAACTGAATGTGGACTACCTCAGTGGTATAAAACTATAAAGCTGTCAAAGGAGGACAACCTTCTAAAATAACCAAAACCAGAACCCTATTTGATCCAAAAATAAGTGTGTGATTTCTAAAGTGAAATCATACAGCTGTACTGAGGCCAACGGGCCACTGATGCCAATAAAGACTTAATATTTGACCACAAACACATGTTGTTGAACTGTTGACCAGCTGACCCCTCCATTATCACTCATGACTATGAATATGAATACAGTATTAATAGAGGGCAGAAAGAGTGAACATAATATGTGTGGTTCTACTAATCATAGACAACTTGAGGACTTGACGACTCATTGCCCTACATACATATTTTTAGGTGTTGGGTGTTTTAAACTTTTCAGTCCAAAACCTGTAAATGTATTTCAGGTTTGGCATCAAGGCTTTACAAACGGTTTCTGCCAGCAGGATCCGTTTTACACATTTCTTCAGCTCTAGCGCAGGTTTCGGGAGTAGAGTTAAAGCTTCGCTGTTTGTTTCAAGTTGAACACACACATAGTAGAAAATCTATTCCCTCCCTGCCCCAGCTGTTTTTAATAAACAAAATGTTTTCTTCTGATCTTGTTCCACCTTCTAATGTTCAGCCAGATACTTCGCCTGGTGCCTGCAACAGAAATTTACACTCAGCCAAAGTCAGATAAGCACACACATGGCCATGAATGCAAGGAAGCGTGTACAAACACTGCCGGTAACACTGCTTTAAAACAACAAGTGTGTACATGATTTGAGTGTAGTAGTGACGCATGTCCCGAGTTTGATTCATTCATATCAATCACAAGTTTAACACTGGTCTAATAGAGCATTTAAGCGTCCGTCCCTAGATTGCATCTAACTTGAATAAAAGGGGAAATTGTTTGCTGGTCTGGACATGGCAGACTAGAGGCTCCTGAACTTTTTCATCCTTTTCTTTGTTGTCACTGGGTTCTACAGCTAAAACACATAACTAATCAATCGCAAAATGACACCTGCATCAGATCAGCACCTTACTCAGGTCAAGAAGAGGCGTCATGAGCGATGTTCAATTGACCTGTGTAGTCATTCGCATTCTGTGTAAAACTAAATCTTGCTTTATATGTGCAAATATAAAAATGCAAGGAATTGGTTCTCTGCTCTTAACCCATCTATTTGTATACACTGGTAGTAGTTTTGGGGTTATGTGGCTTGATCAGGGGCACTACAGCCATGATTTCAATTAAACGGAGTTAACTTTTATTTATGTAGCGTCAGTACAAATTGTCTCAAGATGCTTTGCAAAACCTGACCCCAGAGCAAGCACAAACTTTGACGGTGGCAAGGAAAAACTCCCTTTTAACAGGAAGGAACCTTGAGCAGATCCCAGCTCATATGGAGGGACCCATCTGCCTAAGGGCAGCCGGGTAGAGACGGAAAGAACAGCAGGAGGAACGAGATAAACATACATCTATCACAGATACATACATCTGACTAAAGCGTACATGGAGAATCTATTCAAATGTAGACAGGATTTGAACCAGTGACACTATAGTTTACTTCCCTAACAGTCTACTTCTCTAACATATATACATTTGTAATGTGACATATTTGACTTGTTTTAAGAAATGGCCAAACTAATTACAATGTATTTTACATACTGAATATTTCATGCAGCCTTGTTTCTTCCCAACACATTTGCTGGTAATGAATTACTATCTATGTTCGTAGAAGACATGGAGATGTTTAAATTTGCAAGTGTGTTGCCTGGTGTGAAGTAGCTTGTGATTGTGTAACAAAGCCACAATGAGTTTAAAATATATTTGCATTACATTTACAATTTATGATTGTTATGCTTTTTCTCTTGTTTTCTCTTCTTTGTTTCTTTTCATTCATCACTCTCTTTATCTGCAGGGGGGGGGAGATGGTTCAACAGTGAGCTACATTTCACACATCCACTGGCTGGGTACCCCTGTGTGAGAGTGTGTGTATTTGTATAACCTCGTCTTGTATTTGCTTTCAGGTCTGTAGAGAAAAGGCAGCAATTGGACATGAGCAGGCTCAGAAATATGAGTCTCCCCAGTCCAGTGTGTGTGTGTGTTTGTATCTGTGAGTTTGTCCGGGGGGGCAGTGTTTTCCTAAAGGGTCATGTCCTCCCAGGTTTTAATATAGAGACACTGGATATGTGGACAGAACCTCAGTATGTGTTAGAGCCGAGTGTGTGAGGGGAGAGAAAGAGATGTTCCTGTGTCAGCTTCCACTGACCGCCGCTTGCTGCAGCATCAGGGCCAAAACCAGCAGTCCTGATGTAAGTCTGTGTATCTGACAAACCCTGCAAACCACTGTAAAACCTCTAAAATTGACCATGGTCACAGTTTCAGGCTTTACACAGCCACAGCTTGCTTCACATACAGATGATTTACTTCATAATTCAGACAGGGTATACCACAAGGTACACGTATTAAATAAAGCTGAAAGATGAGGCATTGTTCAGTTAAAGCTGCATCTCAGGAGGGTTTATTTTTGCTAAAGCATTCATTGAATGTTGTAGTGGGTAGCACTTTAGACCAAAACTGAAGTTAAGCCACACTGTGTGCTTTGTAAATGATCAGAAATCACCAATCATTGCTTTTTGGTACGTATTTTAACTCAATAAATCTCATGGAAGAAGCATATTTAGGCAGATTATTAGACAACAAACATTCGTTCTTGACGACAGAACATCATTTGAGGTTGGTTGGAGTCTGAGCAAAATGACAGAGATGTAAGAAGACGTAGTTTATCACTGTATTTTAGACATCTGATTAAAAACAGTTTTGTCGTGTTGGTTATAAAGAAGGAACTTTCTTGGTAAGAGTTTATGGTTTTATTCCTTTGGTTTTCCACCTGTCTGTACTGCTGTAAAATCAGTTTTCAGTTGTTATGAACTGACTGACTGACCAGCTTCTATAACAAAAATGTTTCTTCATCGCAGTCATAGGAGTAGATTCAAGCAAGTTTTAAGGAATACGTTCTAATGTTTTCGGAAAAAGCAATAGCTGTCCTTATCTAACAGTGGTTATTAAATTTATTATCTGGACTTGAATGTTCTCTGAATCTGTTTAACAAATGACTCTTGCATTGCCACAGTAGGTTAGCAGAAGATTAGTAAAATTGTAAAACTATAAATTCATGCATTTGGGTGTCCCACACGTGAACTTTTACCTCCATACAGTTGCGCTGTGATCTGTCCTCCTAAAACCGTGTACTGTAACGACCACCAGAATAAACACCATACGTCTTAGAGCGGCCGGTTGGCCTGTCAGTGCACTGACCCCCTACAATAACACACACTGTCATTATAACTCCATCACTTCAGTGATACCATGAAAACAATAAAACCACATGTTGTGTGGTTCTTTCTTGTGTTACGAGCCTATTATTGTGGGTGATGGAAGAACACAAGAGATTACATATTTTGGAAATATGGTAAATCGAGAGACGTCTGAACTCTCCCTCTGTTTCGTTATGTTTGTCTGCCTTACTTTCACAAACTTTTACACTACAGTCGACCTGGATTTTGACCCCACGATCCAAACATAGTTTTCTCTCCAGCGACACTAATTTTAGGAATATTTATACAGATTCTGTTGCAACTTGTTGCAACATTACATGCTGCGTCACTGTAATGAATGGTTAGCTTTACACACTGTAGCTCAAAATTTAATACTGTAGATGGTGTGCTGAAACTTTCTGTCCGCAGTATGGGTTGTGTTTCATATGCAGTTAACAGCTCATGTCACCCTCTATGGACAGTACATGTAGTAAACTCAGGGACAGCCAAACCACTGACCACAGATATGGATATCAATCTTGTTTTTCCCTAATTCAACAAAATAGTGACACAGGGTTATTATAAAATGTAATAAAAATAATAATACGGCTAATATTTTGATAAAACAAACCTATTTTTTTTCTGAAATTTGACATCCATCCATGTCAAACAGTCCTCTTCAGTAGATGTAGTACAGTATAGCTGGTAGATGTGATGCTGTTCTGTTGTTATTGATCTGATGGATCTTCTAGAAAACTGAGCAGACTCTGAAGCATTTATACTAGTGTGCTGGTGTGTCAGCATTGTTCTTTAATGAAGAAGCTACAACGCTAGTCAGCTGTGTTGAGTTTCTCTGTGCACTTCAAACAAAGGGAACTGGAACTGAGCATCTCATGTTGGAGTTGAACTAAATAAATGTTGAACAACAGTTACTTTTATTGAAATCACCGCAAAGCACAACTGACTGAAGATGTCTGAGTAGGTGGTGTGTAGGACGTAGTAGAAGTAGGACAACTTTCTGCGCTTGTGCAGGCACTGAGAGACATGAACGAGGAATTATATTTTGGAGCAATCACAGCTGATGCAGTGTTGCCACAAGATGTAGTGACATTTCTGGGAAGATGAACACCATGCAGTGTAGGCTACAGCGCAGATCTGAAGGCCAACCATAAATATGGGCTTTTTGTTTTTCATTCATTCATCTTCTGTAACCATTTATCCTGTGAAGGGTTGTGGGGGGGTGGAGTCTATCCCAGCTGTCATGGGGCGAGAGGTGGGGTACACCCTGGACAGGTCTCCAGTCTATCACAGGGCTAACACAGAGATACAGACAACCATTCACACTCACACTTACGGCCAATTTAGAATCACCAGTTAACCTAATGAGACAGTGGGAGGAAGCTGGAGTACAGAGAACATCCAAACTCCACACAGAAAGGCCCAGTTGGCCTGGATTCGAACTCGGAACCTTCTTGCTGTGAGGCATCAGCGCTAACCAACACAACCTTTTTGTTTTTTAATCTTATTTTTACGGTCAAATATTGAGCTTGATGATTATGTTTTTTTTAGAACTGAATCAAACAAGATCCACAAGGATTTGGGCCAAGTAAACTGACAAAACCCTCTGCTAAGTTGAAACTTGATTTGCTGTTATGTTCTTGTTTAAGTTAAAGAAAAAGATTTTATCTGATTTTTTTCTTCCTTATTCATGATTTATCAAAACAATCATTTAATCATTTAAAATTATTGCAATTTTGAAAGTAAATGTCATCTTATTTTGTTCCGACATGCGCCTTACACAAAAAAAGAGAAAACAGTAGGTAGTGTGTTAGTGCACACATGTGTCTATGTGCACACATGGTTCCTACACACACACATATGTGCGTCACTGTGATTTACACGTTTGCCTGTACAGAGTCTGTGTAGCCTTATGGAAATCATTATATCCTGTGCTGCTACATAGTCCTCCATTAACAGCATGAGAGAGAGAAACACTGAACGGGGCTGCGACAAAGAAAGACAGCGAACAAGACGGGATCTGACTGACTTTTAGAAGAGGTCAAGAGGCAGCAGGAGTGAGATGAAAAAGACAGTTGGGGAGAAAAAGGCAACAGTGCAGAGAGAGATTTATTAACTGTAACCGCAGAACAGACAGTCATATGCAGCAGTTAACGGCTGGTCTCTAAGAGCGACAACACAGGCTAACCTGACAGATTAACTGCCCGTATAGGTGTAAGCTCAGAGTATTTAGGGGCCAGTGATCACACTGGAGACGTGTGCCCGAGGCGATGATGTTTTCCATTCATTAAATCACTGAATCACACACAGAACCAATTTCTTGGTTAAAAATCCTCGCCAGATAAACATCTTTCACTCTTAAAACGTTTCTGGAACGTTTGATTTCATTACACCTCATCATCATACTCACGCAGACACACACCAACACCTGACAGCGTTTTCTCTTCCAAGTACCCGCTCTCACCCGCTTTCCCTCGGCCCCCTTCTGGACCGCGCCAAGCCAACAACAAGCTTTTTACGAGTGCAACTTTACGATGCTATTTACAAATGTGATTACACGATGTGCAATTCTGGGCTTGAGCTCTCTGAAATATGAGGAACACACGTCAACGTTGGGCTGTGAATTGCTTCCAGCTTTCTGACTTATTTGGTGCAAACCTAGGTGTGTGAACACATCACACACACACACGGGCAGCAGTTTCATATAGTGATCTGGATATGTGGTTGATTGCCCAGCATTCCTTGCTGGCAAGAGTTTTGGAGGGAAGGCAAGTTTAAGGAGGCTCAGGCTGTACATTTTTGTTTTCTATATATTCTTAAAATCTTGATAACTTACAATTCTTAAGGAGTAGATTTGAGTACAGTGTATGTTTGTTAAAGATGGATGTAATCTAACAGCAACTACTTTTCATTTAAAAAACAAATCACATCATGTCTTTTACTTTTTAGTGGAACATTTGTTATACAACTGGATAAAGAGGTAAACACACAAAAAAAGACAAATGTCATGTAATGCAAAGTGTGTGGGAACTGAAAAGAACCGATACAGAGGTACCAATCCATCCATGCATCCATTTACCAAATGCAACATGTTGATACTGGACTTTCAGTGACACATGAATCATTAATCTTCTGTAACCACCGTGACCCTCCAGGGGACAAGCGGTTACACAAAATGAATCAATGAATCAAATCCAGGGTACATACAGGTCAAAAAGCAACAAATGATGAACAAGAGTCTGCCAAGTGTTGGACCATCAAGGTCTTCTGGAGGCTACAATAAAAACCATCAAATTAAACAATGTGAGGACTACTTTTTCGTTTTTTAATCATGGTCCAGTCTTGTCTGAATCTTTAACAAAGTTGGAAAGGTTAGGAGGGATATACTGAGAAACCCGTCTGGTCATCAATAAGGAAAGCTGACCACACATAGCATAGTTTTTCCTCCAGCAGCATTATTCCTGCTTTTATAACCTTGTGCCCAGCTGGTCCGGCTGTAGAAGTTCTGCTTACCGCTGCAGCAAAAACCAACTGTGTGTATACTTAAGGCTGATCGGAGATGCTGAACTTTTCAGCCGTATCTCAACGCATAATCCCCAGCTCTCCACCTTCTCTGTCTGCATTCTCTCTCTGCACAAGTAAACACTGAGTGTGCAAGTGTGTAAGTTCCAGCAACAAGTCAAACAGAGCTCTGTTTCACTTGCAGACTAAACAAAAACAGTTTATAGGGAAACCTTTTGTACAGCAGCATCAGGCCGGAAACAGAGAAAGGGAAATAAAGAGTAAAGGCGCATGCGTATTTGAACGTGTGTACAAGTGTGTGTGTCTAAATCTGAGCAGATCTGTGTGTTTCCTGAAGCCGGCCGGCCCACAGTTTGATCTTGTGCCATGAATGGGCTCTACACACTAATGACAGCCACCTGTGTGGGTGTATGCGTTTGTGTGCGTGTGTGTGTGTGAAGTATTAGTGAATGCATGAGGGAGGAGGGTGACTGTATGGTCATGAATAAAACCAACCTGCTGTTTCCACACACACATTCACTGAAAAAAAATTCTGTAGCGTCATACTCTGAGGAGGCATAGGGGTTGTTTTCCACTGTGTATGTGAGTGTCTGGCCTATGTCAGGTGGGTTTCATTCACTTGGGCTTTAACGGAGTCTCACAACCAGGCAGCAGTGTGTCTGAGTCTGTATGTCCAGCTGTCAGTCACTTAATAAAACCGGGAACACACCGGAAGATAGTTTAAGTCTAAACATGCAAGAAAACTCTCTGCCTCTCTCTGCCAATTTGACAGAGATTGGACCAACTTCTTAATCAGGAATCCATGGAATATATGTACTGCTCACCAGAAATGAAACCGTTTTACTTTCTTCTTGAAAATATTTCATCGTCTTCCCATTAGTTTGCTCCCACAAAGTACTCAAAGCTTCGTACTGTCACTTTAAAATCCACCAAATCATGCATCTAATCAACTCAAGCAGGTAAAATGTCTCTGTCTAATTCATACCTTTGTTGAACATTGTAATTTGTCCATGTCCTGTTTGTATAACTTAGGATGTCTCTGTGTTTTATCATAAGGGCAGCAGCCAACCACTTCTGTGTTCGATTAGGAAACCACAAATTACATGCACACGATGTCCTTGTCAGTTCATGTAGTTCATTTTATCCCAAAAGCAGTTCATTTTAGTATGATCACAGTGCAAAACATATGTGGTTCTTGTGTTTCACACCTCGACAGTGTAACTGTAAAACTGGCTTTTGATGAAAGTCGCGCAGTAGAATGAGTGTTTAATAATAGAAAGAGAACAGAAAAGCCTCCAGAGTTCCAAGTTCCTCTCAAAAAATGTCTCAATAAACCGATGCTTCTAGGTAACTAATTTAAGCCAGAGAGCAGGGATTTGGCTAAAACCACTTCGCAATAAAATTCTGTTCAAGAAAGTAAAAACCTGCCACCCAACAGACTAAAACTTTTATAGATATCCTGAATGGCTGCATTTATTGAATTGTTCTCTCTGCGCTCACTCCAACAATGTTGTTTTCTAAGTGAATTCTTATTAAGTTTCTAACCTTTCAGTTGGTGCTCCAATCCTTAATGTGTCAGAAGAAAAAAAAAATGGAAAGTAACCTTAAATCTCTTATACCACAATGCATAAAAAATACTCAGGATAGGGAGATTACAGCCTCACCTGATAATCAGACTAAACTCATGAGTCTCATGAGTCTGATATCACGTTCATGTCACCCAGTTCAGTTCCAGCATAGTATTCACAGTATTTCACCACTAAAATTCAAACCTCTTAAATACATATTATTGATCATGCATTCTACAAAGGGCTGCATTATTGTAAAAATAAAACAAATTGTGCCTCTAAGATGAATATGTCAATACGAAATTCTTAGGTTTTTTACTCATACATATGGAAACTGTTACTTACTGTTATTGAGTTTGGGTTTTATTATTTTTCATGGTACCTCAGCTTGGTCAGATTAGTAATGAGCGTGCTATACATTTTTTAATGTACATAATAGTGGAAGCAGAAATGATTCAGATAGCAATAATTTTGACCTTTTTTCTATAATTCATTACAACTTTTTAATGTGGGATAGAGGATGGCTAAAAAACTAAGCTATCTGCTGTCCTACCTTTATCCCTCATTGCTGGATGGAGGGAAAATAAATGAGATTTTTCCATTGAGAATTAATAAAGAATCACATTACAGTATATACTGACTCTGACTCTGAAGTTTTCCAGTCAGTCACTTTTTGCAAGTTCAAGTACGTCGCTTCCAGCTGACAAAGCACCAATTCTGCCTCAGTCAATCTCCATCTGATATTATCCAAATACACAATATGTGATTAACATGCCACGTTTTTATGAGGCGTTAATAAGTCCAGATCCATTTCCCAGAAGAATCCCTCGAAGATTCAGCTCTGGTTTATTTTCAGATGCTGAGGCTGGGCATGGGCCATGTAGCCTTGGCAGTCAGGTTTAGGTTAACACCGAAGCCTGCGTTTGGTTATGACATAGAAAAAAAAATGCACAGAAAACCAAGAGTGAGGGAACACATGAGGCAACTTGGGCTCTTCCAACGCTGAACATGGACTGTGTCAGAGAGTAAAATATCAACACTGCGATGAAATAACATACAGGCACGAGGCACAAGTGGTTCCACACTCACTCATAAACATCACATAGCAATGACGTTTATGAGTTCTGAAAACATACAGTTAGGGATCAGGTTTTCACTTTTTTGCATGTGTTTGTGAAACAAAAGCATCTGGTTAAGTTCATTAAGTTGAAACCTCTGTATAAAAGTCGTCTTTGTTTTTACATCTACACGTGTGTGTGACTCAGACGCTGTGTAAATCTTTGCATGCAGTGTGTGTGCTTATTCACGTGGCTGCTTTACATCACTGTTCACACTTCACTGATGGAGCAGCAGGGTCAAGCATTGAACACAGGCTCAGATTAGCCTAAAATGGAGACGATATGGAGGCCGCGCAGGAATCTGGCAAACATACAGCTGCAGCCTAAAGCCTCGGCTGTGAGGGAGGCGATCCATGCAAGGTCAGAAATGATTCAGTGGAATTACTGAATTACTTCATGTCCGCTGCTCACAGGGAGGGCTCTGAGATCACAGAAGTGGAAACAGAGCGCAGCACACTCCATACGTACGACAGGTCATGCGAGTTACATTTAACATTTAGCGACACACGTCTAAGAGGTGCCTCACTTTGTCTTGTGAGACCAAAAGAAAGAGCAAATCCCTTAATGACCCAAAAAGAAACCATTTTAAAAGAGGATTTCAGCTTAAAACAAAGCTAAAGAAGGTAGTAGTACTAAATGGTCCATCTTTATCATCAGGAAGAGTGTTTAAAAACCTTCTTTATCTTGACTTCAGTCTCTGCACCCATCTACCAGGTGTGCCTTACACACACCTGGTATCTGGGGCTTCTTTATTATTGTGGCCGCCGATTTCACCAACGGTTCTCATAAAACTAAACTAATCAGTACTGATTTACTGTATACTTGCTACAAAAGGTTAGAGGTAGTTGTTGCTTTGTTTTCAGAGATTACAAACCAAAATGTTTAGGAACCAGAGTGTACTGCAGACCAGTATATTGAATAGGTACTGAGATATGATCTGATAGGATGCAGAAGCTGTTGAAGTTGCACCAAGTCAGGATATATTTAGTAATTTGCTCCAACCTCAAATCATCCTGGCTCATAAAAAACACTGTCATCTCCCAAAAATAGACGCTGTACCCACTGGTAAAGTATTTCTTCTCTGCCCTGTGACAGCTTGCTGTTCAGCAGGGGGCAGAAACATTTAAGTAATTCATACAGGTCGATGGATGCTGAAAAAATGTAGTAATGTAAGACCCCTATGTATTAGTGTTAAAGCTGCAAGAGAATAAAGCTAAAAATATGCATTAGCACATATTTACAACCTGTTCTGTCTGTCGCACGCCTGTCTACATAAAATATGTGTCAGTGGATGTGTGGCTTTCAGAGCATGCATCTACATGTGTACACAATGTGTACATGTACATGGTGAATTAGAGCATCTGCCTACATTTATGTGTGTGTCTGCCTCAATTAGAACGCGTGTCTATGTGCATTTGTACGTGTACTGCGTTTGTGCTAGTGTGTGTGCGTCCAGCTGCTGCCTGTGTAACTCTAGTAAACATCAAGGCAGTGCTTTGCTTGCTGAATTAACAAATCTCTCACATCCATGGCCACGCGCCGCCTTTGAAACACACACCACCGGCCTCGGTTCAGCACTTTGAACTCTCAGTCATTCTCTCGCTCGCCCACCCTGCTCTTCCCTGTATCAAATTATACTCCAGTTAAATATCGACTCATTAGTGCTAGTTATGTACCTATTTAACCTCTTTCTCATCTTACGTCGCCTGATTCATTTACGCAACGGCCCACAGGCGATATCACGGCAGTTGTGGAGACCGTTGTAGCTTCCTCTTAAATCTAACACAAAAAAGTAACCTTAGTTTTTCTATATCTGACCGCTTATTTGACACCTACTGACATGCAATGCTGCAATAAATGTCTGGCAATAAATGGTGGTCTTGTCATATGATTAACACTAAGAATTATTTGTTTCTAACGTGCAGCCTGTTCAACTGCTGCTATGGTCAGTGCTGAGTGCTAAACTCCACTGAGAGGCCTTAAAACCTGCAACACTCCAAGGCAAATACTGAACGAGTGAGTGTGTCATGAGCATGTGAACGAGACGGTTTGCGTAGCGCATACTTGCATGTATGACTGTTTCTGCATAGATCTGCATGTGGGCTCGTTAAGTGCGGCTTCTGTGTGGCTTTGTGTACCTGTCTAGTTGTGTGTGTGCGCTGAGAAAATGCAGTTGTCTTGGCGAACTTCAAAGATGCTGGCACGCTCGGCTGCGAGGCTACATGCTGACAGGCCGTCTTTGATGAACAACTATTTACAACAATGTAAAACTAACCCGCTCATCATGATGCGCCGCTGGGCTGAGTTTCAACATGACTCACGCCAAATGACTGCTTTGTTCAACGCTCGTTTGTGTAACTCAGCGCTGTTTGCGGATTAATAATAACGCAACTTTTTATATGCACCCAGTGGGATGATCTCTTGCTGCTTGCTCACCTATGTTATTGAGTTGTCCCAGGGAACACTAGAGCAGATAATTGCATGTGTTTTTCCTGTTGTACGCATTAGACAAATCTATTAATATCTCACACACTTACAAATGCAAAATAGCGCCAAAGGTCTGCAGAAAAGAGATTGTGGCCGTCACCACACAGTGCATTTTTTTGGGAGCGTATCAGTTTGCAGTATGCTGTCACACTGATCAAACTACAGGCTGATAGCAGAGGCGCCGCAGAACCATTGCTGTGTTTGCCTAAGAACTGCGGGGAAAAACTGCACACACACCCCATCCAGAGAACACAGAGAAAACATATTGTGCATGCATTTATGTGAAACATAACGCGGTGGAATGCCGCAACATCATGCAAGCGAGTACATGCAGACACACGCACCTGATGGCTCAGCTCTGCTGGAGCTCATTTCTACTTTAACAGTGACATTGTCTGTTTCAAATTACATATAATTTAATATATTTCCATCTGCAGCCATCTTCTCTAATCATTTCTTTTGCTTGCTTATTTAACCTCAGATATGTTAAATGTCAAAAAAATACAAGCGATAAAAGCTTTTTATCAAACTTCCTGGAGCTGAGATTTAGCACGGTGGCAGCTTTAAAAGTTGTTTAGTCTACCTACCTTCTAAAGCCGCATAACAAGAAAACTCTGAATAGGGTTTTATCAAATCCAGATAAAACACTGGCTTTTGGATACATAGCTGAAATGGTGATAAACCGTCGATAAGCAGAACAAGTTTTTCCATGTCTGCTTTTTTGCCCGCTTTTATCATCCCTTTAAAAGTTTATTTTTTTCCCCGTTGCATCCTGCGTGCTTGCTGTCAGTGAGATGAGATTGAAAACGGCAGATGTAACTGCAGGAATCTGAGGAGCGACAATGGGAGAATGAAGGGAGGAATCTCTGAGCATAATTCGCTCTTCACGTTGTCATTAAGACATCAAAGCAGCTGCAGAAGATACAGGCCTTTTCAGCGCCGACACAAATGCATTCTCGGGCAGAAGAGTAACAAACGAGAGAAGTACAGAGGAGAAAAGAAAGGAGGGTTGGGGGGGGGGTTGTGTGCTGAAGAACCAGTCTGGCTTTGATGACGGCACAAGAGCAAAGCAGCAGAAAGCAGACAAAAGTTTCTAAAACTTCAAAAGGAAGCTTTTTGTAGCGCAGGTCTGCTCCTGCTTTCTCCCTGATACTTTCATTCTTTCCCCTCCCTCTTCTCTTCAAACATATCTTTGCTAATTGCCAGACCCTGTTCTGCCCTTCGTGGGCTCTCCACTCCTCTCAGGTCTATTCAGCAGGGGGGTTGTTATGGAGAGAAGGCCTAATAACTCGCTCTGATTGGGACAATGGAGCCTGCAGGGCCAGCGACAATCCCCAGCCCTAATGAGAAACGACTCAGCAGGTCTGTCAATAGACTGGCCTATTATGGAGTTACAAGGTGGGGGGTGGGGTTAGAGGTATTGCATCTTTGAGTGTGTTTTTGTTGTTTAATTTATTGGTGCATCCATTTGAGTCAACCTCCAGTATATGACAAATGACATTAAATCAATAAAAAAAATAAAAAAATTGAAAAATGGGTAGAATAAAATAAAATGTATGCATGTATCTGTGTGTGTGTGTGTGTGTGTGTGTGTGTGTGTGTGTGTGTGCGTGCTGCTACCTCCTGAGGGTAACAATAGTGAACAGGACTAATCCTCTAGACCGTATAATGGCCACTAAGCTGTCTATTCAGAAGTACACAGCACCCCTGCTAACGCCTCTGATCAGGCACGAATACCCACACTCACCCTTACACTTTCTTTCTTTCCTTCCTATCTTCTGTCTTTCCTTTGATCTAATATTTCTTGTTCTTTTAGTGCATACTGTATATTGCAGCTTTATTATCTATCTTGCCAAAAACTGGAGCATCTACAGTAATATCCGTACTTATTTTATAATTAGGTTTCAGACAGCCTTCAAATATCAATATTGGGTATTTATTATCTGCCGTGCTCCTTGCCTTTTCCTCTTGTTTCTTAATCCCTCTTATACTCTTCTTCTTGCCTGTTCGCCCCTTTCCTCCCCTCTCCACTTCTTCCTCCTTCCAGTTAATTTTGCAGTGCGTGTGAGAAAGTGAATATTTGCATCAATCAAGTTTTGGAGAAGTTAACCCCGCCGCCTTGAAAATGTGGAGTTGTTGTTGCTGCATGCGAAGGGACCGGGAGCTATGCTGAGAGGGGTGCTGAAGCACCTTGTTTCTTTTCAGATGTGGGTTTTGGAGTGCTGGTGGGTGGTTTTTAAGTGAGGAGGGGGTGCAGGACACATCACCCATAAGCGTCCACTCAAGTAACAGTGAGTGTCTCCTTGAGAGGATTTGTCAATGTCTTTCACATGTTTCAGAGCGCTCCCTGCTTGATTACCTTGATTACCAACTCAGAGACTCAGTTTCTCCTGAAATTAATTAGTTGTTTGATAAGAATGCATTTTGATTTTTTCTTAATATTAAACAGCTATTTTTCTTTTGTTTTCAGGTTGCTAAAAGTGACCGTGGCCTCTGATGACTAGATCAAATGATAAGTAAACAACATAATGAATTAGACATAGAAACGTAAAATTTTTAGTACTTGAGAGGTTTTGATATGCAGAGCTACTAACGGCCAAGGACAATCTTTGAACAAAGACAGATTTTCCCTGCATGTCTTTATTTTGTCCTTTTGTCACACCATAATCAATGTAGCAGTCAGGAATTGTCAATTGTCCTACTTCTCGTACTAACTCTTGCCAGCACACTTTCATTCATTATCACCAAGAATCCTCTCTGTTATTTTCTCCTCCAGCTTCTGCCTCCCCTCTTCTCCCTTCTTTTGTTACTCTTGGACTAACACTGAGGAGGTTGGCCTTAATTGCGTTAAACAAACTGGGATACTTTAAAGCGGCGCCACATCCTCTAATATTCAGTTTCACATAGTTTTACTCACACACACAATCAAGGACCCAGTGCACTTCGTGATATGAGTAATAGGGCACCTGTAATTTTTTTTACTTATTGTACACTCAAAGGATGCAGCTATGCCAAAACACACAGAGAAGTAAAGTTACACCTCATTTTAGCTGTGGGAAAGTTGCTTTGAAAACCCAAAGTGAAAACACGTTTTCTGTAGGATTTTTGTGAACAGCAGGAAAATGAAGTTAAAGGCATAGTCCACCCTGAAAAAGAATTTAGAAAGGATGGAAAAGACATAGAGTCTGTGTAGTAGCAAGCGATGAAATTCATATGGGAATACTGTAGAATAGTACCTTTACTCTATGGGTAAACAGCTGCAGCTGGGAGCATTTTACTGATACTTCAACATACAATACATTTTGCAAATTACACTTAAGTGCTTTTAGGTGACATTTCACTATACAGGATTGTATTTGTATTTTTTTAACTAATGATCCTTTTAAAAATGTTGTTAATATTAAACAATCTTAGTGGGACAAATTAAAAGCAGATGTCAGTTTTCCCTCTTGGTCATCATGCCTGATTCTGACACGCGGCAGTGAAAGGAGTGGGAGGATTTCATAGTAGGAATGTGATTCAAGAGATTTCAAGCTTCAATGAGAGTCAATACCAATTAAACTCTCAGTAATCGTACAAAACGCATGCCTCACTTCTGTTTTGGGGTGGATTTCCTCTTCAAAATGAGTCACTACTTGGGCCTCGGGAAAAAGTCTCGTTGACTGACAGATGGCACCCAGTACGGAGAATTGAAGTCAAAGCTAGCAGAGGGTATTTAAGGCCCATTAGGGGTCTATGAGAGTTTGACTTGGCATGCAATCAGTAGAAAATAAGCCATACTCGCTCACACACATACGCATGCACATACACAGATGTAAATGGTGCATGAAGGCAAACAGGAGGGGGAAGAACGAGAGGGTTAAAGACGCTTAAGACAAGAGAAGTCTCCTTCTGACCGGCAACGCAGAAGCAATACAACGATGAGAGGGTTGAAGGAGAAAAAGAGAAGAAGGCAAGTTCAGGTGAAAAGAACAAAAAGGGACAAAGCCGAGAAGGGGCGAGTGTGTAATAAGTGAGATGTAGTTTAGTTGAGACAATAAATGCATATCCCTTCTAGACAAAAACAGGGTGATGTCCTTATCATTTTGGTTGTGGTGCTATTGCATTACATTTTCCACAGACCACCCCAGTGTCAGGTAAAAGATAGTGTTTTTGTTGTTTTAATTCAGTTTCTATAGCTACACTAGATATAAGTCTCCTCATCCCGACAGTACTTTGGATGACATCTCAACCTGTTAGGACATGGATTAAAAAAATACTTTTCTTTGTCTCCTTTTTTTTCTCCTCCAGACTTGTTGATGTCTTTAAGCCGAAGCCAGGAAAAAACAGGAGCTTTGTTCCTTTTTTTTTTTGGCTGTCTCTCCGTCCTGTCCATCTTCTTTCCGTCTCTTTGCTGGAAGTGAAACGAGGTGGAACAAGAGGATGTGGGACAGACAGCCATGAAATGGAAGCCAGGGCCCCTGATGAGTGTGATTGTGCCGATGTAAGTGCATCTATATTTTGTTCACATCTGTCAGTGAGGTGGGCATGGGAGTTAAGGGACAGATATTTTCCAGTTCCATCTTGTTGACACGTATCTCCATAAAGATACAGTAAATATCTTCATGTGCATCTATTTGATTATCTACACTGTACAACAACAAGGTGGAGAACAGCTTTTGAAACTTGACTCCATTCTTTCTACCCCATCTGTAACTTCACAATCCCCCCCGTGCTCCTTCACATGTGCGCCGCCACACACATATACACGCCAGTATGTTTACATCTCCGTTCTCAGGAGTGCCACCCTGATTTCCGGAGAAGCAGCTTTGTCTACCTCGCTGTAAGGGCGGCATGTTGTTACAACGGCAGGACCAAAGAGAACGGAACAAATCTGAATCAGATTAAATGACTCCGACGGCAAAAACAGACCGCATGTACACACACTCTCTCAACTCCGTCTTAGCTTCCTGAAACTGTTGACTGTTTTGTCAAATTCTGAACAGTCATGAAGGTTATACGCTAAAAAAATCTCTTTTTATTCCTTAGTATAAAGGGAACATCTGCCTTCTTGCATAAGAGAAACAAATGGAGACATCAGAGGAGAGAAAATTAAACCTCAAGTGGAATCTGACTGCAGGCTTGTAAAGGTAGTTGTATGGGTCAAGACGAGGAGTCCAAAATCACTCGATGATTTCTGGTCTCCATTTTAAAATCACATCTTTTTCATGTTTAGCAAGTCATGACCAAGACCCCTGTGAGGCCTCAAACTCTAAAATCAACCCCAACTGAGAGGTTTCTCGAGTGAGCTGCAGCTCCAGGTTCAGTCCATGCATTTTTCTACGATTAGAAGGAAAGTGCAGTGTGTAACCCGAGCAGAAATGGTATGTTTGAAAGTAGGTGGGTGAGGGTTGTGTGTGAAAGACACTGGGTTATTTGAGATTCAGTGCAATCACGCACACTCATGCACTTCGCCGTGTGTGTGTGTGTGTGACTCATGGCAATTAGGCTGCAAACCTTGGCCACCTCTACATCCTCTCAAGATGAGGCACCAGATACCTCAATTAAAAACTCAGAAATCGGAGAACACAAAAACCGAGGGACGGACGAACTGACGGACAGAGGGAGATGATGTTGGTCTGCAACCTGAGCTGATGTGTTAGCTTCTGGCCAGAAGACAGCTGCAGTCTCGCACATGCAATGCAGTTAAGTGTAGAAAGAACAAACCTGGATGAAGGGGTGTGGTTTGCTTTCAAAGATCTGTATGGCTAAAAAAAAAGTAGCCCGAAGCAGCAATTTAGTCTTCATGCAACGTCAAATTGAATTGTCATTACAAACAGGGCTATGTGACGTCAGGATGTCAGCGTGTATTAAGTGATGATTGATTTTAGTTGGGTCCAGCGCCGTTAGTTGACTAATCTTGGCATAAACCCCCAGAAAATTTAGAAAAACTACAAACAGAATAATTTTCCTAAAACAACCATCTCGCAAGTTTTTCCATTTGTCATGTTTCCTCCTTTTTTGTCTTGCTTCAGCCTTCATTACGTATGTGCCGCTTGACGGACATTAATCACGTACAAGCTCATTCATTCAAACATACAGTACGTCTAGGTTTGATATCTTTCTCTGCCTCTCTTTCCTCTTTGTTCTCCAATTATGACCAGATGTCAGCTGCTGTGGTTGAGCTCTTAAATGACCACAAATCATCACATCAGTCACTTATGAATGGACCTGCATGCACACACAGACATTTTTACATTCACATGCACTAAAAGCAATTACAAGCACGCACACACGCACACACCCATACGTTGGGGTTCAAACACCCATACACACACAGCATCAAACCACTTCCTTCCCCGTTACGCACAACTTCCCAGCTCCGCTCCAGACACGCTCCCATTGTCATCACATCTGGTTTGAACAATAAATTTTCTATCATTCACGATCTTTTGGGAGGAGAAAAACCTTCATGCGATCGATTGGAAAGACGTACACCAGAGACAGAGAGTGAATAAGAATAAGAGAAAGTAAGATCAAGAAGAGGAAGAGAATGTAGAAACGATAGCTCTTCTGGCATTTTCAGTTTTTAAAGGACACTGAGTTTTGTAGTACTTCACTGGTGGTCCCATAAATCTTCTCACACCAACGCACACATACACAAGCCCTCAGATAAACAAGCACATATACGTACACACACAGGATTTACTAAGGCAAACATTTGCCAACCCACACACAATAAAAGAACAAACACTTCAAGGGATCTTCTAATTTCCCCCGCCAACAAAAGCCTTCCTTGACAAAACGCCTCTCCATCACTTCCAAGCACCAGGCACGAGCACAGAGGATGCTTCAAGGCAACCAAATGCTGTTATATTAGGGAAAAATGTGAAACTGTGAAAATATTGATACAAATTAAGACGTGGCCAGAAAGAAACGAGCCAGTCGAGAGAGAAAGCAGGAATGAGGGGCGAGATTGAAAGCTAATAAGAAAGAGGTGTTAAAGATACTTTAGGTTAGGAATTGAGAGGGAAAGACAATAAGACGCAGGTGTGCGCTCATTACTGTGAAACGGAGCGGCCATAGAATAATTACCGCAGGGACCACACAGGAGAGGAGAGGAGATGAAAGTGGAGAGAAGGAGACAAGAGGGAAGCAAAAAAGCGAAGCAAAACAGCAGCGAGAACCCTTGACAGAAAAACTACAGCGCAAGAGGAACTTAGACAGAGACAACAGCACCCATACATCCATCCACCCCCCCGTGCTTTGAACATTGCCAGTGCAGATTGTTCCAGCTATGAAAACACCGCTTTCCATGCTAACCACCTCTCCAAGGAGATGCTGTGGCGTGATTCCTGGCTTGAATTACAGGGAGGGGTCATATTTGAAGGTTAACCAGGTGGACCGCAAAGGATCCCTGGGTGCCATTTGTGTAATCTGCAAATTATTACAATTATGACAATTGTATGGATTCCAGCTTGCGTGGCATTTGATCTGCTTATGTGTCTGTATTTTTAACTGATTAAATTCAAGAGTTTCTGGAGGAAAATCTAAATTGAATTTATGTCAGCTTGCATGCTTGCAATTTAAAATCTCCGGAGTTGAACTTTTCAAAAGGCAATCTCATGTCAGCGTCTCTGTAGATGGTGTTGTGGTGCTTACAAGTGCATCACTCATACAGAGCTTTGGAGCTTTTATGAGTGTAATGGAAATAAAGACTTAATCTAACAAGTGGCATTTAGCTAATGTATAAAACTACAATTACATCAAATACACATGTAGAGAGAGAGAGATAAACTTTACTTATTTAATTTGAAGTACTTTCGGCCTTTCCATTTCAAACGTTCTCAGTGCTGAATGAGACTAACTGACAAATTCAGGATTTGTTCATGTGGGATTACCCAATCAATTGTCCCGTAAGCATGTGTGTGAGTGCATATGTGAAGTGAATGAAAGAGACAGTGAATGAGTGTAGTGTGTGTGTGTGTGTGTGTGTGTGGAGGGGGGCAGCAGCTGCTTGCCTGGATGACCTCAGCGGCAGCTGTTGCCTCCCCCACCCTCCTGCCCCCTGTATGCCAGCTCGCCTTTGAAGTTCAGGTCAAGACCGATGCAGCTTTGAATGCATACCGATAATGATTTCTGGAGAATAAAAGGTTATGTACTGTACTGTCTGGGATTAACAGAGTATTCTTGCAACTATAACTGCTTTGCAAACTTGACAGAAAAGGTCATTTAAGGGATAAACAAAGTAATTTTATCTAATTTCATGTAGTTTGAGCAACAATGGAATAAGCAGATTTTATGGATACTGCTGCATCTATAAGACAAAAACCAACTAAAACATAACTCTACTAATAAGTCACTGAATATTAAAAATCTTGTTAAACTTGGGTGCAGAGAATTTAATTTAAAATATAAAAGACAAACATGATTAATCTACAGTCATTATTGGCTGGTTATATCTGTATCGGAGCATTTTACTCAAGCCCATCTTTGAAGTGCCGATGCTGGGCAGGGAGCGATGCTTTAGTCAGATTCTCTGGAACGCTGTGCAGCCTTAATCTCCCTGTTGGCATCCACTCGTCTGACTGAAACCTGACACACACACACACACACACACACACACATACACATTCACACACACAAACCAAGCGGCATGTGCACAAACACACGGAATAATGCACGCATACACCGAGGGGCGTCCGGCACACAGACTCAGACACACAAGTAGACAAACACAGAAGCTCGAATGTGTAAATGTGCACTGACACACTGTCCTTCTCACAGGTATTTTGTTTACATGGATAAAAGTTGAGGGAAGCAGCTATTTGAGCAGCAAGGTTGTCAGAGCCCACAGGGTCACCGACGGCCGCTGCAGTACAACTCAGTTTGTAAAACTGAGACAAACGCACAAACAATCACAATAATCAACATACGATACACAGAGTTAAAGACTCATTGTGCACTCGTACACAGACGTGCTAATCCACTGTGACACAATGTCTGACACACAAACATCACCAGAGAAAATTACAAGCATCTCCTTTAACAAAAGCTTCATTTATAATTATACAGGAACACACCAGAGCAACAATTGTGGTCACAAACACATGCAGAGGCATAAAGACTCAGACAACAGCAGCGCTTCATTGTCTGAAGAAACAAGTTTGACTGCAATTTAAGAACCCCATCACACTGACCTGGCGATATACAGTGATCAGCCACAACATTAAAACCACTGACAGGAGAAGTAAATAATATTGACCATCTTGTGACAATTCAATGTTCTGCTGGGAAACTTTTGGACCTGGCATTCATGTGGATATTACTAAGACATGTACCACCCACCTAGACCAGACCAGACACCCCCACCCCATAGCAATGACACTCTTTGATGGCAGCAGCCATCCCCAGCAGGATGCAGCCTGACACAGACACACACACAAAAACAGTTTAGGAACAACTCAAAAAACATGAAGAACAGTACAAGGTGTTGACCTGGCCTCCAAATTCACTAGACCCCAAACTGATCAAGAATCTGTGGGATGATCCACAGAGGCCCCTCCCCTCAACCCATAGGACCCAAATGCCCCCACTAACAACATTCTGTTACCAGACACCACAGGACACCCTCAGAAGGCCCATGTCCATTCTCTGATGAGTCACAACTGTTTTGGAGGCACAAGGGAGATCTACACAGTATTAGGAAAGTGGTCATAATGCTATGCCTGATTGGTGTGTATCTTAGAAACTCAGAGAGCAGAGTCAAAAGGAGCAGGTCAGCAGGAAAAATAAGACTGAAAATGTGTAATGAGGACAAGAAGATGTCAGAAATGTAGACTTATGCAGAAAGAACGTGATACAACAAACATGCAAAAATAAGTAAACCTGTAACTGATAGCAGCAGCAACTTCAATCCAAGAATGCCAAAAGAATGTAACAAAATCTGTAAATTTGGTGTGACCAACCTGCAAAACAAGCTTCTGTCAAATATCAAGCCTGGATGTAACTGTTGCTTAAGTGCTGATAAACTTTCAGGTTTGCATTAGAGTCCCATGTTACAGTAACACATTTTCACAAAGCACTTACCTATAACAATAAGCGTGAAGTTGATGTTTACGCTGCCAAACCCATTGGTAGCCTTACAGATGTAAGTCCCTGCGTCGTCTGTCTCTACTTCTTTAATACGCAAACCGCTCTGCGACACCTTGAACCGTGTCCAGCCACTGTGGATGTTACGGTTGTCCTTGGTCCACATGATAAGGGGAGGAGGGTCGCCCTCCACAGGGCACGGCAGTTTGACAGTACGACCCAGGTGGACGCTCTGCCGATGGTTCACCCGCTCTGACACCTTGGGTGGACCTTTAGGGTAGAAGAATAAATGAAGAATAAAAAAAAAGTTCCCTTAATTGGTTGTTCTAGTCAGGTTATTTTCAGGTTTCCATTTTTATATTTGTCATTAGCTTTGCATTGGTTGCCATCAAGTGAATGCATTCACAGGTAACCCTAAAATTACAATTACAAGATTTACATCAAAATGAAAAATAGGTTTAGCATCAAGAAAAAGATGGCCTGTTGTAATGTATCTCCTGGTATATCCCTGTATCCAGGTTTGCAGGGATGAAACTCTGATTTTCATCTTCTTGAAAACACATTTTCATCCAAATATGCAAAGAAAATACACAGAAATGTTCCATTAATCTTTGGCAAAGACTTAACTAAAACACTGACATTTTAACACATTTCCCGGGAGCCAACACAAAGCTGAGCAGCAGGTTTAATATCAACTGAGATGCCGTGCCGAGACATAAAATCAGGCGTGACCTTGACCGCTCAGTAGCTGGTCTACTGTGAAACAGCACACTAAAAAAACAAAGGGGGTGGAAAAGTAGTCTGATTGAACTGGAAAGGTGGGAGGAAATTATGGAGGGAACCAACAGGAGGAGGAGAAAGGTTGGAAGGAAGGAGGGATGGTAAGAGGAGAACCAAGGAGGAAATTAAGGGAATAAGGGAGGGTGGAATTTATGGGAGTAAGTCTGAGAAGAAAAAGGGAATGAAATATGGCCCAATAGGAGGAGAAGCATACAAAGAAACATAAACAGGAAGTTAGCGAGAGATGGAAGAGGGAGGTCCAGTGCTGAGGCTGTGCATCTCCGTTTGACCTTTCATTACAGCTTTCAGGTTAAAACAATACTTTCCAAATATAGCAGTAAAAACACTTAATAGGCCACCATGCAGCAAGAAATGTCCTGACAAACAACAAAAGGCAACTGTAAGGAAATCCACCATAAAACAACACACTTCAGGTCATGTCCTGTAGTTTAAACAGTTTAAGGACAAAGGGTGGTTCGTGGTAACAATGCCCCTGATAGAAGCTTATCAAGCAGAACACATACGACCTGATACATGGTGGAAACATAGGCAAACAAGCTCTTAAATGCAGCACAGACACTCAAGGTGTTTACTACCCCATTTGTGTGATACTTGATTGTAACAAAGAAGTGGTATTTACCAAGAAAACCTTTAATTTGCCTTTGTCAGAAAAGGCTGTTTAACTGCTGTAGACTTTTTTTATTTAATTGTTTTGTTGGCTTGTGATTGTGCCTTTTGGTGATTATGTAGAGGTGTGGAAAAGAGTAGTCAGACAATAGTAGAAGCAGGTGGTACACAAAAAGCAGAGCGGTAGATTGTGTTAATAGTGATAAGTTATTACTGCAGGATAAAACACGTGTTTCACCACAGATCCATACACCTGCCCGACTCAGTTCCTTGAGATCTAGCGATGTGGTGACATTGCAGTAGTTGGTTAATTGCTCAATCTGTGGCTGCAATGGAAAGTACTGTGCAGAAAAAAACTTGTACCAAGATGTTTGCCCTTCTGTGTATTTTAAGTGCGGGGGCTCACTATACTAAAGAAGGCTCACATTTCAGATAAGTGAAAGCAAAAAAGACATTACTGGGCAGCAGGAGCCAGCCGCCAACTGTCACCAAAATAAAACTAAGGCCTTGATTTATTCCCTCTCCACGCAGCTGTAGATGCATGGGATGAACAAGACGAAGCACAGTCGTATAAATAAAGCCGGAGAGGTGAGAACAGATTATAAAAACGGGAGAACAGTTACAGTAGTTTCTAGTATGTGCTGTCACAACGGGCTGTTGTTTAAACAGGGGGAGCAGGAGGTGGACACAATGATGAATGGACAGAAGTGAAATGTGTGAAAAAGGCATTAGTCACAGAGGTATTCTCCTCTCTCTTCCCTCCATTCTCTTCCACCCTGCACCGGGGAATATGTTCAGCTGTATGGCTTTCTCATCAGAGGCCCAGCTCTTTCTCCTTTTCCCTTCTTACCCCTCTTTTTTTTTCTTTTCTGCTTCTCTTGGTTTGTCATTTCCCTCTAATATATACATCTCCCTGAGCACATATAAAATCCATTCTCAGTTCAACTTATCTCCAGTTTCTCCTCTCTCTTTTTTGTGAATGTTTATCTCTTTTGGCTCTGTGTGCCACTTTCACATATTGTATCTCAATATGTTCCCCCCTAACGTTAATATTTATTTCTATTTATTTCTATTTCTTTCTTCCTCCAGCAGATTGAAATCTCATTCCCCTGAACTCTTACTACTCCCCTGCTACCCTTTTTTTCTTACCTTAGCCCCCTGTTCCCCTCACTACTACTTCCCGTCACTTATTCCCTGTCATCACTCCTCTCCTTCACTCTCCTTCTCCCCATTTTATTCTCTCATCACACTCATTCTCACCATTCTCTTCATCCATTGCAGACTTCTCTCTCTCTCTCTCTCTCTCTCTCTCTCTCTCTCTCTCTCTCCCTGGAGTGATTTACTGGTCTCCTGTCTTTTTCAGATTTGCACACACACAACTTCCCCAGTGTCTTCCCAAGGGAATTACAGGAGCAGGACCTCTGACTGAACCTCTCAGCTTTCGACAGTTAACCTCTCCTACATCTTCCTCCTCTGCCGCTCCTTTTCTCCCCCCCTCCCCATCCCCTCCCCAATGAAGGAAACACATGAGCAGGGGTCTCTTTTACTCCTCCTTCTTTTCCTCCCAGGTCCATGACCGAAGTAAAGTCATTTTAAATCTGTCTCTCGGGGGTGAAACTGAAGCCAGTAAAAAATCTATTCTTCTCCTTCATGAGACACTGGGTCAATGTGTGTCTGTGTGTGCTTGCCCATTTCTGCATATGTGAGGCTCCCACTGAATCAGTGTCAGTTTAAGGACGAAAAATGCTACACTTATAGTCTAGGGAGAAGGAATGAAATCGTTTGTGAACCTTTTGAAATCTGCATTTACATTTAAAATTTGAACAGATTATCATCTAAATTACCATTATGAACAAACAAGATCTACTTGGTCTAATCTAATAACACACAAATCAGTGGAAAAGTAGTGTGTAAACCTCTAGGGCAATGACATCAACATCAGTGAGCGAACCTTTATCGATAAATTAAGACTTGAGATGAGTATTTAGAGCAATATTGATTTATGAAAAACATTTTGGCTTTGCTATTCACATATGCCAATGTGAACCATGCTTGTTCTGCATAAAGCTGCAAAAAGTTACACAGTCGATGAACAGAGGTGATTCAGCAATGAAGCTAAGATGGGCCCAGTTACAATGCAAGATGTTAAATGTGGTGCAAAAAGGAGGTACAAAGAAATATCTAAAACTGGCCTAAGCTTGAAAACACCACAGTGTTACTTAAAGAAAGTAAATCAACTTTTTGGTGTGGTCCAGTGAGATCAGGACCTTTACTCTATAGAGATGCTGTGCAATAAAGAGTTCTGTAGGAACTCTTCACCCAAGTGTGCACTTAGGCCTCGTCCACACGTACGGAAACGATCTTTTCCCCCTCCGTTTTCCCTGGCATCGTTTCAAGAATATCCGCGTCCACACAGATCCGTTTCAACACGACTGATAACGCTACTTCATATTCCAGGCCTATAGGTGGCGCTGTTTCAGTTTCAGAAATTCACCAAAAACGGAGAGGAAGAGGCGGAGCATGCGCATAAAGCTTGAGCGCTGTTTACAAATCGGCTTTAGAAGAAACCAAACTCAAGGAGAAATTATATTTTGCCCTGGTAACCCTAATAGGCTCAATATCTTCTCCAGCAGGAACACGAGCATGTAGTCCACCATTGTTGTTGATGTTGTTATGAGACGTCTCGCGGGATATAAGAGGTGGAAGGCTGCTCGAGGGGTGTGGCGATCACATCATCGAAACGCTCTTCTCCGTTTTTGTTGTCCACACGAAAACGCAAGAGGTGCATTTGCGAATTTTTCCACCCTGGGACCCGGTTTCAGAAAAGTGCGTTTTAGGGCAATGCGTTTACAGGATTCGTGCGGACGATCGGCCAAAACGATGCAAAACATCTGCGTTTAGACCAAAACGCGTTTCTGTGTGGACGGCCCCTTAATCTTTCCACCAGCACTATTTAATGGATGTGGTCAACAATGACATGAATTAAATCACCATTGTCTAGCTCAGCATAAACACACTGTCTTAGTCTTTGCAGAGTCAAGTGATCACATCATAGCTTAGAATTAATTAATGCAGAAAATCAGGTCAGCCTACATGCTTTCTTGACACTGTGCGGACACTAATGATGTGTGTTTGTGTGCTTGAAGATCATTGTCTGTTTGTCTTGTTGGTAGTCGGCATATTTGAGTGTGTATATATCTGTGTGAGTGGGAACAAAGAAAATTGCAGGGCTTTAAACCGTCTGTTCAGTGCAGTTCTGTTCTTATGGTGCTCCCTTGCCCACAACTAACTTCCTGCGACAATCTAAAGCACCTTGAAGATAGTTTGTGTGCACCCACACACACACTTACGTACACAACTTCCCTCTCTTTCCCTTGATTCTGCAGGGAGTGTGCTGAACGTGCCTGTCTGGTATTCTGCAGCCAAACGACAGGAAAATACAGCCCACGTCAAACACGCACACAAACACACACACACACACTACCCTTGCAGAGACAGAGTCTTCCCACTGCACAACTTCTGCATGAACTGAAGGAGAAAGTCTGAAGGCCAAATAAAGAAGAAATCAGTTCATACATTCTGTTCTTTTAGCAGTTACTCCCAAAACAACTGCAAAAGCATTGCTTAAGTTCCATACTGTATGACGAATTAGCTTGTTTGATTTGGAGCAAATACAGACTTCCGTGTATACCAGCAGTTTCATTTTTCAGCTTTTATTTGTGAAGACAAAATCAGCAAATTTACCCGGGATTTATTTTATATCGTGCAGAAGTGTCCAGTATCAACAGAATTCCTGGGGAGTGTGCTGTTTAGAAAGACCATGGCAGTATAATCATCTGTTCTTAAGGAAAATCACCCTTACCACAAGATGACCTTATTTACAAGAGAATAAGAAGAAAAACTGTAACTTTGAAAACATGCTCACGGAATTATGGTATCATTATTACTATTCTAGAGCTCGTTCTCGTCCTTGGTAATGCAGTTGTAGTAGATCAACACTAACTAAGGTCCTTGACTAGCTTTGTGACCGTTTTAACCCGTTTATATAAAGTGCATGAATTTCCTCAGATGTCACTGAAATTCATCACTTTACGTTCAATGTCAGTTGCTTTTCCAGCTTCAGCCTGAAAGTGGTAGAAATGGAATCACAAAACCTGTTGAATTCACATATCCGTCTCGTATGACAAACAAACTCTTTGATATGGTTGAAAGATCTGGGAAAAGTTAGTGGTATTCATTTGGAATATAGTCGTCTATATTTTATTAAGGCCATCTGTTGGACCGCCGGCCTCTTGGAAGTGTCTGGCTGCTCCCAACTCAAGATTAGTCCAAAAATGGGCAATAAAATGAAGTGTGAATGTCGCTGAAGCAGGTAAGTGACACCTAGACAGATAGCTAGTGACTGTGATGGCACCCAACTGTGACACAGAGTGGCCTTATGCAAAGATTTAAGCCTTAATAGAATTGATATGGCATAGTGGCCACTTGAGGAACTGCTGTTGTCACTTGTTTTAGTCCAGTTTAATTTAATCTAGTCTGTGTAATTTCACCCAATTCAGACAGGTGTATTAATGACTGGTTTGGCTCAGTCCGGTGCGGTTCAGTACCATCTAGTTTAGTCTGGTCTAATCAGTCATGTTTGCTCAGAGTATAGGGAAAGTCTTGCAGATCTGCAGGCAATACAAACGATGTACTTTTTAACTAAAACTGATGCAAACTGCTTTAGTTATTACACTCAAGTACAGAGAGAGTTGCTCTGGGCGTTGCATTTTCACACGCTAACATGTGCAGAAATTATAACTCACAGTTTTAATGTGTTTTCTCTGGTTCTCTATGCTGCATTTTTCTACACGATTAAAGATGATTGTCAGCACACTGCTGTTTGTTCAAATCAGAAACACTAATGCTTTTCCCAGACATGTCCACGAGAGAGAAAAATGAATGCTACACCTGACCGAAAGTAGGAATGGTAACATGTTTTATCATTGGAAAGCAGAACTATAAATGCCAACTCTACTCTATAAAGATACAACTGAGGTTTCTTGAAAGCAGTCAAAAGTTGCTTTAGCATCCAAACACGTAATTTTTCTAAGTGAGAAGAAACATGTGCTAATTTAGTCATTTTTTGTGTTGCATTTTTTGGCAGTGTTTGACGGCCGGGAGTGCCCTTTATGTTCTGGATCGAGGGTCTGGTCTCCTAATGCTCTTAACGTTCCACTGGTCTTTGAGTCAGACGGATCTACAGAGTCCAACACAACGTTGTTGTTGGCAGGGAAGTGAGACTGGGGCGAGAGGGGAGAGCCGAGGAATGCTTTTGATGGAGAGCTCTTAACAGCGGGACACGGCACTGATGTACTGTGCAAGGTAGAGAGGTGTGCGTGTGTGTATGCTGGAACACAACATGCGTTTCTCAAACATTTGGAATACTGAAAGACAAGAATTCACTTCATCACCAGTTTATTGTTGGCGTATAGTTATAAAGGCAACATCTAAATCTTCATTGCTACCTTGTACATCTAGCTCAGAGTCTATGAAACCGGCACAAGATATTTGAGTGTGTGCATTTCAAATTACCTGCAAGTTCGCTATTCATGCCATGCTTATAATCCCATGCTTCTTCTCTCTATACGCCAGAGTGCCGTTATCACATCTACGTATACTCACTAACTTCATTATGACTGGTAGGATTGTTGTTGCAGGAGGCCAGTTGTTCAGACAGCTTACAGTGACAGAATTGACCAGCAAAAAGCTGCCTGAGAACTCACGGATCGTTTTCCCTCCACTTCCTTCTCTTTCACTAACACACACTCAAACACACACTTGGTTGCCTTTCTGTTGCCTAAGGCGTCAGTGGTAAAGTGATGAGTGTACATTAAGTTGTCTTTTTCAGGTGCGCACGCACACACACACACAGCCACACTTTCTCGTCCTGACCCAGTCACTTCCACCCCATCAATAGGTCAACTGCTGCTTGTTAGTCCATCCTGACAGTTAACATTGGGCCTGAGGCTGCTACAACAATGAAGGGCTGCATGTCACACACACACTTCACATCAAACCTAAGGCCTACACTTGTCTCTCTTTTACTCCCTCACTCTTTCACACACAAAAGAAAAACACACAGCGGCCAACAAAACTTTGCGGAATCTGCTGAGTGGTTGGTTCGGCAACCTGATCCCTTCAACAACTCACACCGCCGGCTTTCAGAGAACACACAAACACACATGCACACACGCAAAAGGTGCAAACCTTGTGCAATCCCTTTTTATTTTCTTCTGATCAAATATCCTAAGGCATGATTATAACCTTTCCGAGAAATGATTATTTTTTTTCCTCCTTCTCTCTTTTTACTCTCTCCAGGTTCACCTTTGCATATATCCCTTTGTGCTTTTTAATAGCTGGTTATATTGTTCCAACTTTCTTCTCTTCTGCCGGCTGCACCTGTCTGCTTTTCCCCGAAGGAAAAAGCCTCTACAATCAAGTTTAGGAAGAATCAAAGGTAGTATTTTAAAAAAGGAAAACTTACCAAACAAGTTAACAAAAAGAAAAAAAAAAAAAAAGATCCTATCACGTTGTATTTATATATCCAGAAATAAATTTACTGAGGCTCTGGCCTAGGAAAGATATTAATCACTTTGAGTGACACGTCCTGCCCAGGAGAAGAAAATGATTAATTTATGCAACTCAGGTAGGAGAAGAAGGTTGAATGAGGACATGCTTTTGATCTGAAATCTAGCATACATTCAAGCAGCTGTGGGAAACTAAAGATTTGCTGTCACTGTGTGGATTGGAATTACAATTTATTTTAATAAAAACTGCTAATACATCACCATGAAATGACAGATTTAATTTGGAGTTATTTAGGAAAAATCATTTTAATAAATTGCTGAACGGACTGACCTAACTTGTGGTATCATCATGTCACCGTTCTAAAGTTTTTCATGTGTAGCGTAAAGATCGGTAGGTTTATGGGGAACATACTGACTAAGCAACTGCTTGCCAGGAAAATGTGTCTTAAGAGTGCTCCATATATATTTTTAATGGTAATAATCAGTGTGTTTATTAAAAAGAAACTCATTCGTTCCATTTGTTCGTGTCATAAAGGAGGATGACGAAAAAGAATGATCTCGTTTCACATAAACAAAGTACATTTTTTTTCAGTCAAAAGTCAAATTTATAACAAATGTCAAGACAACCTGCACAAACTGTAGCCTTCATCTCATAAAGACTGAACATACTTGAACATGGGAAAGCGAGAATGGGGCTTTTTGAGGAAACTGAGACAGAGAACATAAAATTGTGCAAACCACCAAGAACCTGAGGGCAGTTTAAAACCAAGTGCATTCTTTTAAAGCTTATAAAGGGCTTTATGAAAACCACATCATGCACCGTATGCACTTGTGTGGGTGTGTGCGTGTGTAGTAACACCATGGGTCCATTATATAAAATGCAGATTCAGGGAAGTGAAGAAAGAACAGTAAGGAGGGAAAAAGGCAGAGAGTTAAAGGACAAAGTCAAGAAGGGACAAAAACAGAGACAGAGGAATGGATCCACATAAACAACCACCTGCTACATTTGGGGATTAACATATAAACTACAGACTGGACAAGGAACTGACATTTCAATGACAACCTTCGATAAACAGAATGTACTTTGCTTTCTATAACTTCGTATTCTAGTCTATTTCTAAAAAAATTAAGATGGAAAATAAAAGAATGACTGGAGACATCGGAAACAGTTCATTAACAATTTGCAGTCTTGAACTGTTGAAAACTGATTGGACAGTCACACCCAAGAAGATGATTTCTCAGTTTCTTCCGTTTTTAATGGAAGGAGACAAAATTAAAAACAGGTTTTACACGCATCAAGACAATGTTGATGCTCAGGCACACCAAACAAACATCAGACAAGCAGTGGTTCAAACCAACACTTTCTACGACTGCCTAAGACGAAATATTTCTTCATATAAGCAGGTGGCAATAGTCTGTATTAGTCATCATCATGAGAGTGCAAGGGCTGTGTATATGCAAAGAATTGTAAAGAGTTGGCCCCATCCTGAATCATGCTGAAGAGTTTGTCTTCAGTTTCTTCATTTCAGATTGGCCATGTTGTTGTGAAAATACTCAAGTATTTGAATGTTCAGATGAGATGAAGATGGCAAACACAAAGATTCTTCTGTGTGATCTCTTTGTCGATTGCATGCTTTTGTCATTGATTTCCTAGGCCAAGTAGTCAACCAGAGTTATCTATCTAACTGACGGGACCTGCTGCCAATTCAACATCCTCAACTAGATGAAAAGCAGAGGACAAGAGGCCGACTAGTGCCAACAGTTCAGCACACACCACATCAATAAGAAACACAGATGCTCACTAATGGGGTAACCTTGACCCTTAAATGATCTCCTCAGAGCCCCTTGATAAAAAAGAAAGGAATGAAAGTGAAAAGACAGGAAGAAAAAGGTGAGCAGGTAAGTGACTGAAGAAACAGAGTAAGAAGACCGGCTAGAGTTGAAAGTAGGTAAAAGGTCACATGTACTATTCCACTTCAGTGTGTATGTTTGTGCGCATCATGCCTGGCTGGTCAGTGCATGGAAGCTGCAGACTGGGTTACATTTTAGTGTAAAGTAAGACCTGTCACAGACAGCGAGTGGACAGTCTGATCCAGGGACAGTTACCATGAAGTATGAGGGTACAGTGAGCTTTACTTCGTCCACAATCAAAATAAGTGAAACCAAAAAAATAAAATAAAATTCGTTTTTGGGAAAATGAAGCAGCTATGTAGGATAAAGTACAAGCTCAAAAATCTTATTGTTGGTGGTTTAAGGCATCAACGGCATCTTCATGTTTATGCTACAGAGTATTCAGAAACAATTCATGTGTTCCATCTAGGTTTGTACAGTTAAAACTTTTTCAAGTTTACAATTAAGGGATTTATGTCTGAAAGAACATAATTTTCATGCACAGACAATATTTATACAAGCAGATACAGAAACGGTTTCTTCCTGCTACTGCAGCCTTCATCTGTGAACTCTAAGACAGAGTTGTTATGCTGCAAGTCTCTCCAAAAAACTGCAGCAGTGGCAGGTGCTGGGGTTGTATTTGAGGAATCCAAGGCTGGGGTCATTTTACTAATTTGTTCACTGTCAGGTTACAGCCACCAGCTGTGGACATAACTAAGCATGGACCAACTGGACCATGAACTGACAGGGAGATAACACAATTTACACACACAACCTATGTGGTAAACAACTATCTCTGACTAATAATCTCAACAGGATGATGACTGTAAATACATCCATTTGTATGCTAAGTACACTGTGCGTCATGTATGTGTCTTTGTTTCATGTCTTACAGATAAAGCAAGACACAGTTGGCGGAAGAAGGGACATAGTTAACACTCTTGAGTGTGTGCGTGTTCGTGTGCATGTGTGTGAGCAGTGTCCTCGACCTGACGTTTATCAGCATTCTGGAGGCAGACGACGTTACTCATTAACGGCAGTGATAAGGGACACAAACTCACACAAGCAGAGCACCGCCACCTGTTTCGGTCCACTTCAGCGATAGAGAGGTGAATATTGTACAGGAGCAATCTATATTGACATCACAAATATGAAGAAGGAGACGAAGAGTAAGACGGCGAGTCAGTGAGCAATTAAATAACAGTGATAAGATCTGAAAGGGTTGTATTCAAGTAGGTGACCCTGAAAGGCCGAAACTGACACAGACATTTGATTTGTTTGGTTTAGCTTAAATTTAGTTTAATCTAAAGTAAGTTTTATTATTTTATTAATGGGTCACTTTAGTTTTAGTTTATCCAAGCAGCCATTAAAGGCTTTGCATTATGATTAATTTGAGGTATAAATGCTTGGAAGTTACTGATCAAACTAACAGAATTGAATTTTAATGAATACATTTCAGTGTGAAGATGAGACCTGCCTCACATTGTCCTGTAAAGTCTGCGTTGTACAAAGACATCTTTTGACCTTCACCTCACCAAATCTATAATCAGGGGGACATTATGTAAATAAATATTACTTTTATCTCTTGCTTTTAATTCTCCAACATCTGGATTAGTTTTTGTATGTTTATTAGTAACCTGGCGATTAACCATAGACTGTAAACTACACAAATGAAAGTAGCGAATAGGATATAACCTATTGGTTTGTGGACCATCGTTCTGAAACCTTGGATGTTGTCATCTCGGTTTGTCGGAGCTTTGAGTGACTGAGTGGACTGAAGAAAAGCGAGATAAAGGGATAAATATTTTATGGGAGACATAACAAAAATGAAGATACAACAAATGAGATGTGCGAGAGAAATTAAATAACTGATGATACGATCTGAAGTGGATGTATTCAAGTAGGTGACTGTGGATAGACATCTGTTAAATTCCATTTAATCTGCAGAGGTTACTTCAGTTTGTTAGTTTGTCCAAGCAGTTAACTTTGCATTACAGTGGAACTTTATTTAAGGTAAGATAAATGTTCTCAGTAGTTATTCATTTAAATCAGTACTTAGGGGGATATAATCTAAATAAAATTACTGTCTTGCTTTTAATTATTCTACATCTGAATCAAATTTCCAGTGTTTATTATGGAGCTGAAGATTAACCCATTACTTTGTGGACTATCGTTATGAAACCTTGGCTGCTGCCATCCTGGTTGCCATTTTTGGGCAGTGATGATGGAGAGAAGCATGATGTGGATCTGACTGTGAAACCTAGGACATTCTGCACACTCATACAACTGGATCAGTCACAAGGTAGCAATGCCTTAAAGCATACAGGCCATCGTTGTTATTATTCTTAATGTGACCATAATTTACAAAATGAAAATCATCCCGTATTAAAGAACACTTGAAAATTGTGACTGAGACCATAGACTAATGAGGAAAATGTTTACTGTGGTAGTAAATCAAGAGAGAAAGCTTACATGTTACTATACAATTGGACTTAATACATCAGACATAATGTAAATGTATGTCTTTGTATATGAGATGAACTGACGCCCCAGCACCAAACGACAAAACAAACCCTAAAACTCTCAAACTGTGGCTATTCTGTATTCTTCTGCTCTCACATTTTCTCCATCTCCTCCACCTGTGTGTTTTCTGGTTCACTGGGTGGGGAGTCAAACATTCCAAGCATGCACATAAAACACACACATAGACACCCATACGTGCATGCATATACACACTAATTCATGCCCCCCCTTTCGACATTCCACACCAATCCTCAGCCGTGACTAAGTCCATTTGTTGAGCTCCGGTCACTGTCTTAGCCTACTGCCTGTGTAGAAGAGACAGGGGATAAGGTGTGTGTGAGTGTGATTGCAAGTGCTTAACCTGAATGTCTGTTTTTTAATCTCTTCGTTGACTGACAACTAAATGTCCCCCAAAGCCTTGAAAGGAAAACTGCAAAAAGAAGAAGGGGAATACCTGAATGAAGATGTAACAAACTTGCGCCAAGACATAGAAGATGGCCTCAGCGTGTAATCTCATGCCCAATTACCCTTTCCCAGCTAACATGGGATTTTAGCTCATTATGCAGCATCTGAAAACTCAAGTCCTCTCAAGTAGCTAAACATGGACCTTAAAATGCTTTTGAAAAACTTGGCCATGTTCTGTGAAAGGTTTCCCGTAAGTCCCTAGCTCACTCACCATTAGTATATGAAGAAGTAATAATATTCACTGGTTGAATCATTCATTTCAGAAACGAAGCATGTGCTCATACAGTGGAGTGAGCCAGGAGCAGAGCCTCAGAGGTGCTGACTGATAGTGGACGCTCTCTCTAAAACACACGCACACACAAACCCAGGAAAGTCCAGATTACTGCCTGAAATGAATCAGTCACCATGTCACTTGTAGCTGTCAGTATGGACTAATTCCTCTGGCTCCGTGTCTCTCTCCATCAAGTTTCTTTAATTTCTTGTTCTTGTTTTCCTCTCATCAGTCTATATATACTGTATGTCTGTCTGTGTGTTACAATCATGGGAGACAAATGGAAATAGATACCATTAAGATACCAAATAGACACAAAACAGCCATTTAAGAGGTAACAGCTACGGAGTGGTAGAAAGGCATTTAGAGCTATTGACTAAATTCAGCAGTATAAAAGTAATACTGGAAGTTGCAGTGGTACATTGTTGTAATTGTATTTTACATTTATTTTGGCTCATTGCATATCTGTTCAGGTGACACTGTGCAGAGCTAGAATTGGAATTTCAAAATGTCACCATTTGTGACAGCTAAACTAACGGGACTATGGAGACAAGTATGGTCAAACAAGTACAGTCTGTGCTTGCCTATACAGTCTCAGAGGTTTTCTAATGAGGGATATTAAGATGAAACAATTGTGGAAAGGACACAATGTGTGTTACATAATCATTATATTTTTTTGGTGTTAAGCAGTAGAAGTTGTAGGCAGGAATAACTTCTGTTTTTCTTCTGTATTTTCATATAAAGTCTACAGCTAACAACTGCAGCTGTTAAAAGTATGTATAGTCCAGTATGTCAAATGTAACACAATTCCCTTGTCAGCGTTCTTAAGCTATATAAACCTCTCAATTATCTGAAAACAGGCCGGTTATTCTGAGTTGAGAATCTGAGGATACATGAAAACTCACTTTCTACCACTGAGAGCTGCATAGAGTAGACAGAGTAAACTACCCTTTTCTCTAAACTAAAACTTATAATCCCATGTGGTTACAGCTGCACACCTAAACTCCCAGCCCGCTACTCCACTCTGATCTAAGAGCTTTCCTTCCCCCCACCTACACCATTTTCCACTACATCCCACCGCCTTGACTAAAGCTCCGACAACACAACAGTTAAACCCCAGAAAGCAGCTCATAAGTACCTTTGTTAATTACATGTGGAAGAATAGGTCTGTTGTGTCCCCGTGTGATAATGGTGCCAGCACAACAGAGGGATTACCTCTGAATAATAAGTACACTGAGCTGACCAGTGTGATGAAGGGCCGCGTAGTGGGAAATAATTAACACAACTAACTGGTCTGCAGGCCTTTCAGCAAGACATCAGCACTGTGTGGTTACTGGCAGTGGATAAATGTCCTCTGTTATTTCACTGTTGCTGTAACCAATATCTGTTTTTGTAATTTTTTTTACAGAGCGGGTCAATGTTTTGTCGTTACTTTGGGAAAAATGCAAGAAATGTCAGTCATGCCATTCTCTGGTGCTTGTCAAATTATTAACAATAATCAACAGATGAAGAACTGTCTACTTTGGCTTCATGTTACGTTTTAGAATAGTTGTCATACCACACTGTACAATGTGGATATGCGCTACATACAAACCCCTGAAAATAAACTCTTTAAATAGGACAAATGGAAGAAATGCAAGGAGGATGAAGAGCAAGGACTTCTCATCTAGGATGGATGGACATGCAACACATAGCTGTATGTACAAAAACATTTAAAGAGCCAAAATCACAATCCTTAAAACTAGGTCAGTTAATTTATAAAACAGATGCTCCCATCTCAAAGCCAAACTTTTTGTGTGTATTTCCAGACAGATTAAAAAATATGCAGATTAAAAGCCAGACTGACAGCGCTTCAAGTGAAATTCACTTACTGAACAGGTAAATCCCCAAATTATAAGAACAGACTAAAGGCGGCATCATCATCATCGCCACCATCATCATCAAAAACTTGTCAAATGAGCAAGTTCTTCTCTAGCATAACAAAAATAGCTAAAATATACAATACTGTACGTCAGTGTACTGTATGTCAACCATTGTTGGAAAGTTATAAATTATAACAAAGTCTGCACACTCTCCATAACCACAGATGGTCATGGGGGGACTGGAGCCTGTCCCAGCTGGAGTTGGGAGAGAAGCGGGTTACACCCTGGACAGGTCACCAGGGCTAACACAGGGAGAAAGATGACAACCAACTAACCTAACACACATGCCTTTGGACTGTGGAACCATCTTGCTGTGAGGAGACGGTTGTTAACCACTGCTCCAAGATGCCACACATAAAATAAACATGCAAATATAAATGCTAAGTATAGGATATTTTGAATTTTGAGATGAAACTTTCTTTTTGATTAGGACATTAAATATCAGTAAACACCAACTGACAGAAATATGTTATTCAGAGTCACTCCGGAGGGCCTTTCTTGGTGAACCCACCCCCACATCTCTCAGACTCTTCTCACATTCCCTCGGCAGTATGGATTCCACATCGACAGCTGGCACAGAGGAAAAAGATGGCTGCATTTGTGTGCGGGGCTTTTCAACTTCCCTTGTGTTCCCATGTTTTAGTGTTATTTTTCTGTGAAAATCTCTGTAAAACTCTGTTCTAAAATGCTATATGCAAAACTACTATGCAGTGTACAGAATAAAATCATTAAGTAGTATATCTACCAGTTACTGTAACTTTGAGTAAGTACATTTAATGTGACATGAATAAGAGCTCAACACAACCAATGTGTCATAGGCCTGAAGCTACAGAAAGAGCTTACAAAAAGTATTTCCTAAAGCCGTCAGCCTTAACATCCTGCCCCTGATCTGTCACCACTTCCTGGGGTCAAAGGTCATCTGTATGTCTGACAAACAATCAAGGTGAGACAGTGTGGCCAACTGCCCAAAGCATGTCAATCACATTTGACACTAAGGTCATAAACGGTGATATTTTTGGTCAGGCTGGTTTCGAGGTCCTGTTTGTCACAGCCTGTAACACACATAGACACAAACACACAACTGCCTCGAGTGCTGTACTGCCCTCCGACACAACCCAATCTGACAGACTGAACCCTAGAGAAAACAAGAGTCTGCTGTCTCCTGTCCCAGCGATCACTTTTCAATGTCTCATTTGTAATGCCATCAGGAATAACAGCTGGAGACTGTGTGTGTGTATGTGTGTGGTGGTGGGGGTTAAAGAGGGTTTGACAGGGTCTGGTTGAAGGGTAGGCATGGGAGTGAGAAACCAGCAGAGACAAAGGAAGTGGCAGAGGAATTAAAATGTCAGAAGGAGAGATAGAAAGTGAGCGAGACAGATCGCAGAGACACGGAGAGATGTAAAGGCAACAGACAGACAAGAAAGTGAATGCCACTCAGTGTCCCTCACACAGCAAATGAACAGACTTCCCTGTAGACTGTTTTTACCGTTTCATTTCACCAGGAAAATAGTTCACAATTAAATTTTTGACGGCTGGTAAAATGAAACAATCTGTCTTCGATAATGTGTTTTCTTATAATTAACACAGCTTCATATTGTTTTGTTGAATCTGGATTTCCATCAGTTTAAGCCCTCCACATCCATATCAAAATAATTTACATTTACAACATATCTGGTGTGTAAAAAGAACCTTAGCTGTAGAGAAGCTCACTCTGTCTTGAGTAAAATTACAACAAATATGAGTTAAGTTTTTGATTGGAGATCTTTTCTGCAGGCAGATAAATTTGTGCAACATTTTGAATATAAAATATAACAGAGAGAAAATATGAAATTCATCTGTCAAAATCTTCATATCAGTTTGTATTAATTCAATTAATGTATTATGAATGTTGGTAATTCTCCTTCTGGTATATAAAGGACAGCAAAAAGAGGAGAAGAAAAAGCGAGTGAAAGCAGTGTGTATTGTCCTGTGGGGTTCCTGTCGTGTTATTACGGTCTCCTCTGGTGCCGGCATGTGCTTCCACTGACCCTACCCTACATACACACACACACTAATAGTGTGCGCACGAACGGACACACACACTCTCCGTGACCTGTCCCTGATCTACTGGCTGACCTTTGACCTGCCGTGCTGTAGCGTTGACCAAACATACCCAAAACCCCACTGAGACCACAATACGGCACTGTGGCGCCACGACCCACACAATACTGCACTAAGTAGGAGACAGACAGAGACGCTGGAGGAGTACGAAAAAATGAATGGGTAGAAAGAGGTGAACGTCAAAATATGTAAGGTCACTTTCAAAAGAGGAATGAAAATAAAAATAAAAAAACACATCTTCCAGCAACATCAGATGTAAACAAATATGAGACGAGATAAACAGATGCTTGGAAATGGAAAGATAAATGAAGAATAGATGAGAAACTGATGAGTGGGAAATATTTACATTCTTTTGAAGAGCAGCTTAATTTGCCCTCTGTTTCCAATATATTTCTACCCTCTTGCTAACAAAAAATTAAGTGGAACGCTGCAATTATGAGTTTATAAACTTGTTTTTGTCTGTTTACTGTAGTATGCATTGAATCTACACCTGCAGTACAGTTCCAACAATTGTATCTCCTAGTCATCCGTTTACTGATCTCCCCTTTCATTTAAATTTCATTAAACTTTCTTCATCATATCCAGATTTTTATTTACTCTAATTAAAGCTAACAAAGGAACAAAGACTGGAACAAGACTGACACGTGCCATATTTCCACTTGATGAAATGATGCTGAAAAGAAAAGTCTTGAGTTCAGTCAAGATACTTCAGGGGTTAAAGGGTTTAAGGGTGTCTCACCATTTCTTTCCACAAAAGAGTCTTTTGCTATCTTATCTGCTCCTGACGCTTTTCTTTCTGCTGCACCCCCTCCACAAACACACGTCACATTTTCACATCACTGTGACACGCCGTCAACCCCCACAGAGGACGCCCAGACAGCCCCATCAATGTCCCACCATTAGCAAAGTCAAAGCAAACATTGACTTTATCTAAATGTGGGCTAATAGACCTTTAACATTAACAGGCCCTGTAAAACTCAGAACAGTGGTTGAAAAAAGAGGGGGTGCAGGCTGCTCCTTGGGGCCCTTCGTTCCTTGCAAATGGAACTGCATCAGTGCTGGTTGATTTGTACGTAATGTTAAACTACATGTAAATTTCATACTTAATATAGGTCGACGATTCCAGAAAGTATGAAGTTTTGGACATCTCACTAGACTGACCTGCAAGAGAGTCATGCAGACAGACGGAGGTCTTTTTGTGACAAATTGCATTACTCTGCATTTGGATGTCTGTGGTAGCCACGGCTCTGCTTATCCAAACAGCCAGTAAGACAGCATTTGGCCCTGACTATAGGATTTAACAAGAGGAACTAAAAGAGTCATTTGGCCCCTTTGAAGCCTCCTCGTTGTCTGTTAATCACTGCATAATTCACACACACACACACACACACACACACACACACACATATAGGAAGGACTTTTTCTTCCCTTAGTTAGTGGAAAAAAGCACTGAAGAGTAATGATAAATTAAGGTGGATAACAGAAGTCATCCAAACTGCTTCTTAATTTTTCATGTTTTTTGCCTTAATTCAACCAAAATGCTTTTCCCTAACTGAAAAACTACGAATATACAATGCTGGTCCAATGCTAGAGAAAATGCACTTTTCTAAAAGCCTCTCCTGTGGATTCTCAGGAGCATTTCACCAAATATTTATGGTGCTCTGGATTCTGAGCTTCCACTGCAAACACTGAGGCTAGCAGGTAGGTGCCCACCAGGCCGTATAATGGTTATAAGCACGTCAAATGGTATTTACGATCGTTAGCTGTGACTTAGAACGCGCTGCATGCTTAAACAGTGGAAGGAGATTTACTGATGTGAGTCCATGAGCACGTCTGTTAACAATGAAGCAAAGTTGTCTGTTTGAAGCGTCTGTCTGTGGTATGCATCTGTTTACTCTGTTTGGAATCAAGATGCCCTCCTCTTCCCACTCCTTCCAGCAGTCTTCACACAAAGAGACAGGCATGCTCACCACTTCAACAGTATGTCAGTTTTTACAAGTTGTAGTCAGTTAGTTGTCTTTATTTATAACATACTGTGTGGGGAAATGCAAAACCAAAAGGTTAAGTGTAAAGTAAAATTGACCTGAGTTTCGTTGATCATGTAGTGGTAGCTTGCTCTGTCTGCAAACTACTGACAGGACCAACTTCTTCCATATTTAAAGACAAATTTTATCAACTCAACTTTCAGTGATGGGTGGGATCATAATTGTTCTGATTGACAGTTAGGTAACCAACCAATTCCATAAAAGTCAAAGAGAGCAGGTAGTTCAGACAGCAGTAATGTTTTCATAGTTCCTATAACCGTTGGAGGAAGATCCTTCCTGTGTCCTTGCTGCAGACCCATTTAAATACCATTTAAAACTTTGTTTAGAGGATCAATTTTAGCTTCTACAAACTACTTAGAACGTTTAGTGATGCAAGTGTACAATGACTGATCCTGACCAGAACGTACATTGAACAAAACATTAACCGTGCAGACAAGAGCTCTTAACGTTAGCCTTCCAAAATGTAACAAAACATGAATGAAATGGACTGACAGTAAGGTCCAGGATGTGTCGAGCCTACACCAATCAGGCACAACATTATGACCACTGACAAGAGAAGCAAATAACATTGACCACCTTGTGACAATACAATGTTCTGCTGGGAAACTTTTGGACTTGACATTCATGTGGATGTTACTTAGACATGTAACACCCACCTAGACCAGACCAGGCACCCCCACCCCATAGCAATGACACTCCTTGATGGCAACAGCCATCCCCAGCAGGATGCAGCCTGACACAGACACACACGCACACAAAAACAGTTTAGGAACAACTCAAGGTGGGTGTCGACCTGGCCTCCAAATTTACTAGATCTCAAACTGATAAAGTATCTGTGGGCTGATCCACAGAGGCCCCTCCCCTCAACCCATAGGACCCAAAGGCCCCCACTAACAACATTCTGTTGCTGTTACCACAGGACACCCTCAGAAGGCCCATGTCCATTCTCTGATGAGTCACAACTGTTTTGGAGGCACAAGGAAGACCTACACAATACTAGGAAGGTGACCATAATGTTATGCCTGATCAGAGTACATGCAATGTTGTTTTTTGTTCCGCAGAACTCAGACACAGTCAGCTATCAATTCAGGGGATACTATTAGCAGTGTCAACACAAACAGAACAAAAAGCAGTAGAGGAGAGACCCAGAGCTGTTTGCATACTAGCCTTATACTAGACTCCTGGTTGGGTGAAGCAGACTATTCAAGACATTCTCTTAGACTCTGGGAATATGTGACAGGACAGTTTCACAATTTGTTGATATTTTCTAAACCGATTTAACAAAAAATGACTTGTTAGACAAAGTAATTGTGAGTCGTAGCTTTACTCTCTGTTTAACACCCTGGTATCGATGCATTGCTTGTGCCTCTGACGAATCCATGCCTTCTTCTCCAGTCTTCTTTACCCAACCACAATTCTCTCCTACATATCATTGTTAGAGTTAGCATGCTAATTACATTCCTCACTAATGAGTGTGTGGAACAGACGTTTGTTAAGTGATTGTGGGCTATGTGTATATGTGTGTGTGTGTGCTTACATGTGTTGAGTAATATTTATGGGTAGCATCTTCTATTTGTATACGTTTCCAGCATCTGTGTATGCGACTGTTTACACTCCGCACTTTCTGTCTGTCATTGTCTGCAGGGACGATGAGCCGTTTTCTTTCCCTGATCCTCAATGTCTGTTTGCAGTGTTGCTTTTTTGGCAGCTTTCATGGAATGAAGATGCATTTTTAATGTGTTTGTGGCTCTTTGCACTTATTATAACTACAAATGAACCCTCTCATCTCTGTGTCTGTTTCTCGCCCCTCGGCACACAAATGGGTGGTCTGTACGGCTCAATCACCTGGAAAACAGGAAACCAGCACGGACAGCACGTTACATCAGGGAACTATGTAGAGAAACTTGCACTCATCATGTAATTTCTGGGTCTATCTTTTCACAAAACAATACAGGTGGAAGTAAAGGAGAAACAGAATTATACTAAATTGTACTAAATTGTGAATCCTAGTTAAAACTATACACTATGGGGCAGGTGGTGTCTCGTGTGCCAATACTTTAGTGCATGCCCTTGAATTGGAGAGAGGCCACTAAAAGAAGGCTGTAAGAGGAAGGACGTCAACGGTAGTGAAATTGGCATACTATTAAATAAACTTGTGTATTAGTACACAAGACTGACAAAACAGCAAATGTTTTGTCAGTCTCCAGGGACACAGAGCAGTGTAAATTTGCAGCCAAAAACATCCCCAAGCCAAGTCCACTGTGATAACAAGAGCAGGACAGGAGGAGGTGGTGATTTTGCAAGTATTCAAGAAATAATTGGAGAGGTGGCACTGACAGGTGTACAGTCAATGCTCCACTTCATAGCAGTACCGCTCCAGACGGATCGGTTTCTGCAGCACTCCGACACACACACTGGTCCACTGCCAGGTACATCAGGGAATCAAGCCCCCACCAGCGATGCATTTACAAACACACCAGTTGCGTAAAGCCAGGATGGCAAGGCTTCTAAGAGCAGTATGTAATCCAATCAGACGCTGAACACGCACAATATCATCTAAGGGTTTTTATAGTCATTATTGGGATCAGTGGAAAATAGTTTCTCTTTATTCCACAAATTTAATATTTCTGACGATTATCAGTACTCTTAAACATATACTATAATCTATCATTTGACTATCTATCATTTGATTAGGCATATCATATTGATGGGTTTTTTGTTTTAAAATGACGTAACCTTGTGTTGGACTAACAATTTATGGACTGTGAAAACAGTCTTATCTTTGTGAATCTCATACATCTTCACCTACGTCTTGTTCACTCCCGAGAGAGCTAGCAGAGCTAACCATTTATGCAAGTTGTTCCATTCAAGACAAAGTCCAACCCTTTTCAAAATGCAACATCTGCTCCTCATAACGTTTTTTAATAATTGTTAAATGCTGAGGGAAATTGGACTAGAGGGAGGCCATTAGTCTTTAACGCTTGAAAGACTCCTGGAGCTACAGTGGAAATATCTTGATATAGGCTAGTAATTCATCTGCATTTGGCTATGGGAACAAACACATCACCACAAAGCAATGAATTAAAAAAGAACTGTTCAACATGTTATGAAATGCGATAATTCGCCTTCTTACCTAGGCTTAGACCAGAAGATTGACACATTGCTCGTGTGTTTACTGTAAAGATGAAGCTACAGCAACAGTTTAACTTAGCACAAAGACCAAAAACAGAAGGAAACAGCTAGCCCGATTCACCGATTCAAGCTTAATCTACTTAGGTTCGCCAGTTAACATCTGACACCTTGTTTTTTAATCTATAAAAAATCCTAAAAACAAAAACAAAAATGGATGATTGTTTGGAGGATTGAGTGCAAGATGATGGTTTGATCACAGTGTCGTTGCGAGGCAAACAAGAAAAACTCCAGGAAGTCACATCATCCACACGCAACTGCCTCTAACAGTCAACCCAGGTTTTCTTTCTGGTCTTTATGCTGAGCTAGGCTCCTCATCTCCAGGCTATTGCATCACTTTGCAGCATACAGATGCAGCTGTACTCCCAAACTTCTCATCGAACTGTTGAAAAAGAGCTAATGAGCATCTTTCCAGCAATGTGTCACTTTTGCTTTCTAAGTATTATACGACAGAGCAGAGTTCAATTCTTGAACCCAGCTCTGTCCACAGCTGCAGGTAGCCTTGAATGCACTGGCCTATTACTAATTTCTGACCCTTGAAATCAAGCTCAGTGTTGTTCTGCTAACATCGGAGAATGCTAATCTCTCAGCTGGTCGGTCTCATGCTCAACTACACACATGCACACACACAGAAAGAGGCCCAAACACCGATTCACACAGCGCAGTTATGTAAGCCTCTGGAGTGTATGACTCTAAATCTGCTGCAATAAGGGCAGAGATGTCTTTATTTTGTCCTCACAGTCTGTCTAAACCTCATCTCCTCCTTTCGTAGCAGTTCAGCAAAGCCCTCAGCTTTCCTGCCTCCTTTTGCCAATCAATACTCACAGTGGAAAACAGCCTTCAGTGCCATCTGATGCTGAACCCCAAACAACTCCAAGGACAACCACAGAAAAGTAACTTCTGGTAACATTTATTACAACAGTTTAGCCTTTCTGGTGTTTATCAATCCATGATTAAATTAAAGACTTACACGACTTCTCTCCTTTGCCACATGGTACTTTTATAGCACGTAGTAATAACTTCCTGGATTCATACAATGGCTTACATTTACTGTCGATGAACCTTGTGTGCAAAGGGGACTGCCCTGACAGATGAGTGCACAAAGGAGTCCATGTTTTCAGCTCTAAATGTCCTGTTGTGTGCTATGATATTTGGCTTTTTATTGTCTATTGTTTATACAGTTGCCCTGAGTAACCCTCCTCCGGTATGCATATTTCTCTGAGATATCTCTGTAGCCTCCAAGTCGCAATTATAAATGTTTCTCTGTAGGATTTCTCTGCATCATTTCTTATTAAATCTGTCGACCCTCTCTAATATAATTTTGCACTCAGATGGGAAATTGTAATCATGAGTTTGTTTACCTACTTACAGTAACATACCAAATATGTATTTTTTTTGTTTAATTAAATGAAATGCATGAAAACAGTTAACAGAATATGGTCGTAGGAAGTCATTACGCCCTACAAAATAAAGATTATCTGCTTATGTTTTATCTTTCTGTAGCTAACTGTTTCCCAGCTTGTTCCAGAGGTGATGGTATTGGAGGTATTTGTTCTTCTTCTGATATTTATGAGACTCATGGGGTTATTTGTTTTGCTTAGACTCAATGTTTGTTCCTCGACAACTATTGTTCAAGTGCCAATGATTGTTTTAATCCTTATCTGCGTACCAAAAAGCTTTTCAGTGGCCGAAGCTAGATTACTGTTTCAGGCCCTTGGCAACTTAAAGCAACTAAAAGTTATACTGTATTTGCTGCCCTTGAACTAGCAGAACCTTTTTAAAATGCTGCACTTTTTCCACATTTTTCAGTTTTATCATTCATAAAAGACAAAACCTTTGTTTGGATGTCGGTCGTTATGGTCAGTACACTCGCTGAGTGCAATCCCTGTCTGAGAGATTGGACAAAATTGCAGGCAAATGTTACAGTGATTTGCTGAATTCGCCTTGAAAACTGTTAGATTGTAAACATGTGGATGACCAAGAAAAATAATGTTGAAAATCTGTATTTTCCTGCAGTGTAATCAGTCATCTTCTCTTAACATTCCTCTGCCTTTCAGTACTGTGTACTGTGCAGTGTCAACTGAAACCCTTAAAGACGGGATGGAGAGAAAGAATAGATAACATGCTGCATAACTCAAGCTCAAAACCACACATTTACAATTACAGAACTATGAACCTCAGCCCACAGTACAACCATAACCCAGCTCCCTCTAATCACACTCAAAAAATGTCTTTCAGATGCCTTTAAGTCTTCAGTTAACATTATGCATCCAGTAACCAAAGTAAAACTTAACTCATTTCATTTCACGGCAGCCTCAGTCAGATATATCTTATGCTGATTCTGTACTTTAACCATCTGTTAAGATCTGTGCAGCAGCTCAAGTTTACCCTGTCACAAGATGAGGCATACCTTTGGCTTCTAATGGCATTTTGTACCTTCTGTCCCCTTTGTGCTCTCATGCCCTCTTTCTCACACCCCCTGTATAATCCGTTTCCTTCCCTTGTCCAGTTTTCCTCCACACTCATGCCTCTAGACTCAATTTCTGCTTTCTCTACTTCCCTTCTCTCGCTCTCTTTTATCATCCATTCCTGTCTCTCCCTGTCCTGGGCGCCTCGTTTCCCTCACCTTGACCCTCTTTCCTCTTCTTTCTGTCCTCAAATCTCTCCCCTCCATTCACCCTTACCCTTGCATTCTGTCCCTCTCTGCTGCCTGCCTTGGTTTCATTGACAGACTGCAGGCGGTGAGGGGGAGGAAATGCTGTGGCATTGTACAGCAAACATCCCTAATAGGCTAATCTAATCTCATCTCTTTGCGGTCTATGGCCCTGTGTTTACTTTCGGCCCCGTGTCTGCGTGCTGGCTCTGCTTCGCCTCGCTGAATGCAGCTTTGTTCCCACTGAAAACTCATCATCGGTGTGATCTCGGGGACAGGCGCCAACTCCACAACTGTCTGCTCATAAAGCATGCAGGCAGGGGGTCATTCTCCTCTATGTACAACTTGTGGAGCTGGAGTTGTTTGTCTTTATTCTGTTAAGTTTTATTGGAGCAAAAAAAAAAAGAAAGAAAAAAAAATGACACTGCTCTGTAGCTGAGCCTGATGGCATAACTAGCTAAGTTTACTGAACAACCAGGAGGTATAAAACCAAATTACTAAGTACACAAGTGCAGAGTCTGAATCCTCCAGATGAGAGCAAGTACACCTGACCTGAACTGAATAACCAATCAAAGCTATCTAAAGGACATCCATCAAGCAATATTAACTAGACAACAAGGGTTTGTACTTCAAAGTTTACGAAACTGTTTAAACCTGTGCAAGCACAGTAAAAAAAACAGATAAGAAGCAAATGCAGCCACAACGAAATCACTGCACAAACAAATATCGTGCTTCAATTTTGTGGAAATCAGTGCTTTTATTACTCACCCCTAGCAGCCGTGGACATCAAGACCACTTTCAGCAACACACAGACCCAGAGAAGCTCCATTTTTTTGTTCTAATGAGGAAGAGATATACTCAGCCGCTGCGATCTGACAGGGAATTAAATGAGAAAAGCAACGTTATTAAAGTATAGCAGGTGAGTAGATGCTATGCAGTTATGACCTATTTGACTGCATCTCTGCAAATGAATCATAACTTTAACAGATGAATTGTTGATTCTACAGCTCTTAGTGGAACTGAAGCAAAAACCTAATAACCTATATTGAATTTTAGATCAGTAAAAGCAGGACCCACTCAATTCTTGAATCTTTGAACGACTTTATGACTCACTGCTTCAAAAAATATGTTTCAAAAGTAAGAAGACGTGTAGATTCCCTTACAAAATGTTTCATCTCAATCCCTTCTTTTCATTGTATTGCCTTTTTTTTCAAACTGTGATCTAGTCCATGGCAGTCAGAACAAAGCAAGGTGGTTATCGCTGACCAGGCGCGATAAACATAAATCCGTCTGAAGATTTTCTGGAAGTCAGACAACTTTTCCACGCAGATTTATTCCGTCCACCTGTCTGTACATATGTCTCTCCTTACAGTGGTTTTAATCTTTCTGCCTCGTAAATTCTTCCCCAAACCTTATGAGATCTTATTTCAGTGCTGTATGTTCACATGCTGTATCTTTGATCAGTGTCTGTCATCCTCAGCTCAACAGAAACTGCTACACACTTTGAGTGCAGTGATTTCACAGCGCGTGACAATCGAGTGTGGATTTTCAAACTAAGCCGGGATTTTCTCTGCACAAAATACTTTAGTGTGATAATAAAATAAACATGTATTCCCTAAATAGCTAATAAGCATTTTGATTGAAAGTAGCTGGAAATTATAGCTAATAAGTTTCTTGGAAAGGGAAGAATGCCTGCAAGCTGTGATTGCTTGCATAGGATGAGTCCTGACTTATTTAAACTTATCAATTGTCATGCTAAAGACTTGGGTGTATGCATCCATACTGTAAGATATGTTCACCTCCATTTATTAAATGACACTTTACTGTGTAAATCCTTCGTTATAGTTGTGAACTTAGAGTGCTGCAGCAGCTACAGTAGTTATACACGGGGAAGATCATATAGAAAAACAACAGAAGCTGGAGTTCAAATTAAACTTTTAAACTTCACATAACTCTGTAGCCTGAAAATAAATGACAGGAGAAAGTATTTAAACTACAAAATGCGACAAGGAAACATTAAGACGCTGTAGTTACGTTATACAACTATTACTTTGGCTTATTAATAGACTTACTGTTAAATTCCCAGCGGTGAAGAGAAATCCTCAGGGTGTTACCATGCCGTTATTCCGCGAAAAAAAAAATAATAATAAAAGTTATTCACCTTCTTTCCAGTGACTTTAGGAAACAAGCCGAGTCATTTAAAAAACGCGCGTCTGTCACTGAAAGCTTTTGGTGAATGAAACTGACTTGGTTAAAGCGTAAACAACTACGCTACAACTAAGAATCAAAACATATATAAATGTGTAAAAAAAAAAAAAAAAAAAATACAAATCACACAAGCTGCGTCAAACACGTGAGCGCTCCAAATCTATGTGTAGTATTTCTGAATGACAGTCCGCATGCAAACCGCTCGAAGGAGAGCACCAAGAGGAAGAAAAGAGCAGAGACGTAAAAGTACTCTTCTACATCCCACCGCTTTACTATTCAGACGAGTCTCTATAAAATAAAATAACAAAAACCCGAATACTACATCCACATAGCCTTCAGCAGCGGTTCAGCCGTCTGAGTTTCAGCCGCAGGCGAGAAAACAAACTGCGGCGACGGAAGGGTCCCACCACGTAACTTTGAGCCAATCAGAGGGCAGGCCAATCAGCGAGCGGACCAATCAGAGGACGAGAAGGTGCAGGACAAATTTGGAGCGGTTTAGGGTAGCGAGGAGGGGACCATTAACTCCAATCATTATTAATCATTTATTAGGAAGAGTAATCGGACACAAAATGGCGTGGACTGCATCAGGGGGGTTAGGGAGAGCTACAGGAGTGTCTGGGAAAATGTCTTTCTACATAGATGTCTACAATAATAGTAAACAGAATAAGCATAAGAATAAGAATAAGAATAAGAATAAGAATAAGAAAAACCTTTATTAGTCCCGCAATGGGGAAATTGCAATCGTTTATTATTAATATTATCATAATTATTAATAGTAGTAGGATTATAATTGCTATTGTCATTAATATTACTGCTGCTACTACTACTACTACCACCAATAACAATAATAATAATAATAATAATAATAAACGGATAATATACATGTGCAGTGTCAGGTTTATTTCGAATAGAAAAATATGTTCTATTAAATTTGCGAAACTAGTCAATCTACAGTGCTTCACTACATATTACAATATGGGCCTATAGTGCCATCTAGTGGCAATTCAACTTTATTACAAGTGGGTTTTTAAAAATATTACTGATACGGGCTACTTTATTTCACAAAGTGGCATAGGGACAGACGAAAACGTCCTCCGGTGTTGGATGTATTAATTAACGAACTGCTTTGTGTGTGTTCATATCCATGGAGACTGACTGTGATCCACAAGGAGATCTCTGACATGACCTCTCTATCACCTGTGGATTTTAAAACAAGGCCTTCAGAAGTTTTGGTTGGGATTAAGTCCTGTAGAAATCAACACTTTGCTGGCTTCAGAAAACTTCTTGCCAGCTGAACAATACTTTCCTGATGCATACTTCTGAGGGTGTCCTGTGGTGTCTGGCAACAGAATGTTGTTAGTGGGGGGCCTTTTGGTCCTAAGGGTTGAGAGGACGGGCCTCTGTGAATCATCCCACAGATACTTGATCAGTTTGGGAGCTAGTGAGTTTGGAGGCCAGGTCAACACCTTGTGCTGTTCTTCATGTTTTTTGGTGCCTGGTCTGGTCTAGGTGGGTGCTACATGTCTAAGTAACATCCACATGAATGCCAGGTCCAAAAGTTTCCCAGCAGAACACTGAATTTTCACAACATGGTTGATGTCATTCACTTCTCTTGTCAGTGGTTTTAATATTGTGGCTGGTCGGTATATAAAGATAACAGAGTAGTCTTATTGCTGAACGTGTATTGCACAGTTGAGAGCTGCGGTGCCATCTAGTGGTGACAAGATGAAAGCACATCCACATTGCGGTACTGCATACCTGACAGTTTCTAAAAAAAAAAGCTGGACGGTAAAATAAACACGATGTGGCTCCATGACTTATTCCCGAAAAAAACAACAACAAAAAAACAAACAAACAAACAAAAAACCTGAAAGGTTTGATTTGAATATTTTTATTTTATTATTTTATTTATTTTGTTAACAGATGCCTGCAGATGACTGGGATGCATAAGCTGGAAAACACAATGAAATAATAATAAACACAATGATAATAATATAAACGGCCCTTGCTAACCATGGTCAATATGATAAAAAAAGACTACAACTCCCGAATGCTTCAAAGTACAGTCAAAATCTCTGTTGTCGCTCCCAAAGTCTCAAAAAATAAGTCAAACAAACTGCCTTGCAGGTAGTTTGCTTCAGGGATGCTCGCCTTTACTGTAACTTTGAACCCACCCACAAGTCCTTCTATTCGAAATATAATTGGCTATTACGAACGCCAGTCATCCACAGAACTGCTTCCAATTGGCTTGAAATTTAAACAGAAAAGAGGGGATGGGCCAACGCGGACTGTGATTGGATATCTTAAGGCTGTCGGTACAGGGCTCCTGTTGGGCCAAGTGAGGTCAAAATGTTAGCATGCTTTGAAAAAAATGTACACATGCTGGCATAATTTAAACGTGGATTTATTCACGGAATAATGTGTTTCTAAACGGATGGACTGGACCACTGACAACGTAGAAAGGCCGTTTTTGTTGTTGGAGTACTGTGAAGCGTCACAGGTGAGTCATGTCAACTTTGTAATTGTTTGTTTGTTGTTCACATACGTTGCTAGTACCATAGCTGCTGTGATCGTATCTTAAAAGTTAAATCCAAGCTTTCCAAAGATATGTGCTATGACTACAGTGCATAGTAGATGCTTTAAAAAAGCTTTCTGTAGAGAAAAGTATTCTTCGGTTTATTCTAAGTGTCAATTCTGTTGTTCACATATTATTGCTGTGGCTCTAAGGTCACTTAAAATCAAATGGAATTAAAACTAATCAAAATGAAGGTCCTCAATCTGATGTAGGAAATATAAAAATAAAAACAGATAAAGATTGAAAGAGAAAGTTTGAACTAGCATTATGTCAGTATAATTCCTGTGTGTCTTAAGCCTCACATATTGTATTTGTATATTAGGGGTATGTAATATCTTGGTGTTTTAACTAAGGTCAACTACGAGAGAGTTGCTTTAGATTCATTTGCACAGTCTTGACAAACAATATGTAAATTAAAAAAGTGTCAGTTAAATAAAAACATATTGTAGACAGAATATGGCATTGGTCGATGTGTGTTGTACGTGGAGGGTGACATGGTTGCTGATATAATGCAGACAGTCCTGAAACCAGACGTGTTTTACTTTGTCCAGCTCAACATAAATTTGAAACTACCTATTTATATAAATATAAACCATTCTAATTTTTACTAGGCATCACTCATTGTTAGTCAGAATCTTCTACAAGAAATAATGTATTGTAAATATCTTTGCTGGCCTGTTTACTTGATGGTAGCCATACAGTAAGGCTGTAAAGCATTTTTATTGATTTTGAAGTTATCAAAGCCACTGGACCTCACAGAGAACAATGCAGAAGTGCTCTCTAATAAGTTAAAATGCAAGTGAGTGAACTCTTGTTGTAGATTTTGTGTTAATTATGTGGAACACCAAGTCTATATGGATTTAAATCTTTATGATCTTTCCAACTTTGTAAAAGCATGTCTAAACAAGATTTTGGATGTTGGTTTAAAAGTTTAAATATAAATGAATGGTAACCTCTGCAGTCCTACACTCCTGGATGGGATCTCACTTCTAGCTTGTGCCGAGGCTCAAAACAACCACTTTTGCCAAATTGAGCCGAAGGACATTTTAGGACATGCGGTACTTTAAATCAGTTAAACTGTCATTTCATACGGCCATCTCACATAGATGATTTGATTTAACTGTGAAACACAGCAGTATTGTCTATGGCTGTGTTCCAGCTCCGTGGCTTTAACCGCTATGTTTTATTTCAACATCAGGAGAGGGCCAAACTCCCTTAGAGTGTCTGGGCAGCTGGGAAAAAAGCTATGTGTGGGTTTCTAAAGAGCAAGCATGAAACTCTTTTTACACCTTTTAATGGTACGTTTAAATACTGAGAGCAAAACCAGAGAAAAGAAACAAAGAGCAGGCATGTGCACATAGAGAGTTTAAATATAATTGAGGATGAAGAGAAAAATAACAGTAGGGACAACAAAATGGAAAGAAATCGCTGAGGCCATAGGTCGCCATCATTACCATGGTCTGTTGCTGTATTTATAAAGCCAGCAGCACAGGAAGTATTCAGACCCTTCACTTAAGTAAAACTAATGACAAAACTTTAATCAAACCAGCTTTAATCAAAAGCATGCAAGCATTTGATCTAGATTAATATTTTTGCTGCATCAGCGTGTATGTTGCATGTTAACTATTTCATAAACTAATGGGTAGTTTAACATGCAGCAATGCATTGACTTCTGTAATATCATCATGTGTTTGTAGTGTTGCAATTTTGCAAGAAACACATTGCCTCAGGGAAAAACAGTCTACAGTGTGAAAGGTGTATTTTTCTAATTAAAGAGTGGTTTTCAAAAGAGTAGGAGAATTCTCTAAACCCAAAGGAAGACTCAGTCCTTTAATTTATCACAAGCATCCATATTTAAAATCAACGTGGATTTCACTGGGCAGGAGAGATATTAAATTTACATCTGAAAAGTGACTGATGCCGTCAAAAAAACGGAGAAATGAGTGGATAAAGAATACCATCAACTTATTCTGTATTAGACTGAGTACATTACCGTCAAGGGTTTTAGTGCAGTTTAGCTCCATGTTTTCACCACTAGATGGTAGCAGAGGATTATATCAAGGGAACAATTACACGCGTACCCACACACACAGTCTTTTAAATATAAAACACAGCTACAGTTTAAACAACTTGCTTTTCTTCTTAAAGCTTCATGACAGATGGTGGGAATATGGTTGAGTTTGCTCCATTGAAATCCATGCACTGTGGCAAGCAGTAGGCTGGAACAATTTCTGGTACAGGCTACTGTGTGTGTGTGTGTCTGTGTGTGTGAGCGAGCAACGCTTGTGTGTGTTGATTTCTGTCAAGCTACCAGTCTTTGAATTCATGATTTATTCACCTCTATATGTCTAAGTATGTATATATAGTCTGTACTGTGTGTCTGTAACACCTCCTGATGAGGCTCTGGTGTATTGAAAATACCACATGTGGAGTTGCCTATAAGCTGCACACTTGCAGAGTTTAATGATTTTCGCCTCATGCAACTGTTAGGGAACATAAATGACTTTTGCAAGTTCCTGCTCTGGACTTTGTTTATATATCATTTACCTGTGCTATATACGTTCTTCTGCTGTCTGCCTTAAAGAAAGCTGCAGAGAAATGGTCCGCCAGCAGGGATGGTGGCTGCCAGTTTGTTTGTGAGGAAATAATAACGTGCGCAGAACAGCCGCTGTTGGCAGCAGATTACTGCACATACTAACATTCTTGCATAACTGACTATCACTGGCACACCTTAAGGTAGCAGCTCGGACTGTGTAATTTGAAAAGACACTTGGTTTCTACTGATATTTAGACAAGTCAGATTTAATCACACATTTACTAAACGTTGTGGCATCCCAGGAGAGTAGATGAATGAAACACTTTGTGGCATGAAAACGTTTCATACTCATCAGTCTCAGTTTTTCACATGTTCATTACATTAGCAATACTGTGAATATGGTTACACAAACATAGGCAATGAGTTTGTGTGGTGACTTTTCACATGCTATTGCAAACATGGTCTGTTGTTGTACCGATAAAACCAGGGACTTGTAATCTTTGTTTAAAAGTGGTAATACCACACTGAGAAAGTAAGTGCATGTGCTAAATTCAAAACCCTACTTAAGTAAAAGTATGCAGGTATTGTGTGAGGTGGTCAGCCAGCAGTGATGCTGACTGCCAGTTTGTTTGAGAGGGGATCATGGTAGCAGCAGATTATGGAAGTTGTATGTTTTGTGAAGGTATGATTGGTTTGTATTGGACTGGGACTTCCTTACCATTTCCGCACCTTATTTTCAGTTACTGCTTGCACATTTTGCTACCATGTTCACAATATGAACACCCTCTCAAGCCCTCTGTGTGGAGGGATGGTCATGACTTTACAATTGTTCAATTTATAAAATTTGCAGAGAGTTGTAGAACTGTATGATGTATGTAGAGTATGGGAAATGTTTAAATATATACAGAGAAAATGTGTACAAGTAGTTAAAGATCTGAGACACTGTGGGATTTTGTGGGTCAACAGACTTTGGTTGTAGTAGAGAGTGTGTGTGTGTGTGTGTATCTGTAGTAGCTTAGTGCATAGGCTGGCTGTCTGTTGTCTGCTGATTACCCTCAACATAGTGGCGTCATGACTATTACAAGCAATCGCAACAAAAAATGAAACGGAGGCAGCACAGTCCGAGTGTATTAGACTGCAGTAGTATTTTATTCTGTAGGTCAGCAGGAGGAAACCTGAAAATACAGCCTTCCAATCGAGTTAAAGCACTAGTTAGGACGACAGGGTTGTTTTCATTATTAGGTTTTACTGGGCTTCAGCCAGTGCAAGACTGTGTTTATATTCTGCAGGCGCAGCGAAATGTCACATTCAATCTGTACACTTTGTTTTCAAAAGGTCATAATTAGCTGGCAGTTTTGAAACAATTATGGCCAAAGTGCACCAATTTCCCTCTGAAGCAAAACATAGAATTACTCATGGACAGCAAAGCTGAACTGTGTGTATGTGTGAAACACTTGTGGTTTGGTGTTATTCCATTCTTACTGCTTTGTCCAGTATCAAATGCTTTGTCTCAGTATCAGCGGTATAACTGAGCCACTGGTCACTGCCCTCCTCCAATGTTTCTGTCTTATCTAAGCTAACTGAGTGTGAATGCTTTTTCATTTAAGCAAATTGACGCTTTTACATGTCGGAGCATCTGAGAATAATTACAATTTATTAGCCAGGTTGGAGAGGGTTTTGGTGGTAGAAGGGCACGCAAGCACACACACAAGGGAAATTAAACAGCAGCTGCAGAGAAATAGGAAAGTGTAATTGATTCACTGTCACCATACCTGCTCCAACTCGCCTGCCAATTCATAGATTTGAAAGAGCAATCTACTGAGTAGCCAGGTGTGCCATTGGCAATATCACTTTTTAGATTTGGAGTAAAGGTGAAGTGCTTTATTTGTCATTATACATTATTGTACAACTAAATTGCATGGAGTGGAACAGTGGCGTGGTGGTTAGCACTGTTGCCTCACAGCAAGAAGGTTCCAGGTTTGATTCCAGGAGCATGTTCTCCCTGTGTCTGGGTTCTCTCCGGGTACTCCAGCTTCCTCCCACCATCCAAAGACATGCTTGTTAGGTTCATTGGTGATTCTAAATTGGCCGTAGGTGTGCATGTGAGTGTGAATGGTGAATAGCCCTGTGATAGACTGGTGACCTGTCCAGGGTGTACCCCGCCTCTTGCCTGCTGACAGCTGGGATAGGCTCCATCCCCCCGCGACCCTTCACAGGACAAGCAGTTACAGAAGATGAATGAATGAATGAATGTAATTACATGGTCAGATGGAGGGTTAGTCCTGAGCCGCTGCAGCGCCAAGCACCCATGTTTTTTGATGACGGTGGGAGTAAACCGGAGTGCCCTGAGGAAACCCACGCAAACACAGGGAGAACGTGCAAACTCCACACAGGAAGGCCCTGAGAATCGAACCCTCTGTAGAAAAAAACTATTTAACATGAGCGCCCCAGTGAAACAATACAGATCACTTTTAGTAACGTTAAGACAGAAGAACATGGTAACAGTGCATGTAGAGCAAATTGAGGTTGAAAGCTCTCAAAACAAATGTGCAATAAACTTTGCTGCCATACAGAGGTCAAATGAGTGATAATGTTATTGTTGCCAGGGCGGTCTAACCCGTTGCTATGCAGCAGTCCCAGCTGTTGTAGAAAATGGTTCTGGTTAAAGGTGGAAAGAAGGTGATGCATCCATAGGGATATTATTGTGCGCTTGTGTATTTCTGTTCATGCGTGTATTTGTGTTTCGGGCAAATGTGTGTATGTGTTAAAGTCTGCATAGGTCCGTGTGGGTACAATTGGCTTATGTATTTATGTGCATATACTGTACCTCTGACTGCTCCTACATATATATACATAATGTGTGTGTGTCTTTAGTTTGGCGGCCTCACCTCAAGCCTGAACCCAGTGTAGCCGCTGGGAGGGTTGTGCATTTATGAAGGAATTCTGTAATTTTCAAAACTGTGGTTTGAGTTTCACTCTTTTTAACAAGCTGGTTTGGGCACTGATAATGGAAAACGGCTGCAGAGGGACGGAGGGAGCGAGAGAGGGAGAGGGAGAGGGAGAGGGAGAGAGAGAGAGTGAGAGAGAGACTTTTGGCAGGCTTCAGATTCACTTCCCATTTCTCAAAATATGTTTTTGCTGTTTGCTCTTTGGGGACTTTTATCATTTCTGGATTATTTAGACAGCAAACTTGAGACAGCAAGAGGAAAGAAAGAGGAAAGTTGGAAAATAAAGAGGGCATGTAATCCACTTCATGAATGGAACCCATCAATCCCACTGAGCCCCATGAACATGGCATCGAGTTTTAGCTCCACAAGCACAGCCATGAACGACTCGGTGTTCAATCTGAAAACTCGCCTGCTTCATTATTTACAAGTGGATGCTCCACACGGGAACTATCCCTGAAAACAGGATTTGAATACTGAATTCTGTTTTGTTTTAATACATGAACATAAATGTGAATGCAGCCTCTGAGGGACCTTCACAGTGTGGACCAAGTCTTGTGTAGAGAACGCTGAGGACTCAAGCTAGTTAAGAATTAGTTTGTTAGGATTTATGGCATTGTAACTGACAAAAGTGCCAAATTTAAGGGGACTTTATTTGACGTTTGCCCTTAAATTTGGGGAATTTAAGGGGGATGTCACCATCTATGGCCAGCCAGTCTTTAGTAGCACTGGTCCTCTCCTACAGCTGTTTATAATCCTACCAATGCTGCAACTGCTACCTGTGTGGGTGTAATAAAAATGTCACTCCTAAAGCCATTAACTCACTGTTACTGTTATTGCCCTCTATTACAATATTAGAAGAAATCTCTGCTTCACAAATGTTGAACAGTTTGTTAGAAACAATAGCTGTTTTTCAGGCAGAACGTCTATTTCCACATCTGGATGCCAGGTAGTCCGACTCGCACACATTGCCACACACACAAATATACACACACTGGTCCAAGCGACCAAGGGGGGGCTGTTAAGTTAAAGGGAGATATTTAGCTCCCAGACTGGGAAAATAAAAAGTGTAATGTAATGGAGCCAGCTGTAAAAGCACAGAATGGTACGGAGTAGAGTACAACAGGACATTGCTTAACATATTGTGACGGAGTCTTAACTTAACATGAGACCGGACTGATTCAGGGTCAGCTCTGGCTGCAGTGACGGCATTATACGAAGGATGTGAGCAGATTGTAGTAAGAGTGTGGGAATCCTGACGTAATGAGTTGTTAATATTGTCAAAATTTTTTCTTTTGTCGTTCAGCAATTTAAATCAAAAATGTTTTAAGTTACTCAATGTTTTCAGTGTATTCCAAGTATAATGTGGTGATTTATAACTTAAATTTAGATTAATCAAGTTTCTAATTAATTGTCCAGTTAATGGTTTCATTTACATCAATGCTAGTATTCCACTAATCATCAGAATAATAGCCCAGTCATAAAAGAAATGCCTCATGTAGCCACCCCAGTCAGAACAGACTGGCCTAATTGGAAGGAATTTTCAATCAAATTGAGGGGGTTAGTTTAAACCTTCGATAATTCTTTCAATAGGAAAATATTAGTTAATATTCCAGAAACATTTGTTCATGTTTGAAAAGATGAACAAAGTCGGAATCGATGCGGGCAGCGCTGTGGAAAACATAGGTCAGTCTTGGTCATGTTCTTCTAATGAATAAATTCAGTGTTTTGGTAAAGTTTTGGAAAATAACACTCTTCTGAAACATTTCTGGCAGATTAGACGCACTTTGCACCTCTAATGTCAAAAATTATTATTATTTTTTTTTTATGTTTTGAGGCATGCAAATATCACTTATATCTCTTATAAGACGGAGTCACCAGTCAGAATGATTCAGTTGGTTTGGAGAAGTATTACAATAAAAATGTAAGGGCACCACAGCGTTGTACCCTGTATCTAAGCATCCGTGCCAACCAATTCAGATTCGGATTCAGAAAACTTTAGGGCACATGTGAGCAGTATGACGTGCAAAAAATACACTTTTACAGAACAAAAAAATAGAACAATACACAGTATGTACAAAAACTGTTCAACAAATGTTTGAAACTTTCCAAACCGTCCACAGAGGACATAAACATGACTGTATGAAGAAATTGGATAAAGTCCAAACAAGATAAGTTTAAACAACCTGCCATTATGCTACCCAACGACATGGCCAAATAGTTGTGAAATTCAAAATATTTTTAAATTGTTGAAAGTATGAATAAAAAAAGCCAGAGCTATTAGAGAAGGAGAGAGTTAGCCGTATTTATGATTATTTGAGGACGGCCAAATGCATTTTCTAAAGAACGAAGAGACTCCATGTACAGCTGAGTATTTTACATCTCCGTTGTGCCTGTGTGGGCCACTGGACTAGTAGTATTGAGCATTTTCATTGCTGCTGTAAAGAGTCTGTGCGACTGTGTGTGGGTCACCGTGTGTGAGTGTATGCGGTGCTGGTGGCTTCCTGACTGCGCTGTTTGCTACGTTCTCCTCCGCTTCGTTCCGAGACGTTTTGTTAAATTGAAGTTTTCGTAACGGCTTTATTATTACGTCCATTTCACGCTGCCCACACTCTGAGGTAATGCAGAGCAAAGGGGGATTTTACAAGCACTTAACACTAATGTTATACTGTTGCTGCAGTCATGAGCTCATGTTCTGAGCCCCCCCACCTTTCACACTGGGTCCATATATATCTCACTTTCCTTTACTCCCTCTGCACTCTTAAAGGTGTTGAACTTTGTTACAGCATTGGGTTTGTATAGTTTCCTAGCAATGACATACTGGTTGTTTCTCTTATTGTTTATTAATTTCATAAATATGTTCTGTAGTCTCAAGGATTTAACTGGGTCAGATGAAATATATGCTTAATTTATAGGAAATTTGAGGCTTAAACCTTTAGATGCTTCAGGTTCAGTTGTTACTATTCTCTTTTGCAGTTATCCCAGTTTTTCTATCCCCACATGCTTTCTATGCTTCTGTCTTCCTGCACACTAAAGACCTCTGCATAACAATTTGTGGTCCAAAATTTCAAGATACTTCCCCTCTGTCGAACTCACTGCATTTCATTACAGAAAATACCAACATCCTTCCGTTTTATTCTATGTGGATGGAATAAGTCATTGTTCTGTACCGATTCCAAAAGGACATATTACCCAAAAGTGTGTTATTTGCAGTTCTTGTATTCCCACCAGAAGCTGTCATTATGTTTTTTTAACCAAATCTGTGACCTCAGCCTTTTACTTGCGTGGAAGAACGACATTAGAAGACAGGAAAACATTGGAAAAATTAAAGAAAAAACGTTAAGTATTCATTCAGAAAGATCCAATTTAGGACCTACCAAAACCAAATGTTCATATACGGTCATATTATTCTTTTTATCACAGTTTTTTTTTAGTTTGCTCAGTAAAGCACTGCCAGTGAACACACTGTCTGTTAACCATTAAATAATTTCTGGGGTCTTTTTTCCCACCCTAACACAAAAATCACACCCGCACCAAGACCCAGTGTTACCTCGTATTGTCCACCTGTAAATCAGAGTCCTGCGTTGAACTTATCAGGCGGGCTTAACAGACCGTATTTATTGGCTGTGAGTGCAGCTACAAGTCTGGAGAAATTCCACAGTATTACCCCGAGTATGACTTACTGCCTATAACTCTCTACACATGCACACTTGCAAGTTCACACATGACAGTATATGAATGTAGGTGAAGTCACTCACATGAGTCCATGCAAAAGAGCCATTATTTTTTATACTGTTTACCACTGCTGCTAAGACCTAATTAGTCGATTTACACTCTCAGTCAGCCTGTATGTATTTGAGCATTCTCCTTTTATATTGGATGCAGGTTTCCGTTATACTTTTCTTTTTATGGGCCAATTTAAAAGCATTGAGCAGCCAATGTTGATGCCTCAACATGCTTTGCAGCTCAGGTCCAAACTAGTTAAGCTTGTTTAAAACTTTTTCTCTTCATTCTGATGACTGAAGAACCACTTCACAATCCTTATTTTGGGTGAGTGTTGCTTCTGCTTGAGTCATTTGATCTGTTTACATTAGGTCTGAATGAGACAACCGACTTTGGAAGGATGGATCAATCAACAAATGGGCGAACTTGAAACAGCAGGAAACTGGTAGTTGAGGTCAAGTTATTTTTAATGGGAGTGAATCAAAGGGAGTTTTGATTGATGGCTCGACTCATTCTGAGAGCGTGAGAAAGTGGAGTGCATTTATTTATGCATCCAAATTTACGCATTTTCTTTCTTCTTCTTTCAAATTTGACCTCTATTGCACAATTAAAAAAAGAATCTCTATAGACATCTTAACCATAACCCTTTCAGAGCATTCTTTCTTTGTGTTGTACATCTGTTTTTGACTTTTACTTACTTACTTTTGACATCTAAATCAACAGGCGTCTTCAGTGTTTGATCTGGAAACATTGGCTCTTGGTAACCCACATCCATGTTGGTTTTTTGGTGTCCAGCTTGTCCCCTTAGTAGCTCCGAAGAGGCAATAAATGCACCAGAGTTAGAAATAGTGATGACAAATTCAGCCGAGTGTAGCTATATAGTAAATGCTAGCTGTATGTGTGCAGGCTCCTGTCACTAAAGGCTTTCTATAATGTCTGATGTTTCTTAGATATAGGTTTAGACTGTCAGAAATGTGACAGCATGAGCCCTTTCTAAATTAAGTCAATTCTGTGGCTAAAGTTAACAACAGACGTAAAAGGTGTGACCCTGCAGTGTGTTGGCTGAATCTTCACTTTCTCACCCTCATGAAAAGCTTTTTATGAAGCTCAACAATCTGCTTCCTTCCTTCGTTTTATTAAAAACCTTTCATAATCAGTTCTTGGGTGTTTTGTAAGAACTCACACCCTGAGGTGAAGACATTTTTGTGATATCATTCAATGCAATTAATGGTTCTACCTGTTACAAACTGACTTTAACACTTCATAATGGATTTTTAAAAATAAAGCATTTTCCGATGATATTTTGTGATCAAAAAAATTCCAAAAGAGTGGGCCTAGTCAGTGGGAGCAGTTGATTCATGATGGAATAGACCTTTTAAAAATTCTACTTTAACCTGAGTTTTCTTGTTTCGGTTTCCAGTCAAGAAGATTATTAACATTACCTGGAATGAGTTACTCAACACAGGGCCTTATCAGGTAAAATCAGTTTCCCAAAAAAAAAAGAGGATGGAAAAGTTGCCATCACCACCACTTCTACTGAGAGAAGATCAGAATTTGGGTGGTGTATTCCAAGAAAATTAATAACTTATACTGCTTCTTTTGCAAGTTCTTCTCCCAAAAAACGAATCAAATTAATCAGTGATGGAGTTGATGACTAGGAAAATTGCAGTGAAATACTCAAAACTCAGTCCAGAACATTGTAGGTGCATGACATCAAGGGAGGAACTGGAGACTCTTTATGTCAAAGGCCAAACAATAGACAAAGTAGAAATAATAGAGGCTGAAAGGAGGTGGTGTGAAGTCCTAACCAGGTTGGTGGCCATTGTTCATTCGTTGGCAGACCAAAATATTGCAGATTCTCTTTATAAACCAAATTATGGCAACTTTCTCAAGGAGTTAGGGCTCATGGCCCAGCTTGATCAAGTACTGAAGCAGCATGTTGCTAAGGTGGAAGGAAGAGCCAACCATACATCTTACTTAGGAAAAAATATTCAAAATGAACTGATAGATTCTATTAGTGGAAAGATTGTGGAGTCTGTGGTTGATGAGATTAAGCAATACAAATACTTTTCAGTAATTTTAGATTGCACTCCTGATTTGAGCCATAAAGAGCAAGTATCTGTCATAATTCGACAGTTGAGGGCACCCCACAAATATAAGAGCACTTTATGGGGTTCCTTGAGGCAGAAGAAACCGCCGGAGAAAGCCTCTCGACCCTCATTCTAAAGAGACTCAAAGAGCTCAACATCTCCTTTGAAGACTGCAAAGGGCAGTCTTATGATAAATGTCGAAATATGAAAGGGAAGAGCAAGAGAGTCCAAGCCAGAGCTTTGCTTGTGCCACGCAGAGCACACACACTAAATCTGTGCTTTGGCATAACGTCCTGACAAAAATACAAAATGTCTACAAATTTTTACAGTCTGAGACAATGCAGATGGATGCTGCAGTTGACCTGAAGAAAACTGTATCCTCTCTCAGCTACAGAGACACTGGATTTGCTTCTGCCCAAGCGTCTGCAAAAGAAATCTGAGGAGATGAATGTGAAACCTGTTCTTAAGCAGAAGAGACAACTAAGAGAACAATGAGGCTCCTGATGAGGAATTGATTGATGCACTGAGGAAAATGTGGTGGTGGTGGATGTCTCCATTGTGTCACTGTGAGAAAGATCACAGACCATGGGTGAAGTAGAGAAGAAGTTCAGTGTGCTTGTCAAGTCCCCTGATCTGCCCAAAGAGGAGCTGAAGAAGCAATGAAGCAATGTGGAACACTGAGCAACACCCTGAGCTGTAGTGGTCAGTCAGACTCAGTCAGAAAGGAACTGACATTGGAGTTGCAAACTTTCACAGATTTGCCAAAACATAATACGACCACCTAAGAGCTTCCCAGTATTATACAGGAGAAGAAAATGAAGGTTTATCCTAATACGTGGGTGGCCCTGAGAATTGCTGCCACTATTCCAGTGACAGTTGCTGCTGCAGAGAGTAGCTTCTCCGAACTGAAGCTCATCAAAACTTGCCTGAGATCCACAATGTCTCAAGAGCGTCTCAGTGGACTCGCTTTAATAAGCGTAAATCATGAGCTTTCTAGGCAGCTATCATTTCATAATACCAAAGATGCCTTAAATGAAAAAAACAGGAAGAAATATTTCTGTCACTGTGACTGACAACTTTTGTGTTCTGTTTTTGTATAATATTGCACAGTTTTGTATTGTTTGAACGTAGCACCTTTTTATTATTAATATTGTTGTAGCTGTCGGGACCAATCCATAATATCGCCTAAGGCACCAAAATGCCAAGAGCCGTCTCTGAGTACTAGCAATATTTTAAATAGACATAAGTGCATTGGTTCCTGCTTTGTCCCCTTTTCTGTTCCATAAAGCAGAAGTAAGAAATACAGAGTATGTTCTTCAAGTTTGTTGTGGATGAACTGACCTCAACCCCGTTCAGTTTCATGAGCTGAAAAGCTGGCTGAGTGGAAATTCCTACAAACTTATTCTCAAACTTTGTGGAAAGCCTTTCTAGAAGATGCTGCAACATATTAATACCATGCCATTGATACTGATCTCAGCATCGTAGAAGGAAGTGGTTGAAACCTGTTCTCATTCCAAGGTTGTGTTTGTTTACTTCTTATCTTCTGCATATGAAAGCCTCCTTTGTACTGGTTGCTCAGTAAACAACAGGAAACCCACAAATGAAATGATGCTGCATGGTCCTGATCTTTTTTTCCACTTATGCTTCTCTTTTTATAATCGCACACACAAACACACACAAACAATACATCTGCCTTTTCACACTGAAACACAAACATCACGCTCGCTTATAAGAACCAGGACCCTGCTCTGTGGTAAGGTGAACATCTCTTGTCTGATATGATCCTTATTTTCCCAGAGATCAGCTTCCTTAACGCCACACCTCACACAATAGAACTCCTGTCTGAGCCCACCATAGGGCGTCACTGCATTGATAGTTGCCAAGCAACGGCAGCGAAAACATCCCTTTTCTGTGATGGCAAAGTGTCGTGACCCCAGATACAGTAGCATGCATCTGCACAAATACAAACATATGTTGTGGATGCATGAATAATATGAAAAGAAAAAGAGAAAAAAAAAAATCGCACACAATCTCAAATTTGGATGTAGTGAAAATAATGTAGAGGGAAAGGTCATAGAAGAGAATTACATGGCAGAATGTTTAAAACAACCTCATGACTGTGTGCTCTGAATAGTAAAGTTGCTAATAGGAAAGAGTTATTTAGGATCAGAAAATTGTTGTTTCCTACTTTTTTTTTTCTTTTCTGGAGCATTCTGTTAGACAATGCTGTTAGACAATAAGTAGAAAAGGCAGTTGGGCTGATTTTAAAGTAATTAGTGCCACACCGCATATATCTGCAGCTACAAGCCTGAAGACATAAAGACCTAAATGTATATTTCAACTATTACTCCGTTCAGAATTTTTTCTTGAGAAGCTTCTTTAACTTGCTCTTGGCAAGTTAAAGAAGTTTACTTTGTTCAGTCTAATTCAATTTTAAGAAATTGGACCATTGATGCAGGGTTTTTCTACCAGCTTTAATGACAAAGTGCTTTAGACTTACCAAAGCTCTCATCCTTCCCAAACAAGCCTGCTCTCATTCTTCTGAGGGTTGTAAAAAGGCCTATTACACATTTTGGAAAATAAAACTCACAATAGTGTGAACGTCGGAGCTTAGCACACCGTTCAGCAGCTGTTAACATGCATTCATTCATTGACCATTGATTTTAAAATGCAAACACCTTCGCAGGCATCATGTAATACACAGTCGAGACGGATGCATGTAACAGACCGATGGAGACAAAGAAACCTGCACAGGTACTGATAACATATACATGAAAGCTCAAAGCACCCACACGCATCCTGGTGTGTTTGTTGTTGTTTCCATAGCTACTTGTTTTGACCATGAATACAGCATCTCTGATTACACCAGAGACTGAATATTATTAGATTAGTGTTACGTAGACATATTTCTCTCGTACAGTGTGACTGAGCCATATGGTTAATGTGTCTAAACTGGGCATTTTGGTGCTGTTGTTGACAGATTTTATGACTCGCTTTTGAAAGAGATCACTCTCATTAGCTGTTCAGCAAAGTGAAATATAGTGGTTTGCAGCTGCTGGCTTCCACTTCTGAACGAGAATACAGACTACTGCCACCTGCAGGTATGGAGAGTTATCTCCTCTCATACAGACAAAGAACATATATTTGCCTGTAGTCTTTGCAGTGTGCAAGTGCAGTGTTTTGAAGCAAACAAGAGCCAAGTAAAGTGATGCCATAGTCTGTGTTGTTGCTAGGGCTGAACGATTTGGGAAAATAATCTAATTGCGATTTTTTTCCCCCAATATTGCGATTGCGATTTAATATGCGATTTTTTTAATTTATTTTTTATTTTATCCTTTTTTTCCCCAACAAAACATAATGAATGATTTAAATATGAACAACACAATATTAGATACTTTTAGTGTAAATGTACTTTCCCATAGGCTGGGCCTATTTGTTAGAATTAAATTAAAAGATGTATGACTTGAAATAAATTACATTTTTATTTAACTGCTCATTACAGAAACATCTGTGGCTTTGCCACTGTGCATTTGAAGGAAAACTGTTTTTTACAACCTGGACCTTATGTTTAGCATAAAATATCATCGTTTACTCACCAATATCACTTTTGTTTCATTTGCACTTGTTCAGGAGATAATTAGATCAGTGTATATCCATATAACGGGAGTGGCCAGGGCATCGAAACGCAGCCTCTAAATAATACATTATCTGCAGCGAAACTCGTTCATTCCACCAATACTTTGTTATGATACGCTAGTGCTATTCCCCGTTGAGTCCGGAGTTATGTGTTAACATCATCCGGGGTCTGTAGGTCAATGTACAGACCCCGGATGTCTTCTAACCTCTGAGCGGCGCGCGCACCCGCTACGGTTGTCTTGTTTACCAGTAATTTGCTACTGCTATGGTTCGTCCACAATCTCAGAGTCGGACAAATATTCAGCCATGTTGCAAAAAACTAGCAGTAGCAAATTACAGGTAAACAAACCGACCGTCACGGGTGCGCGCGCCGCTCAGAGACATCGTCCAGGTCAGAAGCTTATCATCCACGTTGCTCGCGTCACATAACCACCTTGTAATCGCGCAAGTTGCGGTTAGAAAATCGCATTTTATCATATCGCGATATTATCGCAAATGCAATTAATCGTTCAGCCCTAGTTGTTGCTAGTCCTTCCTTCCAGTTTGGTATCACTGGACTTTTAGGTTTCGGGTGAAGGAGAGAAAAAGTTAGATAATTTATCTTTTTTTGAGTCTACACAAAATGGGTACCGGGAATAAACACTATTACATGGCTTTTATGGCCATGCATTGATGTTTTATTGTATTTTACTGGAATATATTTCTTTATTTCTTTGTTACTGATTCTTCTCACACTTTTGATCATTCTTTCTCCACATTTTCTTCCTCCCTCCTACTGAGTGTCTTCTTTTCCCACACTTGTTTTTTGTCAAATTGTCAGCTTTGTTGCACTTTGTTGTTGTTGACACTGTTGCTATTTAGTCACTCTGTTTGAGCCTATTGTGTGTTTTGTGTGTATGTGAGTTCTCCGTGTGGGCACACATTAATTATCTCTGTCATTACCTCATTTACTTTTGTTTCTGCTCTTGTAATAATTTATGCAGTCACATGGCTGCCTTGATTATGTTGTGATATATTGTGTTCTGTAATAAATTCATTTTTTTCTTCATCTTTTCTTTCACTGTTGCTTCATTTGACTTTAGAGTAACTGCTGTTGTGGCAGTTCTGGCAGATGCACAATCAAACTAGTTTCTAATGTGAATTTTAATGGAGAGATACTTCATGAACCATTTGTTTATATTACCTCAACTCTGACAAAGCATGAACTTGGCCCACAAGACTTCCCCAAGTAATTAGACTAAATGTTACCCTCGGCGCTACATCTTTGGATTAGCATAGCCTCCAAGGGAAAACAATGACATATGCTTGGATTTGTTATTTCTGTTTCTCTAATTGGGAGTAAATCTGGTCAAAATCTTTTAACGTGTATCCACCCTGCCTCTTGAACTCTTGAGTGCATACATCTGGGTGTAATCTGTTATTTTTTCTTTGATGGTGATAATCAGTGGAAAGCAATGAGACCACAAAAAGGGAGAAAGTGAGAGTAAGAGTAGAACATGAGAGGAAAAAAATGAAGGCAAACAAGTGTTCAAAAAGGTACAGAGAGAAACGGTACGAAACACAAGAAATTAAAGATTTCCAAAGAATGTTTTTACGTTTCAAATCAGCGCCTTACCTTTTTGAGGTTTGCTCATTTGGTTGATTATTCTCATTTGTAGTCTTCATTTTTGGTTTTGTGCTCAGTCTAATGCAACGCACACCCGCAAAAATGTCTGAGAGAGAAAGAAAAAGGGAAATGAGCTCATACTCTAATCCCTGTGCCTCTACATCAGTTAAGTAACAATATCTCTAACAAGTCTTTCTTTGATGGCAGTGATCTGTCACACCTGACAAAAACATACAGGAAAAAAAAAGTAAATGGAACAGGAAAGGAGAAAGAAAACATGAACTGCTGATTGTAGCTGTAATTTGAATATACAACATATGGCTCACGAGCAGGTCTCTTTTTTTATGCACCAGCAGCTGCTGATCCATTTAATCATTTAATGTTTTTCCTGTTTCATGTTAAATTATGCACATTTTGTTATGCGTTCTCATGCTTTTCACCCACGAACGTACACAGATGCACAAATTAATTTCCTGACTCTCCCTCTCTGTATTCACACAACCTCACTTTCTTTTGATTGTGTGTAAACCACAGACGGTATAAAGATATTTATACAGTCTATGGATTGTTTTTCATCTCCTTGTTCACTTTGCCGACATTCTAAGAACAATGAGCCAGGAGTAGTGGAAATTATTTCTGCATCAGTGCGTCTGAGCGTCTGTGATCCTAAATTTTGCAGCGTCTCCCACATCGTTGCCACCAGCAGAACCTCTGTCGGTAAAAGAGATCACTCTGATTGGTCGAACAGCTAAGCAGACAGTGCACAAGAAGAGAAATTTATGTGCTGAAAGTAATCAAACAACTTGTCAAGAAGGCACACACAAAAGGCTCTTCTTGTTTTAGAACTTCATCTAATCTGAACATTCAAATCTTAAACTTTCTAAACATCTCTCACATCTTAGTTTCTCTGTCGATCTTTAGACTGATCATTATGGAGCTCTCGGATGATTTTCACCATCTTCAGCACCGCCTCCATTTTTGTCTCCAGGAAAAAACATCGGGGGATATTCTGCAAAAGGTACAGAGATTGGACTGCTGAGGACTGGGAAGTCATTTCTATGGTCTCCGATTGTTTGGGACATCCGGAAAAAAGCCTCTCCAGAGAAGAAAAGGTGAGTGCTACCATCAGCAGTCTAGTGTCATGCCAATATATGAAAGTCAGCAATGCCAGTGTCAAGCATCCCGAGACCATTCATGTGTGGGGTTGTTTCTCAGCCAAGAGAGTGGGCTCACTCACAATTTTGCCTAAGAACACAGCCATGAAAAAATAATCCTAAAACATCCTCTGAGAGCAGCTTCTCCCAACCATCCAAGATCAGTTTGGTGAAGAACAATGCCTTTTCCAGTGTCCATGGGCAGGAAATTCCCTAGACTCTAATCCTATTGAGAACTTGTGGTCAGTGCTCAAGAGGCGGGTGGACTAACAAAACCCTACAAATTCTGAAAAACTCCAGGATGTGGCCCAGAAGTTGACTGACAGCATGCCATGGCGAATTGCAGAGGTCAACACTGCAAATATTGACTCTTTGCATAAACTTAAACATAAACTAGCAACATCTGACAAGAAGATCTAAAAACACTGAAAGAGCAAACTTTGAAAAACAATACTTGTGTCATTTTCTGAACTTCTGGCCACGTATAAAGTGCCCTACATTTAAGTGGGTCTTGGGTTTTAACATTGTATGAATTGGGGTTTTTGATTACTTCTGGTATTTAGGTTTGGACTCAGTTCAAACTGTGACCATCGGACTCTGCATTAACAGAAACCACGCATTTACAAATTGGCTTATTGCAATCACAGGTAGGATTACGATGAGCCTGATAAAGTCTGGATACTACGGGATGAAGGGTTTCAAGGAGATAAAAGTGCATGAGAATAAATGTCTCAAAGCTTGTAGATGCTGAGGAATCCTCGGAGGTCTTCTCACTGTGCGTGCACATTTCAATGAGCTTGGTTTCACAAAGTAGTATCATACAGTTGTGGATAAATAGCATGCCACTTGTGGCACACTATACGATTTCAGTATTTTTTAAAACGTCAATGACACAACAGAGGGTTAGGACTTAGGACAGGGGTAGCTAGTAATTCTTCAACATTCAACAGCAAGAAATAAGCCATAAAACCACAAAATGTCAACGGAAAGCACAAAACGTGTCAATCATACACTCGGCTTGACTTCATCATCCTCATGTCTTTCCTGTATTCAGGAAGAGACTATGTGAGTTGTGACCACAGTGTCAAACAGGACCAAAAGAGGTTAGACATGCTTGAATAGATGCTTAAATCTGGATAATGGCAAGATGCAGTCTGGTTCCTGAACTAAGGCCCAATTCGAACTGGATGCCCTTATTATAACCCTGAAAACTTTACTGTAAACAGTTTACTTTCCTGTCAGTGGAAAAGTTCTTATTATCTCAGACTTATGAACATCACTTCCTTTTTATGGTAACAAGATGACTATTAGATATCTGATAGTCTGTTTTACCATTTGGAGTAGTGGACAGAGAATCTCTGTGGAGTACTAAATGTTCTCTACTTCTGCTGCAGCGGTTACGTGTGGCCCCTGTTAACCACTCATTTAGACCTACCACAAACTAAGTGAGCAATTACAACGTGATTCCAAGTGATAAGAAAAAGTTACTGGAAGTTTCAATATCAACATGTTTGCCCCCACCTGAGCCAAAGATGTGGGCAGCTGTAGCTTATACAGATATGTTGGCTGTTCTATCAAGAATATGATCAGACCTTTGATATGCCAGATAGTTTCTGAGATACTGCTGTAAACAAACCTCTCTAATATCTATGAGTAATGTTGTAAAACTATTGGCTGGGTGGTCAGGAAACTCCCCGTAGGAGATATCAGATATTTGATAAATGGAGCAGAAATCCTGTTTCGAGTCTGGTTATTACATCTCATCACCTCCTTCTTTAAAGTATAGTACATGATTAAATGGTTTCTTTTTGTATATATTTTTTTCTTGTGTCTTTCTTTCCCTCTCATCATTATGAATCTTTTTGGATACCAGTGTTCTCGTATGTCTCTTACAGTGCTGTTTTTTCACAGTTTTTGCCATTCTCTTTGGCTTGCTGCCTTACTCTATTACTTGTATCACTGCCAATCAGATTGCAGACTGCAGAGCGAGCTAATGATTCTAGGAATATTTTGCACAAACCCTGGTGAAATGTACTGAGAGTAAGAAATGGACCAATACTTGTTATGCATTAAAAATATAATGCTTAATAATGCACATGACAGAAGCTGGCAGAGCATCCAGTGCTTTTGTTGTATTTTTAGATCCAAATATATGAAGTCTGATATTTATTCTTATGTTTACAAGACTCTTTAATCTGCCTTTATTTTGCTCAATGTTTGCTCAGGTTCCTGGTCACCTTATTGATAATAATCTAGTATTGTTGTCTCGTAGGAAATCTTCCTAAATAGAAAAGGTGGGCAGAGACGAGCCCCAGAATTTGGTACCAATCTAGCTTGACACCTAATCAGGCCAGATTTGGAAGGTATAAGTTCTGAATGCTGTGGTCCTTCACCTTCTCATAGATCATCATACCTAGCTTTCCACTAGGTAAAAGGTCCAGCACGTCATGTGGCATCACTGTGGCCACATGGTTTCAACGTAGCCCCTCTGTAGATTTGGGTTGCTCCATCACAATGATACACAAGTAGACTGTGGCACAGCAAAACACATTTCCCAGCAACAATCTACAATTCATATTCAGTGGAAGCTGGCCATATGAAGTATCAAACTGACAGCCAACTCTTGTCGCAACTTGACTGGCATGTTGAAGCTGAGCTGGCGTCAATGTTTTTTTACGCTCCAATGTTAACTTTGATGTAACAAACAATGTACACGTACACTTGTTACATTATCTGATAAAGTGCTGGAAGATGGCATGTACTTCGACATGACGTGGTGTTGTTTACAAAAATCTCAAGTGGATACAATTTTTAATCACCAATTCTGATTTCCACATCCATCCTTTAGTTATACAAGCTTTTCCTTAAGGGCTGCCTCAGCTAGACTTCTTCACAAGACATCATAAAACATATAACAGCGGTCTTGGTCGTCGCTTTAATAAGATTTGAAAGTTACAGCACAGAATACCACTCCACTCTATGCGTACAACATGGAACAATAATACAATTCAGAAAATTGGACACATATACATTTTACAGTCTTATCAAAGCACCATAATTAAAGAAAAAACGATCTTGGCACCTGAAGAAAACATATACTGAGGAAAGTGAGAAACATGTTTATTGTGTGCTTTACATGAGGATGATTGTACCCAGTGTGTGTAAGCTGTTGGTGTATGTGGGCTTTTAGTTTGACTTTTCATTATTCAAAATGGACACAATGCAGAAACAGCCCATTCCAATGTGGTCTATATCACTCAACAGCGCACACAGAGAACACAACTGCAGTGTTTCAACACTGAGCGTGTGTGACACGTGCGTGTGTGTGTGTATAAGCTAAATTAATTTCTGCGTCTTTGTTTTCATTTGCGGTTGCATGTACGGGATGTGTGTAAATATATACACCTGTGTTGCAGAGGTCTTAGCCTTCTTTGTGTGCGTGTGTTTAAGTGAAAGACTCCCTTCTAAAGGAGATACGTGTTGATAAATCTTTGAAATCAAGCCAAGAAACTTAAATGGGACAAAAAAAAAAAGAAAAGCTTTTAAATAATTTCAGCTAGGATGGAAACATCGTTAGTCATCCAGACATCGGTGCACATTAAATCTCTCTCTGGGAGAGGCGTACAGAGGAGCCATCACTCTTTAAAACATTTTCCTGTACAAATGTTATGACAACCCCGTCATTTTTCACATATTTTTAATACCACCAAAAGTCTTAAATATTGAGGGAAGATAATCTGTTGGTCTGGGATTTTGATTAAGTGCCAACATTTACAACAGCTTTGACCTTTCTGCGTAGCAGTGCCTCCCTCCATCCTGCCAGTTCACCTTTCCCATTCCAACCCTTGTTTTTCCACCCTCTTTCCTCCTCGATTCTTCATCCCTGGTTCCCTGATAACTCACTCTTTCACTTCCCTATCCGCTGATTGCATTTTTTCTTTTTTACCTCCATCTTCTCCATTTTCTCTCAACTCGTCTTTTCACTTCTTCCATTTACTCTCTTCCTACTCTCTTCCTTTCAGGATCTGGCTTCATTTCTCTGCTGACCTCTTTGCGTCTTCACCCAACACTTCTTCTAACCTCCCTCTTCTCCTTTTTCCTTATTTCTTAACCTGCCCATCCCCCCATGCTTTTCCTCTTGTAAAATCATAAAAGTGCAATTATTTGGTCTTCACTGCTGGCTCCAGGCAGCTTGACAGAGGGAGACAAAAGCAGAAAGAGAGGGACAAAGGAGGAACATACGAGTAGAAAGTCTGAGATGGAAGCTTTCAGAGAGAAAAATGAGGGGATGAAATGCAGAGAAAAGACGGGATAAGCAGAAGACATGAAGATGAAGTTGAAATTGGAGATGGATAGCAAGACAGAGAGAAATTAGCATTTCAAGAGAAGACAGATGTGAAGATGATTTCTCCCGGGATAGAGCGAAGATATTTAGAGAACGGAAGAGATTGAAGGCAGTAAAAATGAGAGAGACAGGAACTTCAGTGGACTCAGAAAGAGATACACAAGTGCAAAGACAACCAAAATTCAGAGAAACACCCACAAAGATGGAAACAAATCAAAAGAGAGAAAAATGGGCTTTTCTTTTTGATCCTTCCCAGGCCGCGGCAACACTCCCAGTAATCCGAGGACATGACTGAGAACAATTCATGTGATTGGTGTAACGTTAGCCTCCGCGACCTCCCTAAGCACTTAACGAGGAAATGACCGCCACACTCTGGGCAATTTGTGCCAATTAACTACTATGGCAACCACTGATGTTGGGGTATCAGCTGTCCTTTAATCAGGCTGCTGGATTCAGCTCAGGTAATCCTGAGAAATGTGAGAATTTATGTCTCATTGACTCATAAAGACTCATGAGGTATAGTTTCTGTTAGAGCGGACATTCCTATGATGATCTCATTGAGGCAAAGCAGACCAGTACATGAAGGTTTTCTGTAGCATATTTATGTACGTTACAACACAAGCTTTTTCTTTAAGGTAGGTCGGGTTGTGCAGGGATGGAGGTTTGTGTTCGTCTGTTCCAGCGATTTCTCTTTTCCAAAATTGTGCAGTCCATTTTTTGATATTAACCTGATTAAGTAAAAAATTTGGATTTGCCTGTCGTTTTGAGGAAAATTAAAGGGATCACCAAACTCATTAAGATGAATTCACTAGGTACAACAAAATTCACTATGTTAACAAAATTCAGTGTCAATCCATCCTGAGCCAAAGAGTGGACCAACCAACTGACTGGCAATGACATCATTAAACTGGTGTTGCTTATCTGGCTTTTTTTTTAATATACTTTATTTTTAGTGTTTTTAAATGAACAGAACAATAACACAGAGAGGCCGGGGGGCCAGTCATTTTCACATAGATTGAGGCACAAATGACTGGACAATAAGTGGATCATGTGACCATAAAAACTTCTATTCCTGTCAGAACTGCCGCAAAGATTTATATGTGATGAGCAAAAGGTTGTCTATAAAGTAATCTGTGGTTTAAGCACTTTCCGCTCTCATAAAGTTGCAAGCCCAGACAAGTTTTCATTGTTGCACTTATAACCAAACCCAACAACGATGTTATATATTTACTCTACAACATACTAGCAGCTGTTGCCTTGTGGTTACATAAATGGGGTTTGGACTGCTGGTCCTTCGTTCGAATGGCTGAACAGACGGGAAGAAAGTGTGCGCGAGTTGAAAGTCTTCAACATCTATGGCTGAAATGTCCCTTAAGCAAGACACCAAGGTCAGCCGCTGCTCCGAATGTGCTCACTATGGTTTGCGGATGGGTTAAATGGATCATTTTGACCAGGATTCTTCTTCTAATAATCTTTTTTTAAGGTTTATAATTCAATAATCCTCAGACAAGTCTGGTAATAAGCAATGCCATCTCAGAAATGAATGTCGACAACAAACTGCTGGGTTTCCTCACACTGAAGGATAACTGCTTCAAGTCATAAAATGGGCGCTGTTTTACAGTGCACATATTACACCACTATAATTATTCAGAATGACAGTTAAAACCTCTTGGAGCAGGTTGCTGCTGTTATGAAGGCCTGCCATTGGCTCTTTTCCCTCTTCTTTTCAAAACACATTCACATGGCCCAGGAAGCAACAGGCTTTATAGGAAATGTGGTCTTAATTTTGAGAAACAAAAAAATGTTACAAGTTGCACCTTTAATATACTTTATGAGCACCAACTTAACACCATTGTTCTTGCACAGTAAAGCCCACGCATGCGGTTTGTGGCTGGAAGGGAGCCAGCTTGAATCCGCATACTCGCGGTGGAAATTTGGTTCAGGAGAGAATAAAAAATGTCCTTGCTTCTTTCAACACTGTGATATTGAGATGAGTGAGGCAGGTAACCCCCTCCCCGCAGTCGCAGTGAAGCGGAATACTTGTGGGCTGCGTGATACGGAGCTTGAAAAGAGAATGCATGTTCAGCAAGCTTTCCCTGAATAAATAAAGGTTAAAAAGAAAGTCAACATCCCATGTTTCCACCTCAGCATTGACTCATCTCTGCTGGGGACGGTCGTCCTTGTCAGCTCGTCTGGTGTCTGGTGGCATGAAGGGAGGGCAGATGGATGAAAGTTCAGCATTTTTGGCTGCAACATCCCTCTAGTCTTCCTCCTCATATTCTGGTCCCGAGCGCTCCACATGGTTTTCATTTGCTGCGCAAGCCACAATGTCAAAAAATTATCTTTGGATGTCTGCAAAAATCTTTTTTTTCTTCTCCTGTATTTAGACTGTTTTTTAGTTTCCAACCCACCACTGACAGATATTTAACAGACAGAGAAGGAGAGACCCCTAAGGTATTTCTAGTCAGTTTTTATCTCCTTTGTGCTTCTGTCCATTGTGGCAATGGGGAAGTGGTTTCTGCAGTGTGGGCCATGTTGGCTACAAACACCAGAGACAGACAGATAATTATATTGTCAGACGTGGGGGATCCTCCGGTTGTGCAATATGTATGTGCAGACAAATTCACACAAATCCCTTGTTTTTAAGTGATACAATTTGTCTGTGTCATTTTACTGAACATTTTTTCGCACTAAAATTTATAGTGCTCACAGCACTTTGAATATTTTTTTTTTAACTTTTGGTCTTTGTAGTGCTTCACACAGACTTTGGTCAAATCCCAAAAGGCTGGACTTGCCTGCGAGAACCCAGACTCTGAGCTGCTCTCCAGCCAAATGCAAACAGGATGGGAGCTGTCCTTCAGAACAAATGCTTAATGCCAAGACGGCTCCCGTGAGACGCTCTGGAGCTCTTCATAAATTATGTGGCTTTTCGGCAGATGACAGTTAGAGCTGGGCACACTGGGTGGCACTATGAGTATGGCACTCAGAGAGTAGTTGTGAGGAACATTACAGAGACTTACTTTAAGTGCAACACTGTGACAACAATTTCACGACACGGAATCAAGTGGTTACATATCTTTGTTGTTTCAACAGCAGGGATCATGTATAATGTGATAAAATACAAAATGAATATGATATTTAATTGATCAATAGATCGATAGATTTTACTCTATATGCAGTTTTGTGTTGCTCATTGCAAAAGCCAAACAGTGTATAGTGGTCAACAAAAGACTGACCAGCAACTGAATAAAACTGCTTTACCAAACATGCTTTATAATATCATCAATATGTCGAAAAGATGAACATATAAAATAAAACAGTCTGAATTTATTTGAAGTTAAATAGCCCAGTATGTAATTTATGGAAGCAAAATTATGTAATTTTCTCCTCACCTGAAATTATTCTGTGGCTGATATTGCGGAGTTAAACATTTAATTCATTACAGTCTTGCTAGAGATGATTAATCTTTTCTTTTTTTATGAACATATTTTGCCCTGTGAATGCCATCAAGATCAGTTCAAGCTCAAACATGTAGAACAATACATATTTTTAGCAATCTGAAAACAAAGGCTCAGTTAAAAAATGGTTGATTGACTTATCCTTAATTAATTGAGAGTGCATCAACAAAAAAAGTTCAAGTATTTCATTTTGTTATTCAATATGCTGTCTTTGTGTCTTCTATTAGGCCATAATATCTAAAATATGCCGTAGACATCACAAGAATGGCTTTGGTGTAGTTCCCTGAATAACAAAAGCAGTGTGATTATTATCTTACTAACAAGGACAGTGACGCGTCATGATCAGGTTGGGGAATGAGAATTGTTGGAATACCTAATCTAAGCCATCATTTATGTTTCTAACTCTGAGAAATGCAATTTTTCTGCCAAGCAGCGCGCAGTCACAAAGACTTAGCCAGCCAGCCATAAACAATGGTCTCCCGTCAGCTTGATCAAGCACTGGTAGGAAAACACAAAGTGGGCGCTTTCCAGTCCAATGGCCAGACTCGACTCGGACATGTAGTGGGCATAATGTATACACACACATACCATGGCTGACAAATCTATGCTGTAGAACCAAGTGAAAACCTGCAAATTCCACATCGGACTCTAGATTTATTTACAAAATTATGTTTTTTGCAGTGTTTTATCTGACATAACTGACTGACATGACTCCCACTGATATTCATCCTACTACTACTGTATATAGGAAAAGAAATATCCATTTATTTATTTATGCAAATAAATTACGCGTTCTAAGTAAGAAGTAGCGGTTCTACAGACCATTATATGTCATACTTGTCTTTGTCAAACATAGTCACCTTAAGGCAGAGGTCTTCAACAGGGGGTCCGCGACCCCTAGGGGGTCCGCGGAGGTACTGCAGGGGGGTCGCGAAAATGTTTTGATTGATTAGACATTTTTTTATATTCACCTCCACAATTTTTTTTAAACACACATGAAGTTCTTTTTAAATGTTATACAGCTTGGGGATTATGGGGAAAAGAATCAAGGCTCTAACTATTATATAACATATATTTATGGGCGATTTCCTGATAGTAGTGATCATAAACGGCAACAGAGTCAACCATCTTGATGTAAATAAACGATCTATGCTGCTGTGCCATACTATAGGACCGGTTTAATATAAAACACAATTTTATACAATATATATATATAAGTAGGGGGTCCCCGCTCCATCTCTCCATCAGATTGGGGGTCCTTGGCCTGGAAAACGTTGAAGACCCCTGCCTTAAGGGTTTGGGGGTATTTGGCTGTGAGCTAGCAGGGTTGTATTGCTATTGTTGTAGTAGCGTTGTTGTCACTCCCTTGGTTGACTTAGGAATTAAACGACCCTAGTACTCAAGGAGAGAAACTGAAATCTCTCATCTCAGAGGACGAGTACATGACAACCTGCCCTGACAATAGTTTCTAACGGTCTTATTCTGAATCCTCCTGGATGAGAAGGTGTTACTCAGCAATATGTAGTTTCTGTTCCAGAACAGCTAGAACTGTGTCTTTCAGATTTTGAACAGCTAGATTGTTTTGTTGCATGGTATGATTTTGACTATTTTTGAGTTGGTTTTGAGATTTTATTTTGTGTTTCAGATACAATTAGGTAATTATACCAATCAGCCACAACTTTGTGACCATTGACAGGTAAAGAAATTACCATCTTGTGACAAAGCAGTGTTCTGATGGGAAACTTTTGGACCTGGCATTCATGTGGATGTTACTTAGACATGTACCACCCACCTAGACCAGACCAGACACCCCCACCCCATAGCAATGACACTCCTTGATAGCAGCAGCCATCCCCAGCAGGATGCAGCCTGACACAGACACACACACAAAAACAGTTTAGGAACAACTAAAAAACATGAAGAACAGCACAAGGTGTTGACCTGGCCTCCAAATTCACTAGATCCCAAACTGATCACTAACAACATTCTTGCCAGAGAACATAGGACACCCTCAGGAGGCCCATGTCCATTTCCTGATGAGTCACAACTGTTTTGGAGGCACAAGGGAGATATTAGGAAGGTGGTCATAATGTTATGCCTAATCGGTGTATTCAGGGTTTAAAGGGTCATGTTAGTTCAGATTTATATGAACGTGATGTATATAGCCTATATACTTTCAGTTTATTATTTGTGGAAGTGTTGATGTAAACTATGAAAGAAGAAACCCTAACGCTGCTACTTGCCTTCCATGAGCATACACTGTGACATTAAACCCAGCACACACAGACTATGGCTCCACTTCAGGTAATCCATCCCAGTCCTCTGTCAGATGAAGAATCCTGCTGCGCATTATCATCTGCGGTTAGGAGGTCTCTGCCCAATTCATGTGCTGTGCACGGCTCTGGGGGAGCTTATCTCTTGTATTTATCCAGTGCTGATCCACTGTAGCTCTGCCTGGAAGCTGTAGCCCAGTCAGGAATTCAGAGTTGTGACAAGGTTTACGTTGGCTGAGCCGCCTGAAACTGGAGCCGAGCGTTGCAATGCAGTCAAATAAATCATCTAAAGAGAGGGATGGCGCAGAGAAAGACAAACAAATAGCTTCGTACAAAATAGTGTTTCCAGCAATAGTTTTTTTTTTTTTTCTTGGCAAGACGCAGCGAGAGACAGAAAGAGATGCACTGACACCGACAAGCAGAAAGAGATATGATCCGCAAATGCTAAATACATGTCAGGTTCTCTTTAAGTGAATTTATAGTAAAGGCTTTTGTTGAAGATTGGATTCCTAAGTGTCATTATGTGGTCGGCGGTTGCATTCATAGCCCCAAGCTTCATAGCACCAGAAAGACAGCCAGTGTTCACTGTCTTTAAACAGTGGTTGATTTTCTAGCCGTCATCAACTGATAGGGGTCTTTAGGAAAACCAGAGAGAAAGAAAGATAGATGGAGGGAGGAGAAGAGAGGAGACCGGAGGGTGACTGAGATGTTGATGTGGAGTATTTTTGTGTTTTTATCAGACAGCAAGAGACATCAAAATGAAAGAGAATTACCCTAAAATAAGACAAAAACAAAGCCAACTAGACTGGGTTGATGTTTCTTGAAGCTATTTCACTACTGTCCTCTTCGGTTCTAACGGGCTGATTCTGGTTTTTGTTTGGAGCATCAGTTGCAGGTGATGTTACTAGGATTAACCTGGGTGGCATCTTCTTTGCACTTGATTCCTTAATGATCCGTTAATGGCCAGACACTCTTTAGATTTCCTTTCTTCTTCTTAGGGAGATGTTCTCAAATAAAAACAAAGACTCCCCACCAGTCAGTTTGAAGTAAAGAAACCTCTTGGATGAGAAACCTCAAACAAGGCCAGTTGCTTTTTTTTCTTACCCAAGAAATTTCAGAAGGACTGAGAGTTAATGTCTGGACTGAGCAGACAGATGAGTGACATGAGAGGGAAAAAGACGATTAGAAGAATTAAAAGAGAGGCTGAGGTAAGGAGAAGAAAAAAGAATGATATAGTGGAGCCAGTGGCTGATGTATAAACATCAGGTCTAATTGGAGCTAATTTTGCTTTTCCAGTCAGTTTCAGTATGAATAAATAAGTCCGTTCCCTCTGGACAGTGGCCTTACCTCAACAATTGCTGTCTATATGTTGATGTGACCATGCCCTCATTATTTTAGAGAAGCTGTTTAATGGCAATTAAGTACAGGACTGATGTTTTGCACTGCTCCTGTGACTCTTAAGGATAACTACTATTTTTTTATTATTATTACGATATATTATAATTGGCTGTAGAATTTTAAAATGTTGACTTGTTTTTCAGGATTTCTAATGAAGGCTTTAGTTGCAGAAGGTGCCATTCAGTGTACATCGTGTACAGTTCAATGTAATCCCTGAGGCTGCATAGCACAGTCTAGCTAGCCCTCCACAGTATTTAAACAAAGGCTGATTTTCTAGGAAACATCTGCTGATGAGGGTCCGGAGAGACAAAGACATACCGCCTCACCATTCCCAAACATGGTTTACTCCACGCCCAATTTGGAAACTATCTGACTATGTAGCATTGATATAATCCAGTCACAATGTGTTTTGACCCATTTTAAATAAAGAGTCAGAAAGAGTAATGTGGTCACATGAATAAAGAAATGCAGTCAAGCAAAAGAGCGTGCAGGTGTTCTCAGGACACGTGTCTCTGTGACTGTCAAGATATGGTAAATTTTACAAAATTGAAAACACAACTTGACAACCTAGATTTCTGAAGTGAGCTCTCTGATGTAAGTTTTTAGACTGAATGTACATTTTTTCTCTGTCTATGGCTGCATGTTTTCTTAAACTGTAACTGTAGAGAATAAACATAAGTGTGCCCTGGTTAATGTAAATCCATGACTGTTATGACTGAGACTAATTTCATAATTACAGACTCACAGAAATAGTGGCCTCTTTCCACAATTGTACTTCCTCTTTATGTTGAGTTCTTGCCTCTCCATTAATCTTCCCTCCAAACTAATTTTCATTTTAATCATTTTCTTCTGTAATTTCCCTCTTCCTGTAATATTCTCTTATTTTTTCATGTTTTTGAATTCCTGGAGTGTAATGAACAACCATGAGAACATCACACTCTTTTCACTTATTCTGCAACTCTTCTAACAGGAAGAAACCAGAGGTCAGCTCACCTCTGATCCCTGACTGCTGTATTTCAACACCTCTATGACCAACAGGAAGGAGTAAAACAATTGTAGATGAAGTATCAAGCTCTTCAGCTCAGAGGTTAATCCTTTGCTTTTCCTTTTAGTGTCAGTTCAGATAACAGATCTTGCTCTGAAAGAATAAGCCGAGAAAACTGTAATCATAGATAAACAAGAATAGAAATGGCTTGTTCGTTTGGAGAATGTTAGTGGCAGTTTTAAATGAGGTCATTGGTAGGTTTCTTGTTGCAACACACGACAGACGTGACATTGTGTCCAATATGAATGTTCATTAGTTTTTTTAGTAATTACCCCTCACCCTAGCCCCTATGCTCCCATTGAATAATACTTAAGGCGCTATGTAATGAGTGGTAGCTAATGAGTTAAAATGTGCGAGTGCAGATCCATTCATGGTTTTCTTTTTATATATATTGGCACCAACCCACTATGGACAGACGCAGTACATTCTACTCAATTAAATGTCATTACATGTGTGTAAGCAATAAAAGTTAATAGAAAGTGTGATTAACTCAGCGTGCAGTAGTACTCTCACTGTGGTTGGAGTCTGACTGAGCTTCCACTGTTGTAAACTCAGTTCAAGGTCATGCTTTGCAGGCTGCGTTCAGAGGAATCCCAATTGAGAGTCTGAACTACAACTGAACGCAACATTTATTTGCAATTATTCTTCTCAAAAACTAATTGATTATCAACTGATCAGACATTTTTATTTTCTGGATCAAGCTTTCGTCCTTGACTGACATAGTTATGACTAATTCGAAAGTGGTGGCCACATATCGCTTATTGTAACCGCGTATATTTCCCATCCCCAAACGTTTCCTAATGAAACAAGCAGAACAACAACAATATTGCTAGAGTATGGACCGAGCTGCTGCTACTCTTCTTGCTATCACCACTCTCTATTTGAAGAGAAAACACAGCTGCGCTATCTGGGTTTACCCGACACTCCAAGCCTGCTGTCAGCATTGTGAATTTGGGGATAAAAACCAAGTTGTGGACTGTGTTTCCTTGCAATAAACATTTAGGAACTCTGTGTTAAATATTAGTCTATATCAGTCACTTTGCTTCAAAGTGGAGAGTAGTTCATCTTGGTACATGCCCACTTTGTGTTGCTATGTTTTTTTTCTCCAATCGTCTCTACAACTCGCCTTCCTGGTCATTTTTCTTCTCTTAACAGTCACAAAACCTTGGTCAGTTTGACATTACTGCTTCTACCTTAGCCGATTGAACACCATGTTGCTGCCATAATTCACACAGCGTAGAGAATGTACAGTAACTGTTGTTGTACATTTGTATGAATGCTGCATTGATAAGAACCCAAGCTGTGTTGGCCTCTGTGCTTCTACTGGTGTGAAAAGATTGTAAGTTAGGCAAAGTTCAAGTATGTAAGATAGAAAAAAATATCACTTCATTCCACAAGTGTTGCATTAAATTCAATGTGTAACCCTGGGTGGAAATGAGCCTTACAAGAGCTTCGGCCTCTGCTGTCACAAGAGACTTCCATGGAGCCAGAGTGCATTTAGTGCTTCTTTTTTTTTTCTTTTCTTTAGCTTTCTTTTCACGCCATTTCTCCTCCTAACTCGAACCATTCCACCTTGGCTGCCGGCTACCACAGAACAGAGGTTGTTAATTGTGCTCTAGATCGTAGGAACTCTCTGCACACACACTCAAAGAAAAGTGCACGCAGGCATACACATTCACATACACATTCACATACACATATAGCAGAGTGATAATAATTGAAATCCAAAGTGTTGGGTATCCAGGAGTGTAAGCAGGAAGAAGGTCTTAAAACTCAGCTCTCCTGAGCATCCTAAAATACTTTATTGAATTTTATTGTGTAGTTCTCTGTGTGAGCATGTTTGCGCGTGTGAAAACATATATATATATATAATTTTGTTTTCAGTGCCATGTGTTCTGGCATTGTTGTGCGCCCATGACAGCATTTAGTTGTAAAATATGTGCCAGAAGGGCTTGGTATTGTTTGAGGGCTAAACATAATGTTTCCCCTAGGATCACGGGGTTGACTGAAGAGGCTGGCAGGGCTGTTAAATTACAGAGAACACTGTACAGACCTCATCCCGGGCTGCAAAATCATCTGAAAACAAATGGCATTGCAACATTTTGCATTTTATGAACCCACCAGCCCATGTATTAGAACATGAATAATCTTTTTACGACTTTCCGTTTTACGCATTTGTTTCTTCAAAACAACAAACAGCGTTAAGATTTCCGAGCAGTACTCACAGGCAGTTTGATCATATCTTTGTTATATTTCCTGACACGCACACAGGCAAGTAAGACACACACACACCACACCGTGCCTTACGTTTTTTTCACATATTTGCAGTTTCACACTACCAAACCCAGCAGGCAAAAACGCTGCGGCTTCACCAATCACAGCACAGAGGTTTAAGTTCTCACAGGGGAGCCAGCCAATTAGACAAACCGGTAATGCACCACATATGAGCAGGGGCTTCTGGGTAGTCCCAGCAGGTGTTGTGTTGATTATGATCTGACACTCTTGTCGGCTGCTAACTAGAAGCATTCCGGACACAGAGGAAGCAGTCCAGCAACTAACTCTTCATGGGATTCATTTAGGAACCGGGTAATACTTGTCTTCTCAATGACATCGGAAGATGATGCATGTGTACTTTTTATATGCTGTTTTTGCACACAATAATATGATAGAAGTAACAATTTTTCATTTTAGTTTCCAGCAGCCATGTTTGAAAATATAAGGCTTAAGGCATTCTATCCCACTATCAATGTGACTTTGGAGATCTGATCTTAAAAAAAATTTCATGTTATGTTATGACATCCCCGTCGGTCTCATAATGCCTTTTATTCATCTCCCGTGGTTTTATTTAATTAAATGTCCCGCCACATTGCTTCTTCCCGCGCCGTTCTACTGTTTACATTTTGTGTCCCACATGCTGTCTGTAAACATGACTTTTTTTTTTTTTTTTTTTTTTTTTATGGCTGCTATCACTTTTATGCAGCTGCTGTGATAACACTCACACTGCTCTGGAGTTTATGGAGTGTACTGCAAGAATATGAATTGTGCTGCCCTTTTTTTTTTCACGTGGGTTTCTACATACGCTTTTCATTATACACAGGAAAAAATAATGTGTTTCTACCCAGTGGTTTTTGCCACACATAAAACAAGAAAATAATGAGTTTTTGTTTAGACGCAGCTTATTTTATTCAGTATTTCAAGGTCATGTAAAAAGACTTTAAGTCATATATAGTATGTCTTTATCTTCAGTCTTTAATTTATTTACCCACATCGTGGAGACACAATCGGAACGCTTTTTCTTTTAGTGCTTATGTGAGAAAGGAAATAAGTGTAATCTGTTGATTTTTCTCTAAAAAATAGAGCATTTTTGGGAGGATTTCCCCTTTGATAGTTGAATAAACAGGTTAACCGCAAAAGATGCAATGCAGTTTTTCACAAGAATATGTAACCTGATATTGATGAAAAATCTAACAAACAAAATCACGTATGTTTTAACTATATGAGCAGCTAATTATCTCTAGAACAGATGGCAACAATGCACAGTTGCAACAAAATAAAAAAAAAACACCAACTGCAGGACTGTAAGATCTTATTTTCTAACAGCAGCACTTTAAGTTCTATCTACATCCAACTTTACATTACATTTACGATAGCCCATATTTCTAACCAAGGCCATATGATGCCACGGGGGACTAAACATCCAGAGTCTGGTGGTTTCATCTGAGGGAGGTTTGTTAAAGTCATCTATCCATGACATGACAGTCAGACCTCTAGCTGTGGTCGAAATCAAATACTCCCATCTTATCTCCACTTAAAGACCCCCTCCCCTAAATGCTTTGCTTTGATCTTGTTTGAACTAAAGGGAAAGTAAATGGGGAAGTTGAGGTGAATAGAGGGACCAGAGCACTATGTTTATTGAGCTAAAAAAGGAGAGTGGAACTGTAATGTTTAAGTTAAAAAAGTTTTAAAAATAGAACTTTTGCCAAAATGACCAAATTGGAAGTTTTATCATTCCTTCAGATATGACCCATAGAAGTGTATGTTTAAAGCTGTTGAAAAGTTATGGCCAAACAAAAAAGTGTTGACATTTACTTTGAAACTGGCAGGAAATAAACATAGGTCCAATGTATTGCTGGCCCATCCATCCACCCCAGCTTATCATTTTGTGGCTCTGCTACAGTTGCGCCCACAGTGATTACAACAGCCACTAGAGGGCACTGTGACTTGATGGTAACCATACAGTATGTTGTTTTAGGGTAGTTGCTAAAGTCACTGTTGCTGTCTGCACAAACAACTGACTAGGGGCTAAAATATTATGGTTCAATGTCTGAGTCCAAACGTGAAAATAATGGCTTTTTGGTTAACTTTCAAGCCCCAGTTACAGTTACAATCACTGCGAAAACTCCAGTGCCTTAAAAGTTGGGTCAAAGTTAGTCAGCTTTTACTTTAAAGACAATAACTTGAATAGAACCAAATTGATTTTTGTTATATGATTATATTACCAGAACAATGACGCATTCTGTGGTGGAAATGTCACTTCTTAGTTCATGAGTCACTGTGTGAAATGTGATAATTGCTGACAGAATTTAAACTGCATTATCGATTTAAGTGATTCAGTAAGGACAGAATAGTCCAAACCAAGGCAGCTGAAATATGTCTGCAGCATATATCAAGCAACAAAACCCCTCTCATAATACAGCACTATTTTCCAGACTCCAATCTCTGGCAAAGGCCTATATTTTTAAAGCTCCATGCCCCAGTTTGTAACTCTTTCTGCAAACGCTTTCTGCAAAGTTGAAGTCTCAACGCTCAGCATGAGACAACCGTGATGACATCATCAAGGTTGTTTTGTCAGACAGAGCTGTGTCCCCTGAAAAATAACTCCTGGAATGCTTGGAATATCATAAACTGCGGATATCTAACAGTCAAAGTGTATCCAGGGGAGAGGGAGGTCTGTAAATTTTAAACGGTTCAGAGCTTTGATCTGGTCTAACAGTCGGGATGGGGCTGTACAAATGCATGGCTCTGTAAGTACATTCTTTGATTTAGTTAACTGGTTGGTGAAATGATACTAAAATGAAGCTGTTCTTCATTTTTATTAGGGAACCGCAGGGTTTCCTTCGAGGACCTGTGATAGGTCCCCAGGCTCCACTCTGACAGTCACTCCAGCAGAGGGATGAAACACATTCACCAGATGTGGCAGGAACATGCACAACAGTTTTATCCATACAGATGAAGCAATCAGCCGTAAATGGGTCAATCCTTTGTGTTAGGTTATCGACATCTTGAGTAGGTTTTGTTCTACGAGCAGCCTGGATTATACCGTAACTGAATAAAGGTGGGATCTTAGCACACAGACACACGTGACAGTAAGATAAACATACGTTTAAATATAAAAATGAGGAACTACCCATAGGCCGTAGAAGGTGAGGTGGCACTTAAAACACACACATACACACCTTCTTTCTCTTTCGCCACACATCTGAAAGTAATTCCCGGCCTGTGTGTGTGTGTGTGTGTGTATGTGCGGTAGGAGGCCTGCCGGATTCCTGGGCGACCCCCCTTCACCAGGATGGTGGAGAAAAGGGGAAGGAGGGTGGGCGCTGGTGGTGGGGAGAGAGGAGGTAGGTAAGCGTTTTGGGAAACGTGGAGCAAGCGGCAATTAAAACCCCCTTTTCTCCGTCCTTTTGATGGAATTCCCGGCGGAGTCAACTCAAAGCGGGATTAATCACCAGCCCTCATCCCCCTGAAACTTACATCGCTCTCTCCCTCTTTCTTTTCTCCTTCTTCCCTCGCTTTCTTTCTTTACAAGTGTGTGTCATTTCCTCATTAATATCCTGGGAAAGGAAATCGAGGGCCCAGTGAAGCAATGTAAACCCTTTTTTTTTTTTTCCCTTTCTCGGCTCTGCTCTTAAATAATTTTAACAAATGTTTGGTTGAAACTGTAAAGACATTGGCTCCTTCTGCTCTCTTTTGTAAACTAATACAACAATTATCGCAGAATCAACGGTTAATAGGCATGCGTAGCAAAGTTTACAGTCTCATTTTAAAAGGACAATGATTTGTGTGTTTGTGGGTGTGTGTATACGTGATAAAGACTTGTGTGCTTGAATATGGGCCTGGGCCAACCCTCTGACTCTTTCCCTTGTAGCTGAACGGCCTTGTTATCAATGTAAGCCATGCATTGTATTACAACCCGTAATTTAGTTTACATTGTGCTTGGGAAGGCACTAAATTACATGGGTTTCTGCTCAAAATGAATAACCAGCTCACTCCACATTGAGACAAATGTCTTTGCTTTTGCTACCAAGTGCAGATTTTTTTTTGCTAACAGTGCTCAGAAACATATAATTTTGTCCCAAACTCCTGGCTTTTAAAAGCAAAGTACAGTGAAATCTAATAAGCCCCTTTCTAAAGGGGATTTTCTCCTGCTCTGTCAAATGAAAGCTAGCTATTCCCACTCACATTTGGATAACGTTTCTACTCTGCCCCTCTCGCACTCATTCCCCTCCATCGGTCTTTCACTCCCTTGCTCTAAAACAAACATCCCAACAACCCTCAGGAAAACAGTATGGATGTGCAGACATTTCATCACTTCAATTAATTGAGTCTGTGACTCACAGACTGCTATTGATGTTTAATGGTATCAGTCATCTCGTTCTGGCATGAGAAGAAGACTGCCATTACACAGTTTTAGTTTCTTAATAACTTGCACATTGAGAGACAACATCTTCATTCCGGGAACACAAAGGCAACATGTGACGTTTCACTTTTATTATTGATCAACTCTGACAGTAGGTGCTCAATTTGTAGTGATATCTTCTAAATTGATGCTTAAGTTATAAACTTACGTAAGACAAAGTAGACTTTGTTGCCAGCAAAGATTTACATAGATGCTAGAGTTTTACAGTAGTTTGTGAATCATTCCAGGATTAAACACCATTTTCTGGGAAGGGAGATCTAAGAATCAGACCACCAGCACCACTGAATGAAAAACAGCCCCTTCCTTCCTGTGACCCCTGTTAAAAAGGGTAAAATCTAAGCTTGAGTGTTTTGATGGCACAGGAGTACTGGTGTATTTGGTATAAACACTCAACAGAAGAGGGTTTCAACAGCACAACACCAATGCAGCAAGTAAGATTTTAAAAGGAAGTCAAAACAGGTTTGGTATACAGGTGACAAGCCAGCACAAAACAAACCTGGCAAGGAGAAGACAAAAATAAATCATGGATACGAGAACTATGGTTACAAAGGTTGGAATGCTCAATACAAAGTACAAAGACAATCTGTGAAAGTTGAAGTAAACAGTAGGACAGAATACTGCTGCCTTCAAATGCAACTTGTGAGCTCATGATTTCGACACGGGAAGTCGTGTACGCAACTCGTGAGCTCTGTCTTGTTGGAAATTCCATTTACAAGGTTGTCAGTACCACAAGAGGTGGCACTTCATATAGACTGAACTCCGTAAACACGACCACATTTGAAGGCAGCATATATGAGATGCAGGTGGAACACGTCAGGGTGGGGTGAGCAATCCCAAGAGCGGGAAACCCACCAGGGCAGGAAGAGAATCTGAAACAAGAGATGTAAGTAAAACAATAAAACAGAAAATGAGTATCATAATGGTTATCACATTAGTATAATATAACACAGGGCAAGGTCTAACAATGGTTCAGTCAAAAAGGAGAGACTGATTTTAATTGTACTGTAAATGTTATTGCAATAAAGAAAGGTTGTGCAGCAAATGAGGCTGTGAGGTTCCATGTCAGTCTAGAAGCTGGTTGTGGAGTAGAGACAGAACGTTTAAACTCTCATTTGAGTCCCTCAAAGCAGAAGGCTGTGAGTCATGTAATAGGAGATCTAAAAGAAAGGCTCCCAAAAAGATTTCAAGAGCAAGACCAGAAACTTAAACAAAATTTAAAAATGACTGGATCTCTATAATAATGTTGGAAAAGATAGAGAAGCAAAGAATAAAGATTGGAAATGTAAGAAATCCACTGATAGAAGAAATAAAGGTGACACAAAGAGGCAACAGAGAGACATTATGCTATGATTGTGCAGTCATCCAATGTTCATGAAGGACACTTTTACTGTGGCTCATTTATTCCAAAACATGTACCTGAAATATCAAAATCAAATAAGCATTTTTCAGTGATTTTTATGGTCCTTTCAGTCTCGAGGGAGAAAGCTGCCCTCAGCACTTTATACTTTAGGTAAGCTGTCCCCAGTGACAGTAACCATTACTTAATAATTCCTTCAGCAGATCCTTTGGTTCCCTAAAAGAACACTTCCACCACTTATTCCTCTACTATTTTAATAAATCCTAAACGTTCACGCATAAAGGCCATTGCCCTCCTGCTTTAAGTTGTGAAGCAGCTCTTGCACATTTCCATCTAAATGCAGCAGTTGCTCACACAGACAAAGCCTCCAAATGCTGTCAATCATTCACTGAAAGCCTCTGTTTACTGCTGGCATACAGAAACCTTTAAGTGTATCATGAGGCATTCTGGAACACGCCATACATTTCCGAGGCTGTGTGTTTGACCTTTTGGCACGAGACTAATTCTCTCTGTCTCCCGTGTTTCCTGTCTACATCCACTGTAAAATAAAGTAAAATCCTTTAAAAAAGAATAACAAACGACCATGAAAGAGCGCTGCTGTGTCCACACACCTTAAACTCTTTCAAACTGCTCCAAAACCATGTAAATCTCCAGTCATGAGAACGTACTCTGGCTGAAATCTGCCTCAACCGTTACCTCAACTGTCTCTCATTTACTCTCTCAACTCTTCTCTATCCTCTTCATCCTCCTGTCCCTCAATCAGTTCTTCCATCCATCCCTTCATCCATCTCTCTGGCTATGTGCACATAATCCCCTCAGACACTTAAAATCCTCTCTTCCTTATTATTTCCGCATCCGTTCTATATTTTCATCTTTATTTTGCTTTATCTGATTATTGCTATCCTTCTTTCAATCCCCTTCATCCCCTTCTCCTCACTCTTTCCATTCCTTCATCCATGCTTCCTATCCTACCATAGCTTTTCTACCTCTCACTTTCAACCAAATTCATCTCCTTGTTTTATCCTCAGGAGACAGAGAGCTTTGCAAGTGTACGTAGCCGACACTTAAATGTCCGAATAAAATTTGCTTTGACCCTTCAACTGTCAGGGCCACATCAAGTAGAAAATGGAAAGTTGACAACGAAGGCCCCCGCTTCCAGGAAAGGTGGAAATTACAATATTTTTTACTGAAAGCTGAGATAACTGCGTGTCTAATTTGCCATGAAAGAGTTGTCTTGTTTAAGGAATATAATGTGAAGAGACACTACGAGACAATACATGCTAATACTTACGACAAGATATCCGATAGTGACTGAGTTCAAAAATTAAAGCATCTCCAGGACAACTTAGCCACGCAGCAGCGGTTCTTTACATGGGCCAATGAGTCCAATGAAAACACCACCAGAGAAAGCTATGAAGTGGCTTTGTTAATCGTTAAGAACGGCAAAACAATTTACAGAACAAAATAGCAGAACACGTCTGCCCTGAGAAGAAGACAGAATTTGCTAACGGTTGCCTTGCTCGTGATACTGTGGCAATGCAGTCATCACACCCCTCGTTGGTGAGTTCAGTGACCGATTTTAGGATTTTGACGCTATCGAAAATGACATGTTGATATTCTCCTGTGACAGCGAATGCCGCAGCCAACACCAGCATCTCTCTCTCGTGCCTTTTTACTGGCAGCCTGATTAGGGCAAGTTCCAGAGATGCGCACATTTGCAAAGAAAATGTTAAGCTTGTTTGGCTCCACATATTTGTGTGAGCAGACAGTTAAGAACTTGGACAAGAACCGCTTGAGATCAAGACTAAGTGACTCCCACCTACGTGACATTTTACGCATGTCTACCTCTGCTCTCGAACCAGACCTGGCATATTTACTGAGAGCTAGAGCTCAGTTTCACTCTTCACATTAATGTCTGTGGCTTTCCTGTTGCTTTGTTACCACACAGAGTTGTATATTGCAGAGTTTCTGTATGTTTCTGCTGTAACTTCAGATAACTTGTGTGCCCTGATGTGTTCATCTGAATGCTTACATTTGGTAACTCCATTGTCTGTTGCACATAAATGAAAATATTTAAAAAACAGAATATTTATGTGCGTTTTTGTCTGTTTTTTTATTGTTGTCAGGGACTGTTGGCCCTCGGACACTTTCACATTATCAAATCAGGCCCTCCTCATAAAAAGTTTGGACACAGACTTTGGAAATAGATTAGAATCTAATCTATTTCCAAATGTTTACCATCAAAAAAAAAAATGACATATTTTCATTCATCCATCCATTATTTCTTAAATCTCTCCATCAATCCATTCATTCATCCATCCACGTCTCCTCATTGTTTCACACGAGATATTTCTCCGCCTCAATGGGCGCAGGTGCTTTCCATTACATCCACGCATACGTGGAAATACAGTACGGGCGCGCACACACAAACTTTGAAGTACAGGGCTCCATCAGATCCAAACCACAGGAAGGGAGATGGCGGATCAGAGATAAGCTAGCAGCGTGGAGCCGTGCATGTTTGCTTGTGTGTGCGTCCTGCCATAGGAGACTCCTGGTGAGTTGGTGTTGCCTGTTACCAGCGGGCTCGCAGCTTTGATGTTATGACTTCAGCATCTGAGAGTAAAAAACTGTGGAAATTACAGTCCTAACAAGATTTATTTCATTAGTCAAGAGAACAAAAGGTACTTGAACACCAGATAATGCAGTTAAACAAAAAAACCAAATTACAACTTTTTTTTTCGTCTTCCCGCATACACATTACTTCAGAACATGGCCGCTTATTTTACAATGGCATTTTGTTTTCAAGCAGCCTCCGCTGATCTCCAAATTCTGACCTTAGCATTAGAATATTTTCATTTCAAATGTGATAACAGTAGTCTTGACATCGATGAGACTGTAAATACTTAATGTTTAACTCAAAAACTTTTCACTCTGTGATGATGCAAGGTGGTCTTATGTTGATTAGTTGCTGTTGTAGACCTGAATAATTAAATTTAGGCATTCAAGTCAAGTCTCAGATACTTTAAGTCAAAAATTTCAACCCCATGCCAAACACAAGATTTCAAATGAGTCTCTGCAGCTGTTGTTTATCGATCAAAATGTTGGTAAGTCAGTCTCGAGCGCCTCATGTTTATACATCATCATATAACTGCTACTGTACGTACAGTAATTGATGAAGTCTGAATTTTGTCACACAAACGTTACTTTGGATCGAGGATTCCGAGTGTGTGCAGTCCAGGAGTGTACAAATGTGTTGTGAATCAGCCCGATAAGTGTCCTCTGTTGTAGAAGGTGACCCCTGCACTGCCCTATTCTCCTTTACAGGAATGGCTGGGGGGTATTCACAGAGGAGCGAGGGTCACACATCAAACACGTACGCACAAACACGCACACCTGGGAGCTGCCCAGTTCAAGTGCAATCTTGTATTGCTGACCACAGAGCAGCTCCTCTGAGCTCACTGTTTTGCTTCAGGGCAGCTAGTTTTTGTTGAGGCTGAAGAGAGGAGCGCGTTGTTATGAGGGTGAGCAGAACTTCTTCATTTCCTCTTCCTGGATCCCTGTCCTTCACCTCACTACTCCTGCTTAGGGTTTGACAGCTATAGTTATAGGACTGAAAATGGGAAACTTTTGTTCTTACACTCTCGACTTTGACCACAGGGCTATGGATTTCTTTTTTGCTTTATTTTCTCTCTGTCATTCATTACTCACACCCTTTCTTCTGTGAACCTCTCTGAATAACATACTCTATGTGATATTTTCGTGTTTAACCTTTAACATGTGCATCAGTAATATGTTGCGATATGCAGTAGAACAGTTTTGCTGCTGTATTTAGGATTACATCAGCCCAGGAAATCAAGTTATACATTGTCAGACAGAGCCACAAATTCAAACGGTGGAAACCATTTTAAGATGTCAGTACCACAATAGTAATAGCAACAGTTCCTCAGGCAAAACAGAAGTTTCTTACTTTTTTCCCTCATATATAACAGTAGTTATTTGTTGAATCATTGTGTGAAGCACACAGCACGTGGATACGAGGTTCAATAAAATGACATACTGAAATATTAACAAAAAAAGTAGTGACAAAAAAAAAGAGAAATACATGAAGTGCACAAATATCTGCACTGATTTATAGTGAACTGAGTAGTCTGTGGGGCTGTAAATAGATATTCAAAACAAATTTTAATTATGAAAATGAATATTTGATTGTGAAAAAGGCAGCACTCTGCAAGTTTTTGTGCGGCTGTAGACTGAGGAGATTTTAAATCATTAAAACATTAGAGATAGAAGCATCACGCGCTGACTGTGGCTCCCCAATGGTTTAATAATTATTTCTCCTTTCATCTTAAGAAAAGTTATCATTGTTCGATGTTCGATCGAACAATGCACAATCATAGCACAGCTCACAATTGTTTAGTTTACTTTGTAAAAGTAGTCTGTGTGATTTATTTCCCTTTTTATGGACATAATGCACAATAATTGGAGTTGTCCAACCATTTGGTTAGAAGGAACAATCAAACACTGGACAATTCTGACAGTGCCAATAAGCCATCCCGGTATTGTCTTGTAATGTATTTTAATGGTGTTTAGATTTAAAAAAAAATAAAAATAAAAAATCAAATTCTAACGTGCACAAAAATACATATTTACACACACGTTCATGTATGCACGTCTCATACCACGTTGAAAAGCTGCATGTTTGTAATCATATCTTCATGAACGGAGCCGATAGCATCGCAGTCAGAGAACTGGGGGTGGAAATGAGACTCTGATAGGGTAATAGCATTACCTAGGATCCTGTAACCTACCCACACATACACACCTGTGATGGTATTCCCCTGGTGGATCAGGTAACATGCTGTGAATTAGTCAGTGATCTATGCTGGCAGTTAAGCGGGGGGAAGTCAGCTCAGGTTTGTGTCAGAGCGTTTAACGAGTGCCCAGTTCCATTAAAGGTTTCTGTGAACTGAAATATTTCCTATAGTTTCATACAACTGTGATTCTGATTTAAAACTGATGTGTTTTTGTACATTACACAGCTAGTTTGGCATCTCTTTATGCCATGAAATCTAAACCTTGCCCAATTATTGTTGCGATTGTAAATTAAGATACTTTCTGCTATAAAGCTGATATCTACCAAAGACCTAATTTTATCTTTTGCTGCTAAATTAAGACATCAGTATTTTGCCCTTTATATCACACCCTCATTTGTGTGTTCAAACACACACACACACAGGCGCGCGCAGACACACACAGACATTTTGTCCTCTGCTTTGGCATGGCTTTTATATCCAGCTGCGATTTACTTCTGTTTGGATTGGCCTTCAGAGCGGAGTCAGACTCGCTTGGAGGTGGCGAAGAGGAATGTATCCACACCAAGCATACACACACACGCAAACTCTCTGTCTCACACACACACACACACACACACTTATTTTTACATCACTTTCCTATCTCTAAAGACACACACCCGCACCTTGCTAAAACAGACAGGGTCTTTCTTCTTCTCTGCGACACATTCACACAAACTAAAACTGCTCCGTTAACTTTGCCTCCATATCTTAAACTAAAACACACACACACCAGCAGAGACATACACCGGCACACAGCAGGCAGGAATGTGTTGTTGTTACGGTGGAGCCGCTCAGTACGCCACACCGATAACACTGCAGCTATCTGATAGAGAAGAATGCAGACAGACAGAAAGGAAAGGAAAGTGCAGAGATGGATGGAAGGAGACAGGAAGTGAAAAAAGAACAGGAGGATAAAAAGGTAGAGGAGTGTGTTCAGAATTCACACTTTGAAACTTTGAGCTATGGTAACTTCTGCAGCGAAGTCAGTAATTTGTTCGTGTTCACACAAGAACGTGCAAATACAATCAAAACAGGAACAAGATTTTATTTAAAAAAATAAATAAGACCTGATTTGGTTGGTTCCCAGTCTCCTCATCCTGCAGTTAGACAAGATACTTTTCAGAATTACTTTTCCAGTGTTTTCACAAGTCAGATTTCAGACAACAAATATTGTCTGCATGACGTAAGGAAGTTCTATAAAACAATATTTTCAGAAAATTGATGAATTCATGAATTTTTTTAAACAATATAATTTCAGTCATACATGCTGAATGACCACTTCTATTCAAACAAAAAAAGTGCAAATGTATGGTGGCTGAGAGCCGGGTGCATAGCAACTTAAGAAAACACATGCAAATTAAGAAAAAGACTTTCAGGTTTTCACGATACATTCGCTACAAATACTTATAACCCCAGCAAATACAAAAGGAAACACAAAAATGACAAATGACTACAGGAAATATTTCCCAAGGGAGCATAAAAATTAATGAGAAGAATCATAATGAAATGTTCAACTAATATTAATGGTGTCAATCTGCAAATTAATTGTGTATTTTGAATCATACAATCAGGGTGTTAACTTAAATAAACACCACAGATGAGTAGCAAATGTTAGCAACTCCACAAATCATAAAGCTTTGAACAACAAGTTCGTCCCAGCCAGGTTAATCAGTTTTTGGAATCATGTTTCTTTTCTTTATAGGTTTTGTGCGTTCCTCTATTCGGTTGCTGTGAGCATTTGCAGCGCATTTGTTGTCAGCCTGATGTTTTTTTTTTTTTTATTTATTTATTTGTTTTTTTTTAAATTTAATACGTTTCCATGTTTTTTTTGTGTTGTAGTGCATTGAGTTCTGTCAGCCACTGTCCAAATGTCGTCCTAAATCAAATGATTTTAGTATAAATCTGGAATTTGGGGATTTCTCATGACATTTCTTTCCTTTAAACATTCATTTTGTATACCTTTAATAAATGGCTCAATGAGAGAAGAGGTGCTTAAGTTTCCGGGATAGATGCATGTAATTAAAGAAAGGTAGAAGTGTAAAAAGAGTACTAAGTTTTGAGTCTTGTAGCTTTGCTGTTTCCATACAGTAGACGTAAAACATAAGACATGTTTATTAATCCCACGTATGGGAGATTACCTTGTCCTTGAGTACTGATACTCACCAATATTACAAACATCAACAGATGAAAAATGGATCCATCACATCTTGAGCCATTAAGCACTTGTGTTAGTGTTGTAACATTTGCATCTATAGTAGATGGTAGTAGATAGTAAGTGTGTGTGAGTATGTGCTATTTTAAATGACATTATGAACATTAAAAACGTCTTGTTTTTGAACATGAGATTTTAACGATTAAGTAAAAAGGGATGTCTGAAATGATTAGGTGCTGACTAAACATAGATTCAAATGCAGCCTCTTCATAATACATTCATTTTTAAATCATGACGTGTCCCTCTCTCTTATATGATGACATTACCAGCTACACTGAAAAAAACTCAATATTTGAGAACCTCGTGTTACTCAGAATTCCAACCAAATTTTGTGTTGAGGGCCACCTCTACGGTCAGCTGTCACCCGGTTATTTATAGCCATTATTAGACATCTGGCTCCCAATCAGCCCAGAGTCTCCTTCCCTGCCTCCTTTTACAATTTATCCTTTCATCCCTCGTTCCTCCTCTGCCTTCATTTGTATCGCGACCTCTGACCGTTGCTTGTTAGGGAGGAAAGGGAAGAGGTTAACCTCTGCACTGCATACACATACACACACTTAAGCACATGCATACTAGTTCGGGGTCCCACAGCCTTCACTGAGGCTGCACATAGAGTGTAGGTATACAGATCAAGATCTAAATTCTTAGCCTTCACTTCAAATTAACTGAAGGTGACAGACACTTAGGCAAACTGACTATATTTGAACTACTCTGAGTTAATTGGAGGCAATCATTTTAAAATGTGTCATATATAATAATTACATGCATAAATAGCTCATTGGCTACGCCTGTAATTACTACATCACTGGTAGTTTACTTTAGTTATTAGCACACTCCTTTTAGACTTTGATTAGCATATTCAGTTAAAATTTTGCTGAAAGAGAATCAGTCAGACTGTAAGTTAGTATTTTCTGTCTTTCTCGTCGTCTTGGCCACACACTATTTTGTTATCCCAGCTCAGTTTCTTCCTGTCAGACAAAGGATTGTAAATGTGGAACCTTGTGTGTGTTTGTGTGTGTGTGTTTTTTTTTTTCTAGCAAATGGGGCCTCACCAGTGTCCACCAGTGTTAACAGAAGTATTTTACTTTGACATTTACCATCCATAACCTATAAATATATCTTTCTCACTTCGTCTTTGCCTGTCTGCCTCTCTTTATCTCCCTCTGGCTCTAAACCACTTGATAAAAATGCATTTAAAGCGATTTCACTGATGAAACTCTCAAAACGATGCCAAAACTGAGCAACAAACAACGTACACTTTTGAATGCTGTGACAAGAGTTTTGCTTGTCATGCCAACAATGATGTGAGGAAATGAAAGACAAAGAGTAAATGACTTGATCATTCAAGTCATATTCACCGCCGTTAGGCATAAACACATGGGCTCACAAAGACCTGTTTCCTGTCATGCTGTCTGCAGACAAATGCTGTTGTGTCTGTCAGTAAATAGCTTAGGGCTGTGGTACAACACACACATGCAAGGGGTCAGCTGTGCAGATGTGCTGCTGCTCAATCAGTAGTTTAATCACAGAGGTTAGAGTTTAATGAGTTATTATTACTGAACCCTAAATCACACACACACATGGCTGCCCAGCTGTTAGAAATGGAGCATGTGTGTACTGTATATGTGTTCAGCAAATAACAAATTGCTCTGCAGAACTGTACTGTGTGGCTTTTCTAAATGCTTCCAGGTCAAGATGTACTTGTGTTTCAGGAGATGGACAAGGCAGCGATGTCGGGCGCACAAAAATACATATATTTCCTTTACATTTTTGAAATACAATTCACACAGTAAACGAGCGTTTGTCGGGTTTTCTTTCAGTGTTTCTGAAATAGTGAAATACACTTTAAGAGTATCGCTAACTCAGCCTGTCCACAGATATTTGGATCTGCCAGGGCAAAAATAGAAATCCTACTAACACACCACCAAGATTTTGGTTTGGTGGTGTGTGTCTTTGTGTATTTGTGTGTCATTGTGATATTCTAGTAGATTAGCCCATCAATCAAACGCAACATGGGAAGCAGCAAGAGAAAAAAAATATCCTCGCAATGAAACAAAGGCGCTGGAGCAACATATGGCATTATTTAACTGCCCTTTACGAAACACCAGTGTGTGTGTTTGTGTGTGCTAGGATTACTATGCTTACAAAGTGTATTCTTTGACAATGAGTTGAAGAATCTCTGTGGACAGTGGAGACCTAAGGACTTTTTTGGTCTATCGCCATGTATCGCACATTTAAAAATAAGTACAAACTTTTGTCCGTCATTAAACTCTTTCATTAAAGTCTGAAAATGTTAACAGACAAAAGTTTTTTTTTGACCACTCAGAGACACCGTTTTTGCAAATGTACTCATCCAAAATGGCTTTCGATTACTGCGTGTCCTAGATTTGACATACTGCCAGCAGCTGTTCGGGATTAATTGGATTGCAGAAATGTGCCTTCGTTTTAATGTGTGGCTCCAGTATTGCTAGCAACGTTTCAAATGGGACCACAGGCATTCTGAAACGTTAAGGGCTTGAATGGAGAAAAAAATCAGCGCCTGACTCTGCATGCAAATTTTTTTGTGCAATGAGGGCATATGATGGATTTGGAAACACAAAATGCATAGGAGGAATTTGAACTTGATGTGCCTTTCAACTGGCATGATGTTGATGCAAGTTTGCCTATTTTTAGCTGGAAGTGGAAGAGTCCCAAAAAATGAATCAACAGTGATGTGGTGACATGAAATGTTAACGACATTCAGTGTTCTGTGTCAATGTTTCCCATAAGAAAACCCTATTTACGACTTCCTACTACCAAATTCTATCTACCACCTTGGCTCCTACCACCAAATTCACCAAGCTGATAGCGGGCTTGGAGCGTTGGGTAAAGCCAGATGGAGTGATGGTGTCAAGGAGCAAGAAGGGCTTGCTCCCTTCATACACTGGCAATACTTTAATGTTCTTTTTATCTTACTCGGAAACATTTGGTATGGGAAATACACAGGTTACCAAGGCATCCAGAGCCTGGAGCGACCAATTTTCAGCTGCCAAGTGATGGGCAGCAAGGAAATTGCTCTATTTATGAATGGGATTTGAGTCTCCCTGTGAGCACGTATTTGAATTTCTTAAACCAGAATGATCTAAAGCTCAAAGATCCCACCTGTCGGACTTGATGGCAGGTAGATTCCTCACAAGCTGGCGTCAACTAAAATAGGACAAGGACTGAAAGACTTGGTAAAACTAGAGTTACTTTAGCATTGTGAATAGTTAGAAGAACAGATCAGTCTGAGGAGGATAAATAAGGAATCTTTTGGTCATGGTTTTCTCCACTCCAGTCAGAAAAATAGCTTGTCAGTACACATAAGCATAATCATGAGTCTGCGAGTGTGTGTGTGTGTGTGTGTGTGTGTGTGTGTGTGTGTGTGTGTGTGTGTTCAAAGCAACATGGGGATGTTATGATAGCCCCCTTTAAAAGTTGGCTTTTTCTTCTCACTCTCTCTCACACACACACAGAGGAAGTGTGTACACAGTGTATGTGGAGATAATAGCTTTGCAGGGGCCACAGTAGAGCTTAGCCAAAGATCTGTCTGGCTAAAGGATCCATTTAACCACACACATCATCTCTTTCACGCACGCACACACACACACACACACACACACACACACACACACACACATGCACGAGGACATACTTCGTCACTGACATATAAAAAAAAGAAAGCTAAATTAGGCACACACATTACCTACACTAATGCCCATACAAAACCTCAAGTAGAACACACACATATACGCATGCCAGGGCACACACACAGCTGTGCAGCATGAACCATTAATGTGCCATCAGATATCAGACAATTTAAATGGATGAGGCCCAGTGTGAAGAGAAGTCCAAACTTTCCACCAATTATTCTCTAATCTGTCCATTGCTGGGATGGAAGGAGGGGAGAAAGGAGGGAAGGAAAATATATGTGAAGAAGAGAAAAGGGTGGTGATGGGAGGCCGGAAGTGGGAACTGCATAAAGAAGAAGACAAGGACAAATGGGAGTCATTCATTTCAAAGGAATAAGCTTGATCAGTGAATCTGGCAATCTGTGGCACTTCACTGCTTCAAGCGTTCAACTTAACTGTTTCTAATAAATGCCAGTCCTTCTATTGTATTCGCCCTATACTATCACCAAGTTTAAGTAACTCTCTTATAATTGAGTATGAACTGCTCCTAAAATGAGGTTCAGCATAATTTGGAACCAGCTCTGGAGTGTTTTTTTTTTTTTTTTTTTTTAAATATGTGACCTCGATTTAACTTTTACGACTGGCCTGGTTGGAATGCGTTAAAATACATTACTTTGATTGTTTTTTACTGTGAATGAAGAGTGACAAAAGAAAGAGAGATAGTGGGGAGGTGGAAAGAAAGGGAGGAAACGAAGAACTTGCTTTGTCAGGAGATTGTATTATCTTCCTTGCACTGGTTTCAGCTAGTCCCCCTGAGTGGTAAGTGCTTCTGCGCTTGAGTGACAAAGTTCGCTAGTGGAGGTAGTAATTTTGTCAGGTGCAAAGCAAAGGAACATGGAATTAAGATGTTGAAAATTGTGTGTAACGTTAAGGTTGGGATGGATAGATCGACAAAACATTCTTTATTCTTTTAGCCATGACCATCCCTTTACCTTAACTGTGTGTTTCTTATTGTAACCATGACAATGAAGGTCCTTTAACCTCTGCTAAGTACTTATGAAGATGACGCTCTAGAGCGGCACGGTCTGTTTTGTTTCCCGTTTCCAACCGCAAGTCAGTGCTGTTTGTCCTCAGATTTGACCACATCTTGATGTCTCTAACCATGACGTCAAAGTCCCTTAACCTTGACCGAGTCCTCTTAGACTTAGGTTTACCCAAACGTGAATTTAACCAAACCTTATAATCATTGCAAGTTATAAAGCAGATTTATAGCAATTTTGTTTAATTTGGACTACTTGGTTTTGCAACGGCTACGCGTATATTTGTGTTATTCCTGCAAATCTGAGCATTTCATTATTTTTAAAGTGTGACTTCACTCGGCAGCTGAAGCACATGTGTTGGAAGACCATTGTGGTCAATGGTTAATCATTTTAAAGTGCCTGGTCTGAGCTGGGAATCCAAACTCTGGTCCCTGGCATCAAGATTGAACTCGTCACATCCTTATCTTCCCCCATTTTACATAAATCATAAATCCTGCAGTGGCGCAGAATGATGTCATTGGATGCAAATCATGTCCTCCATTATTGTCCAATGTAAATGTAATTCCGAAGGTTCCTGTGCTTGAATATTTATTTGTCTCATAAATATGTGGGAGAGACTGGGTCCACAGAAAGGAAATTTCGTGTGACAGCATGATATTATATGTGTGATTTTTTTTTTTAGTTTTTGCCTCTGACCAGTGAAGTGTGAAGCTGTTACTCCGGTCACTGGCTCAGTCCCGCACCACAGAAGATAATAATTAGTTACACGCTGTCTCACAGCTCATAAAAATACAAAAGCAGGGACAAGAGACATAAAGAGGGAATAACACAGAAAGGAAGATGATGGGATTTGGGGAAGGAAAAGATAAATAAAAGGAGAATGGAAGACAAAGAAAGGAAGTTCAAGAGATTAAAAGCAGGGAGAATGAGATGGAGAGTTGAAAAGGGCACCCGAGGGATGGCACAGAGAGAGAGTAAGGAAAAAAAGAGAAGGAACGAGTGGCAGTAGTTTTGTGGTGTGAGAAGTTCAGCAGCAGCCAAATCCATTCACTTCACAAACTCTTAATGTCTCATTTTGTAAAGGACTCTGCATGATTTTGGTTTTTCCGCTTTTTCCTCTAAAATACAGGGGAGACTCTGGGAGACAAGGCTCGAGAAGGGATTATGAATCAAAGGTCCTGAACACAATTTCAAAACCTCAACCTCAAAAAGTTAATGACATGCATCTCATCCCAATGAGCCCAAACAAAGCCGGCAGAGACTGGTTTCATACGCACATAAGCGGTGGTTTGTCTAAGGAAAAAAAGATGATCCCTTCTTTATTTTGAGTGTTTCAGCGTGTTGTTTTTGTGGCAATGCATTTCTTTTTTTTTTTTTTTCAGTATTTGTTTGCCCGACTCTTGTTCCTTTGAGAGACGGGACTTTTCCAATTGACCACTTTTTCTTCTGTCAGACTCATGGAAAGAATGGTTAGTCATTAATTAATTGTTTCATTTTTAGCCAGTTTGCACATCTTAAATTTGAAATCACTTATATAAAATTTTAAGATTAAAGATTCAAATGAGCTAAAATTGTCCCCATCAGGGGAACTGGGATTTTATGTATGTACATCATAAGAAATGGCCTGCAATTGTTTTTGCCAAAATAAACCGCTATGTCATTAAATACAGGCTAAGATAATTCTAATTAATAAATTCTAATTAAAATGTCGATCAAGCCATCAGGAAGGCACTGTACTGATGTACACTGACCAATACATGATTACCATAGTGCAGCTGTAAAACTGTGTGCCAACCAACCATTAGAATTAATCTTTGCATTATCAGACTTAGATCCACAAAATCTAATATTTGGAAAACCAACAAAAAAAAGATCCATACAATTATTGTATCCAATTCATATTCAAAATATTCAACAGGTAGTCCACAGGCTCAGCCAGAGTGATGCCTTTCATTGTCAGACATAATGGTTTTGTAGTGTTTTCGCAGTTTGATAGTATATTGTGGCTTCATCCCAACACCCCCAACATTCAAAAGATTTGACAATATGATAAAACACGATGCACTGTATAAGTACATATACTAATTTAGTGTCTTTTCTTATTAATAATGTTTAAAAGTCTGCTGATGTGTGATTACAAATTTATAATTGTATGATCTCTAACAACCCCGTGAAGCTGACTTGGTAATGGAACAGCAAAGGAAGGCACATTTTTGTGTAAGGCAACACTCCCCAGACTTGAGAAGAATATTGTTTTTCGGACCATATCACTTCCACAAGTGAATCCACAGTATTAGAATCTGCTCTCCTTCCTCTGTCTTTATCATTCTGTTTTTACTTCACCATTCTCCTTGTCTTTCTGTGGCTCGTCTTTCCACCATACTGCATTTGTAATGTTTTACACAGAAACACATTGTCTTTCAGTTCACTTTGTCCGTATTTGACTAAACTATCATCTTACCCTAACATTAAGTTCTACCAGTGCCAAAACATCCTCATTATCACTTAATAAAGCTCTAATCACTAGTGGATATTCCAAAACTTGTTGTAAGTGAACATTTTACTGATTGCCACTTGGCAATTCTTTAATTAAAAACATTTTCTCAGCGTGTTAACAGAAAATGAAATCTGGTCCGTATTGTGTGTCATTCAAATTTCTTTTGTTGCAAATGAGCTGTAATTAGACATGATTTGAAAGAGGCAGGATTGTAAGTGGCTTTCTTTTATAACGCAGCCTGTTACGACCTGGCTGGATTGACCGACATAATATGGAGACCAGACACCAGAGTTACAGAAATAAATGGTTTATTTCAATAAATCACATTCAAAATCAAAAAAGGCGACAAATGACACATGGTGACTCTCTAGACATGTATCAGTGCCAAGTACGCAAACTTCAGACTTACATACTTTGTAGTTCAGACATGACAAGTTCGACTGTGATTTACAAGGAGGAGACAGTACGGTCATTCTGTAACTGGAACAGCAGTGTACTCGATGACATGTGAAATGCAGTCCGTCCAAAGTCCACACAAGTGAACCTCTGGATGTGTCCTTGATAAAATAGGCTGGGCGAGTATCCACCCGGGCATTTAGACCATAGTTGGTCAGATATGTACTATGAATATGAACTTACTCCTAATACAACTTTGACTTTTTCGTGTATCCCAGCTGTCATCGGGCGAGAGGCGAGGTACACCTTGGACTGTTTACAACATCGATATTGTCTACTACACTAGTTAATGAAAACACTGACATACAAGATAGACAACATAATTGCTGCTTATCTAGAATATCAAATTTCTGTGATATTGTGAGTTTATGCACTTTGCTAGCTGTTAAGAAACATTAAGATTTCAAATGTACCACGTCTTTTAAGGGGAATGTGTTTTTTAATCTTTCAAACTTGTGAAGGGGGAGCTGTCAAAAAATGAAAACCTTGTTTTTCAATTAAAGATTTTGCTAATTTTCTCTTAATGGAAATCTATGTGGTTGTGCTGTATGTGTGTGTGTGTGTGTGTGTGTGTGTGTGTGTGTGTGGCTGCTTGTCAAAACAGAGAGAGAAGGAAAGGACGTCTAATTAGACACACGCTTTACAAAAATTAAATGTTGATAAGCGGTTTGCATAGAGTTATTGTTTTGAATTATCAGATTATTATTATTTTTTTTTTAATCTGGTCTAGAAATTAGTATTTATCTACTTTCAGACTGTCTGGCTTGTCCCAGAGGCCTAGGATGCATTTTGTCAGGATGCTGGTTCCTGCTACATCCCTTCAAGTAAGACCCTGCTGCAGGCAGTCAAATGGGGCTTCTCCACTGAGGCTTACTCTCTTTGACAGGCTGCACACTCCTGTGGTTTCATGGGCACAGCCAGCGGGGAGGAAACCTCAGGGCAGACCTGGGAAACTCTGGAGGGATTCAATTATGCCAGAGGGCACCTGGAGATCCCACCAGAGGAGCTTGAATTATTTGCTTGGGGAGAAACCTGTGCTGCTCTGCCTGCCCTGTCACTGCCATCAATCTGACACAGAGCTGAAAATGCTTTTAAAGCTGTGTCTTTTTTCTGCTGACCTTTAAGCAGGTGTAGGGTTTGCATGAGGGGGGTTTTTCAGATACATTTTTGGGGGGATACATATAGTAGATGGAAGACTAAAAACAAGACATGAAAATAAGAGAAGCACCACACATTTTTCTAAAGCTGACAGTTGACTTACGCCGCATTAAATGAAGCTGAATTACTTTCTGAGAATCATTTCAGTCTTACATCTATGTCACCATTACACACTGAGTGCTATTGTTGTCAGATATTACCCATTCCTTCTACACTGGTGATAACACTGTTTATAGAAATTACAAATACTGCTATTGATAAAGTAAAATGAAAATATAAATGTAAGAAGATTTAATCTATCCAGACTTGGACAGTTATTAGATGCGGAAGTTTATTCCTCATTAGAAACTGACATAAATATGTATATTAGCTAAACCCTGAACATTGGATAACTGACCTCTCTTTAATGAATAAGGAAAAATAAACCCCTTTGGTTGTTGTCTAAAAGCCACAGAGTGTTTATCTTTAACATTTGGTTACAGAATTATTTACTTCAGAATTGATCAACTATTAGACTGGCTGCAAGCCTGCCTCCAGCTCACAGGAAAACCAATGATTTGATTAGCGCGAGTCTTTGAATGACAGAGCGAATTGCTCTGTTTGGGTTCCGGGCATTCTAATATTTATTAACTTTCCACTGTTCATTACTCAATGAGACACTACTGAGGAAAAGGCTCTTCACATTTTGGATATTTGCAGAAAACAAATCCCTAAATGAAGCAGATTAATTTAGAGGGCAGTGATTTAATCAGAAGTGAAATGATTTTATTGCTGTAACTGCAAACTGATGATTCTCTACTTTCCCTACTCCCTTCTACCAATAGAGGGCAGCAGCACTACTGCAACTTGCTGCAGGTTTAATGGATGTGCTTTGGATGTGGTCTCCTCACTTCACTGCTGCACTTTCTGTCCCAACAGGAATACATGTCTGGAAATCAGTGTAGAGACAATAGTTGAAGGATGAGCATATGAATTAACTTTTGCTTGTGAGCACTAAAACGTAGAACGTTTAGCTCAGCTCAAATCCAGGCTCATGAAAATGATTCAGTTATTTAAAAAAAAAAAATAAATCTATCCACAAAGTCTTGTTTGTTTTTCTTTTTTAAGTCAGAATGGACTTTCCAATGCCAATAATGAAATAATTATGAATACATTTCGATGAAATATGACAAAAATATTTATCAGACATCATTTGTGTTGCAGGTTGTTATCAGTGAAACTGACACACAGACTCCCCGGGGATGACGCACTGGAGATATGGCTCAAATAAGACATGCTTCAAAACCAGCATGTGATCACAAAGTAGACCATTAAGTTGATGAATGAGCCATGACAAAAAAAGGGAAGAGTGGCTGGGAAATTGGCTAAAAAATGCACACTGCTACTGTGGACTGTGGAGTTTTAGTCCTCGGTGTGGGAAAGTATTCTCGTTTAAAGCACGGAGAGTTTCTGGGGAAGATAAGGGACGAGTGAAAGTTTGTTGAGCTCGCTCTCACTCGCTTTTTTTGGTGACATCAACCCAGAGAGAGAGAGAGAGAGAGGGAGAGAGAAAGGCAGAGAGAGAGGGAGGGAGAAACAGGATTTTTGGGGAAACCAAATGCAAATCTGTCTGCCTCTCTCACTCTTACAACCTCCGGGCGTACCAGTCTGTGTTGCGCGTCTGCTCTCTCAACTTTTTTCTGATTACAACTCCTCTGCAACTCGCACTTTTTATTCCCTGGCAGCGGAGGGATGTTCCCTGGAAGGAGGTTACACCCCATCTGAGCATTCTCACCTTGGAGAGTCAGGCTGATAACTTTTCGGAGAGTTTGTGAATGGGGAGCATTTGGGGAGACTTTTACGCATCGAACTGAGTGACGCACGGTTATATGTTTTAAAACTTTCTGTTGTGTCTCACATCTAAATCCTAAGTTTTTTAATATTTTTCAATGGCAAGCGGCTGTTTTAATGACACGCTTACTGACCGAGTCCCTCGAGAGAAAGTTTGGTGAACTTGTGTAACTGCGAACTTAATTTGATTTCGACTTTTTTGTAAATTCTAATACGCAGTCGAACCGCCTCCCTTGAAGTTTTTGGGGACCATCACCGGCACGGCGTCTACATTCACCCCGGGGATTTGCATTTAACGTCGGTTGGAAGTAATTTCAGTGGATACCATGCCTCCAACAGGGCCGGAGAGGCGCGCTGCGCTCTGCCGGGTCTGGGCTCTGCTTTTCGCTTTGCTGGTGTCCGCTGCGTCGGTGGATGGTTGCCCACACAAGTGTAGCTGCTCCGGGTCTCATGTGGACTGCCAAGGTCTGGGTTTGAAGACAGTGCCCAAAGGAATACCGAGGAATGCCGAGCGCCTGTAAGTGCGATTGCGTTATGTTTAAAGTCAATCTAAGTGTGCTCTCATCATCTTTCTTATAGATCATCAGTGAGAGCGCTGTGACCTTATCGTGCGCCTTTTGTCATTATGTTCATGTAACATCCCTGGTATAGGCTACAATAAGCTTTGTATAGAACAGACGAAGTTAAACTTTAATATTTTGTTTGAATATCATGCAGGTGGTAGAGATTGTTTGAAATCCAGAAAACACAATTAGCACACGTGTAAACTTAGTGAAACTTGGGAGCGCAGTTAAGAGGAAGCTTGCTTTCTTTTGGTGATGTAATTAAAGGAGCCCACTGCTATTATCTTGTATATTCTACTTTATTTAATGTAGTTCCCTGGGAAAAGATAAAATATCCTAATGCTAACACACCGTAGGCTCTTTAGATAGATAGGTACTTTATTGAGAATAGATGGTGTACATTAAACTGCCCTCCCAAAAAAATAAAAATAAAATCACCAGCAACCCCAATGAATGGAGGCATTTGAGAAAACAGCCTGGAGTGGCTTTTAGAGAGAGTATTCAAGTTTTAAAATGGGTCAAGACGGAAGGTGAAAAGACCTCCTTACATTTCTTCATATTCTTCCACATTCCCATAGGGGTAAAGCTGTTACAAGGTCCTAAAACTGCGCTACAGCCTGTGTGACTTGCGTCAAATCCTAAACAATAATGTTTCTCTTTGGGAATGACTTTTGCTGCTTTACTCAAACCTGATTGCAGTTAGTTTCAAATGATATTCATTCCCAGGGCAGAGGCAGACCCCTGACAGATTCAGCTGCCACCTCCAGCCTGATCTTGACACGTTTACATCAGCGGAGCCACACACATGCACTCACAAACACACACCTTTGCTGCTAAGGTATGGAAGTGATTATGCATGATAACGGAGCAGCAACAGCCCTGCAGGGGATCAACAACAGACCTAACCCTGAGACAACAAACACAATCAGTAGGCCGCAGAGGAGAGTGGGGGGTCGTGTTTGTGGATGTGGAGGTGGTAGATATGGACATGGGATTAGCATGTGTGTGTCCATTTTTTACTTTTGCGTATGTTTGTTTACCTGAGTATGTTTGTGTTTCTGTGCCTGCATGTTCGCCCTTACTGGTGTGATCGTATGTGCATACATATGAGTGTGAACCCCATACCTCCTCCATCCCGTAGGGCTGTTGTGACCTCTTAGGACCTGTTGGCTTTTACACAGCTATCCCCTGAAGACATTTACACCCTAGGAAAATAAATAATTAGAGCGGGTTGTGGTGGAGAGGTGGGATGGGGGGGGTCCTCTGACTCTCGCTATGGTCCCCGGGGTGGAATATTTGGGGTAGCAGTACCCCCTCCTTCCCGCTTCACTCCAGAAACTGTGTTTATGTTTCCCTGATTTATCCAGGTCACTGTTTCAGATGTGACTTTGGCCAAATGTTGCTCTTTTCCTCCCTCTTTCTCTCCCTCTTTGCATGCCTTCATCTCTTTCTCTCTGCAGATATATTTTAGGGAGTCTGAAATGGGAAACATTAAAATGGATGAGATTCCAGTTCTAAAGGTTAAGGCAGATGGAAAACTTTTTAAGAAAGAGGGATGCGTGTTATTGCCCTGAGCAGGGATTTGTGTTTGACAAGCGGGATAAAGTCCATGTGGACAACAGATTCTAACAAAAATGCCAAGTTTGTTAACGTCTTGGTAAACAGGATAATTAACATCAAACTAAACAGGTCCAAAACCCTCCTTCACTTAACCATTAATTAATTTAGAAATAATAAACATACACCAATCAGGCATAACATTATGACCACCTTCCTAATATTGTGTAGGTCTCCCTTGTGCCTCCAAGACAGTTGTGACTCATCAGAGAATGGACATGGGCCTTCTGAGGGTGTCCTGTGGTGTCTGGCAACAGGATGTTGTTGGTGGGGGCCTATGGGTTGAGGGGAGGGGCCTCTGTGGATCATCCCACAGATACTTGATCAGTTTGGGATCTAGTGAATTTGGAGGCCAGGTCAACACCTTGTGCTGTTCGTCATGTTTTTTGAGTTGCTCCTAAAGCGTTTTTGTGTGTGTGTCTGTGTCAGGCTGCATCCTGCTGGGGATGGCTGCTGCCATCAAGGAGTGTCATTGCTATGGGGTGGGGGTGTCTGGTCTGGTCTAGGTGGGTGGTACATGTCTAAGTAACATCCACATGAATCAGAACATTGTATTGTCACAAGATGGTCAGTGTTATTTACTTCTCCTGTCAGTGGTTTTAATGTTGTGCCAGATTGATGTACATTCTTTATGGCCTTAAAATATATATTTTGTTATTGATTTTCAAGATCAATGACTCTATAAAACTACCAGTTTTGATTTGTAAACGGGCTGTGTTTTCTGCTTTACGCTGTATGTAGTTGCAGAGGTTACAAAAACCCCTGCATTAGGTTTTCAAAGCGTAAAGTTATTATTTCAGCCTCCAATAACCTACTGATGTAATGGTTATGGTGGATAAGTAAGTGTTAAGTTACCACTGAAATTTCCATCTGTTAAGAACAGCAGGATGTTCTTAACTTTGAAAGCAATGCAATGTTGCAGTGTTGAGGTGACTGGCTGGGTGCTGGTGTGCATCACTTCAGCAGAACAGTCCAATCCGACACATGCACTTAAAACAATACTGTACAAATAATGTATATATTCAGTCTTACATATTGACCCTCAGTAACTCTAGTAGCTTCTATCTCTACCATATCTATAAACGTAGGACTATAATCCAGCTCAGATATGTTTCCACTTTGTCTTAGGCACAAAACCTTTGCAACCATTGTTATGATAATAAACATATGGGTAGGGTTGAGAATTGGTCATGGTTAAAAAAAACAAAATTCTCTGTTACACAGAAACAGCAGGAAGAGTTACATTAGGACAGATTCGTGACGTCTGAAAGCAGTATCACAGCACCAGAATACTGCGCAACAAGACCACAAGACATGTGGCTTATGAGTAAGGGACAACACTCTTGCCTTATCTTGGGCGGAAAATCTTTTTTGGCTACTATGTCACTGCTCCCTCTATCACTCCCTAAAGGCACCTGTGCTGAATCAAACCAACTCGAGGTTGATGTAGAAAACCACTGTGAAGTGCAGAAGTAGATGACACAGATTGAGGAAATTAGGTATGACAAATCAAAGTATAGAAATTCATGATAAACGTACAGATGTACGGATATATAGCACACAAGAAAATTACACAGTTGCATTTTTCTTTAAAGGTCTGTGGCTGCCTAGAAGCAGTCAAAATGGAGAAGGTTTGGCACTTTAAGGCATGAAATCTGGCAACGAGGTCCTTTAAACTTTAGTTATTCCCTGCTTACCCCCTTTATTACACACAGCATATAATTTATAATCCAGTTCCCTTCTGGTACATGGGGATGTAAAGGTTAAACGTGATATTTGGAGTCCACCTGTCATAACCGCGGAATCAATCTCTTTAAAAGCCAAGGTTTCTTCACTATTGTAAACAGAGCATTTGGAAAGGTTAACGAGAGAAAAACAGTGGTGGCCTCAACTGTTCACTCAGCGCGCACACACACACACACACACACAAGCTCTCACAGGCAGCCTTGCAGATTACCTCAGGCCAGTCAATTCCGTAATGTCCTCCTTGGGAAGCCACTTGAGACCTCATTTGCATCTAATTTGAGTGGAGGAGTTTTTGGGGGGAGGCTTAACAGGCTTAACGAGGCTGGGCAAAATGAATTGGAAAACAGGGGCGGCTTTTCTCTCTCGGGTTCACTTCACACCTGCCCTGCGGCTACTGCGCAGACACACTCACAAAAAAGGCACTCGCACACCCCGGAGTGCTGATTTTTAGAGCTGCAAATTCCAAATTGTTTCCTCAAATGTTGTGAAATGTGATGGAATTAAAAGGCTGTAAACTCTAGAGGGAGCTTTGAGTTGTCTGAGCTGTAGTCAGTGGCGTTTTGTCTTAAAGTGTGTGTGCAAACACGCATGTACGGCTGAGGTTAGAATGAGTTGGCTCCGTCAAGATTTATATGTGTGTATGATTGCGTCGTTATATGTGCAATATGTCAGAATGAGTAAGTATGTGTTGAATGGGCTCACTGCTGGAAGTGGCTGGCTGCCTGAGCCAACTTTACATAAATTGATTCTGATTTAAAACTAATTCTGAACTGCCTATTTTTCTCTTCCCTCACTAACGGCACCTTCAGGAAGTTTTGGCAAGTCTTTTCCAAGCAACACCTTCTCCGCTTTCTCTAGCCTCATCTGGCTTAGTCTCTCAGTCTTACTTTTTATTTCCTTCACCGACTCTTCCTCTTTTATCCCAACTCAGTTTCTCTCCAGCTTTTTCTCCCCATCCTTCTACCTTCCCTCTTTTTCCTCTCTTATTAAGTTTCTCTTTTTTGACACTTTTTCCTTATTCCACCTTCTTTTTCTGATCCCTCTGCATCTCCTGTGCTTCCCTCCGAGCTCCGCTACTCTTTCTCTGACCTCCAACACACACATACTCGCACACCTTGGGTTTGCCAGCAGCATCCCTCCAGTAGAGTTTTCACAGCCCCCATTTCCCCTGGACGTGCCAACCTACCATAGAGCACACAACAGTGGGATCCTGCTGCTGCTATGTGTGCTCAAGCAAGCATCACCGTGAGTGTGTGTGTGTGTGTGTGTGTGTGTTTCTGTGTGTAGAATGGACACACAAGTTCCAACTCCTGTTCCTGGCTCTTATCAAAGCTTGGTGTTGATTGGTCAGTGCACGCTGGAACCACCACACCCTCAGCTATGAAACGGCATTTCATAGTGGGACTGGAATTTTCTGGTGTGTGTGTGATCTTTGAATACTTTAGTTCTATCCTGTGCGCTAAGCAGCCCGACTAAATTGAGCGGACAGAGTTCCAGTTCTCTAAATTAGGATTCATTTGACTTGATCAGGAACAAACTGTAAATGTGTTCACTTTAGTTTTCCCCAGCTACTTTCAGCTGTGATCTAAACATTCATCTGACGTCATTGCAACTAATATTGGGTTGTATACAGTTCTAGCCACACCCAAGAAGTCTGATGCTGGAAGTCCAAGATATAGTCTAACTATTTTGATAACTCTCACATGCTCTTCTAACCACATTCTGCTGATACTTTGCCAGCTTTTGTGAGAACTAGGGAGACAATTATTTTGTTCAAACAGAATTTCTGCATATGTACACCACTTTGCGGAGAAGTTGAGTCTACACGCATGCTTTGTTAACTCTTGAATAAACGCCATCATTCAGTGAAGAGTGGTCTTTACTGTTATCGTGGGTATGGTGGTGATGTAATACATCTGAGAAGCAGCTGAGTGTTATTGCTATAACAGACGAGTCTAAACTAAAAGTAAAAACCACAATGAGCTTGCTGTTCTCAAACTGCCTCTTAATGTCACGCCTATCATCTGGGGCCATCTTGTGGTAACCATTTTGTGCCTTTCCAACTATGTTTGATTCAGTTAGAGCAAGCCAAATGGCACAAGTGAGGGTAACCAATATTTAGGCTCCAGTTCTAGGTCAGTGGGTGATACTCTCTTCTGCAAGTTTCTCCAGCGTGTGGGCTGCTGACCTTTCTATATAATGACTTTTAGGCTGCCAACGAGGCAGCCAGCTGGCACTGACAGTGGGCACTGCCCTTCTGGGAAATGAAGCAAGCTGGATGCTGTATTAAATATACACAATATACACATACTGTGCTCTCTTGTTCTGTATACACAAAAACCCATACACACAAACCGGCAGAAATGTCACACACTCACTGGAACCGTATGGAAAACCAGGCACATGAATGCACAGTTAAAGCTTTTCTTGGATGTACACATAATGTACTGACATATCTTATGTCAAACCCCAATCCAACCCAAATCGAATTTGTGCCATTTGTCTCTCTGTCATACCCATCACAAAAACAAATCAAATTAAACTTCACCAAAGTAATTCCTGAAGTCTGTAAACATTGAGGAAATGCCAGAAATGAGCGATCAGATGAGAAGACAGGTTGCAAACAAGCTTCACCAATGACACTCATTTGTTAGAGGAAACACCAGAAGATGAAAATGTACCTTAGATCCCACTTGAGTGAAACTGGGACCATAAAGAGGGTCTCTATATGTGATTGATTTGAACAGTTTGGGAGTTGATTTCACAGTTTGCCTTCATTTCCCCTTCAAAGTAAGTTTTTCTAACCCAGGGGTTGGTCTAACATATGTATGATTAACTGATGGCTTGTTGTCTTTGCTTTTTCTTTTGCAGTTCTACTGCATTACAAGACCTCTTTGACATGATTTGCATAGTGGTGCTATTATAGATAAGAGTGACGACTTCATGGAGACTGAAATAACAGGTCACTTAAAAATATAGTTTCCTTCTCATCTTCAAACAACTCTTTGAAGTCCTACAGACCAGCTAAACTACCATCAGTGCTTATCCAAAAAAGGGGTTCTCACAAAAATGGTAAAAGAATACCCCCCCACACACACGTGGAAAAGGTACAGTACATATTCCAGGTGAAAATGCATACACATGAAGCATATAGGAGAATTTAGCATGCAGCCCTACACATACAGCGCACATAATTAGGCAAGAGCAGGCGCTCATACACCGCAGTCCACTCTTATGTCTTCACCGGATTAAACATGCAATTGGTTGTAGATGGAAAGTTTGACGTATAATGAGAGAGAGGGAGCCTGTGTCACATAGAAACAACCACGAGTCACGAATGACCTTCTGCGACTCTCTGCTGAAACAGAAGTCCTCAGATTGGAGGACTTCAGAATGTGTCACACCATAATGCCAGTATAGGTTTGTGTGTGCGAGTGTGTACTCGGTACTTGGAGCCGTTTGATGTTAACAAGCCATGCCACTGTTTTGTTGGCCCGCTGTCACCAAAGCAACACGTTATATGCCTTCTGCAGGGACTTGATTTCCTCAGTGAGGGTTCCTATTTGCCCTCCTCTGCACCTGTGTGTATAAAACATTTCTTTAATTTATTTGCGGGCATGTGGTAGTGCATGCAGCACTGAGAGTGTGACTTGCAGCACAATTTTCCCTTTTCGGTTCACTGTTCAGCAAAGCTCGATGTGACAGACTGTTTATGTTAAGCTGGAAGCGTATGGACAAACTGATCACTGCACTGTGAATGTGCGTAAGTGTTTTCCTCTGTCTCTTTCAAATTGCGTCTCTACCCTTCACATTCTCTCTCGGTCTCTCATTCATCTTAATCTCTTTCATTCTCTTATCCTCTCGTTCACCCATTCTCTTTTTTTTTTTTTTTTTTTTTCAAACTTGGCCCCCGTAGAGGAAGCAGCAGGCCTTGTTCTTGTCAAGTGGCCTCTCAGCAGCCAAATTACCCCTCCACCCCCACCCCTTTCACTTACAGTACAGAAGCAGTAAATCTAGACAAAAGAAAAGCAGCCCTATAAACTCCAACAAAGAAAAGAGCTAACCAAATACAGCACTGGTTTACAGCCCCTCTGGCTTGTGACTCTAAAAGAAAGGGATGCTCGCAGGCGTCTTCCCAATGTGGTCAAGCCCGCGTGGTTAACAATCAACGCCAAACTACGAATTTCCTGAGGTTGACTGACATTAATACTGAATAAAGACTGTGAGGGGTTGAGACAAAAAACTCCCCAGGTTTCTTTTTAAGAATATAAAATCAGTTGAAGATAATAAATGCAAACACTGGGACAAAAGCAGGAGAAAGACCAGACCTGATAGAAGGATGAAGATGAATAAAAGAGGAGAGGAAAACTTGAGATAGCGTTGCAGACAAAGTTGGATGCGTTGCGCACCATTCAGACATCATTCCCCTTTATGGAGTTAAAGCGAGTGTCCTTCAGTTTGCTGCAAGGAAAATATTTTGCTGACAAACGGCAGCGCCTTTATCGCCGGTGTCTCCGGTGTTCGTAGCTTTTGTGTAATTACTCTTAACATTGTTAGCATTCTGAACATTGCACATGTCTAAAACAAGTCAGTAGCATATTTATCTGTACAGAAATAGATTTTTTTTTTACTAAATGTGGTAAATATGTGGTGAGCAAAAGCTTTGAGATGCAAACTTGGCCACACAAGAGATAATCTCCAAGAGTGGGAAGGATTTCTCTTTCTGGTGGTAACAAGTGTTTGCTTACAGACGAGGGAATTCAAGGAAATATACCAACTGTGATACGGATGGAAAGAAAAGCATCCTGTAAAAGTATAGATCACCATTTTTTTGATTAGTCATATAATATCTTGCACAGATTTTTGCTTCTGTCATTGCTCACCAACTCATTTATATCTTTTATAGTTCTTTCGTCCTCAGCGAAGATTTTACAAATATCAGAATCTTTAAGGGCTGAGTCTTTCTATTAGTTTGAACTCAGCAAACTTTAAAGAAATCTAATATGCTCCATATCTGTTGCCACACAACAAATCTGGTGCTGACATTCTGAATGCTTTCACATCTCTATGCTTGGCCTGAACACATTCAAAATGAAACCTCAAAGGACATAATCTTGGTGTCCCTAAAGGTAGCTTGTGTCTGCCATCGCTTGTTGCCTTTTGCCGTGTTTGACGTGAATGCCCAGAAACCTTTGAGTGATGATTGATGTGTATCCCAGAGAGCAACTCTGTAACAGGAAAGAGTTCACTACCTATTAGCATCACCAAGACAGAAATTCAAAACAGCAGTAAATGCTTGAACAGGAGACCAAAAGTTCCACAAACCTCCCACATTTTCCAAAACTTGTACATTCTTGTGAACTTTTGCAAAATCTGCAAAATGGAACTTGGGATTGAACAAGTCATTGTTTTGAAAACTTTCCACAATTCCATTTTTCAGTTGAATAATTTAAGTCGCACATGTCTTTTAACAGTAACTATGAAGATGTTGAGGTTTCTTCATGAAAGATGAGTTCTAGCAGTAGTAAACTAGTCACAAAAATATGTAAACTGCTACTTGAATTCAGTTTAAATATTTAATATTTCTGCCACCAGCCACCAGTTGAACATCCTGTTTCTAGTATCTTCTTGACACAGCTCCACAATAGTTTAAGCAATGTTGTCACTTTGTCAAATCTATGAGCACATAGACGTTAAATATACTAGTGCATGAAGTACTTGAAAAGTGAGTGCAGAAGAATTAAATATGCTTTAATTGGATTTCAGCTGCACTGCTTTGGCGCCTGCACTGCATTCTCCTTGGGTCCTGAAAAAAGGCTTTCGTGTAATTGTTCTTCTCCTACTTTTTAATCTTCAAGTCAACAGAGGTTACGATTACCGCGATCAAAAAAGTGTCAGTGGGTGTTACCAGATGTCATATGTAAACAGTTGAAGCGTATGGATTTCAGATATACTGAAGCCAATTTTGAAACAGCTTGATGCCTGGCCTGCGTCTGGTGACAGACTCACTCTAGAGTGTGGCGCTCAGAGGAAAAGGAAGAAGGCAATTAGGATTCCTTGCGTAACTTGGAGATTTGGAGAGCGAAATTGAGCATACCTATCTAAGAGAGAGGAGGATGGAGAACAAGAAAGGAGGAATGAGAAAATGAAGCACTACAAGAGCTTTGTAGAAAATAACCTGAGATTAACACAGGAAGTGAATGCATTTGGAAACAAAGCGTTGGATGGAGCACAACAAAGGATGGAAAGAAGAGAAAGAGTGGAGGGAGAGAAGGATGCAGTGCAACGGAGGGAGTGAAAAAAGTGCAAAGAGGAAATGTCACGTTGTCAGAGACAGATTAAACAGAGAGAGGAAGCCGTGGTGCTTTGTTGTTATTCCACATTGTTGTCCCAGATTGAGGAAGAAAAGAGAACGGAGGTCAAGAAAACAAAAACAAGACAGATGGAGATAGGTGAGGAAGGGAAACACAAAGCAGACATGTTAAACTTTTAAACTCATGTACTGTGATAACACTTACTGGTTTACAGCATTACAACAGCGGCAGTCTAACATATCGTTCCATTACGCTCTGGGGAGTCACCTGATCTGTCATTTGTTTAACATTCCTTTCAAAAGTTGTTTATCTTTTTTTTTTCTCAGTCTGCTTGGTGTAACCAACTGTTCTGTACACAAATCAGCCCCTTCGCCCTCGGCAACCATAGTCAGCCTTAGTCAACCAGTATGTCATCCCAAAGCAGCCAGACTATAAGGTTTACTGATTTCACTGGTTTAGAGTGAGGTGTGTGTGGGTGTGTGTGCGTGTGCGTGTGTGTGCGTGTGTGTGTGTGTGTGTCTTTGTTGGACGGTATATTAATTCAGTGAACACCTGCTGTTTGCATTCTTGTCTTATCCCCCTGTTGCAAACACACACACATACGCAGATCTTACGTCTGCCCGCAATGGAAACAAACAGTGGTTAGGGCTTTTGTACTAAAGCCCCTTGTTAGTTATTTGACTGCCAGCTGGTCAGTTAAATTTGAAGCTAAGTTAAGCTTTACTGCTGGGTGGGGTGGACACCCAAGCTTTAAGAGACCAGGTGCGTAACAATCTCTACCTCATCAACTTTTTGTCTGTGAGATCTGTAGCTGTAATTTTGCCATGCAACATCGTTCTAATTGAGCTTGTCCTTGTTATGTTGTGACATTTTTTAATGACATTGTGTTCAAAGAAACTGTCTGGACCATAAATATGTTGGTTTGAAGTCTTACAAACAAGTTTTTTTTTTTTTTTCCCAGAAAACTTGGTAATCCGAGACTTGGTAATCTAAATGCACACTCACGCAAGTCATGTCTGCTGCCTCATTCATGTTTCATTATCACTGACTCACTCACCAGCTACGTGGTTGGAAGCTGACCAGTAATCCTGTTGTATTCATACATTTCCTGTATACAGGGAGCACCTTATGAGGTGATTATTTCCAGTGTGAGTCTGCTGATCCACTGATAGACTAGAAAATAATTGATAAAGTTCTGTAGACCCTATGGTGTACAACTGTACCAATGGCAAATTCATGAATTCTTCAATGAAGAACAAGTAACATGAAGTCATACTTTACTGCTTTCTTTGACATCACTGTCAGCTGGTGTGCTATTCATTTAACAACTTAATTCATGTAATTTCACGCCTCATATTGTTTTGCCCTGGCAGCCACCTTGACTTCCTCAGTTTGTAGGCAGCGATGTTAGATGTTAGATGCCATTGTGCGCTACCTGGAACTGTATCCTTACTGTTTGTTTGACTGCAGAGCGGTCTCCCTGGTGAGAGCACAAGTTTCCACTGTGAACAAGAGAAAGATGGAGATAAGGATGGAGAGATTAGAGGAACGGAGAGAAAACAGCAAAGGGTCGGAAAAATGTAGCCAACTGTAAAAGAGTGAAAAGATTGAGATAAAAGACAAGAGATTATGGTTGGAGAAAAAAACAGATGAAGGTGAAGAAAAAGTGTTTAGTCAACTGTGAAACAGTGAAAGATAAGACATGAGAGGCTGAGAGAGGGGGAGACACTCAAAAGGGGGAGATTAGAGAGAAAGCGGAAAAAGGGGAAAGAAAGGCTGGGAACATAGGGTGAAGCTGGCGGTGAAGGACTGACGGACTGATATTAGAGAGCAGTGACTGAGGAGAGATTAAAGAAAGATGATGAGAAGAAGAGGGAGCATTACAAGTGAAACCGAAAGATTAGCCAAATATTCAAACATAGAAAGAGAGACATTGCAGAGGGGTAAGAGAGGGAGGTGAGAATGAATAGAGGTGATGTGGTGGGGAGGACACATTTTCAAATTGGGTGCTACTCAATTTGAGTGACTCAAAAGTGAGCACCTGGAATCACACATGAGCAACAAAAAGTTGCTTTCATCATGGATTCAGCTCTGTCCTTAAGTTCAAAATAATAAATCAATGCTGTACTGAGCTTTTCACCACGTCCAAGAAGACTTATCAAGTAATTGCCAGTACGTTGCTTTCCAAGGAACTGCCAATTACACATACTCTGAAAGCCTGTGACAAGAACCAGCAGCATCCAGTCTGGATGATGGCAAAGCAGCCTGCTGTCAGAAACATATCTGGTGTCTTGAATGAACTGGCAAGATGGAGGAGGCTCAACATGAATTTTCATTCTGTTTTTTTATTTTCTTTTTCATTTATCCATGTCATTGCTGCTTCCAAACGCAATTCCAAATGGATTGCTTAATAATGTGGAATGAAAAGTTGTCATGCCTCAGCAAATGGGAGACATGATATTTAATGGAATCAGAAATCTATTTATGTCTCAGTCATTTCAGAATTTGCCATTTTATTGACAGTCATGAAACCTTGATTTTGACAGGAAATTAGTGAAGATGGGAAAATATATGCAACTTTTGGGTTGGGCTCCGACAAGAGACATCGTCAGTGCAATGGACAGTACCTTAAACTCCATAGGCTTCAGTTGTAGCCTGACAGATTGTAAAACTGTAGGAATGCATGTGGTTTTGGGTGCACAAACATGAATACACTTATAATACCAAGAACTGAACCTGAGCTAATAGTTTTTATTTCCACTTTTGGAAGCGAACATGCAGCAGCTCCTTTTACCTCTCTTCTGGTCTCCACCAACTGCAGAGTGAAATATCTTTAGGTGCTAAATGGTCTACTAAATTCAACAGCTAGTTGCCACATTTTTCTTTCTGCGTTTTGGTGCTGGGTATTTAGTGTTCAACAGGTTTTTCAGCACAGTATTATGGAAACAGCTGCTTGCTGTGTCTGGAAATAAGGTTGATGAGAGTGGTGAGAGGGAACCAAAACATTTGAGTTGCGAGCTGTAAAACAAGAACAGTGAGCCAAAAACTAAAATACTTTAAAGAATCAAACCAACCTCCTCTCATGTTACATGAAGTCATTTGATTTTTTTTTTTTTCTTCTTCATTATTGCTGCCTTACTATTCAACATGGCATCGCTGTGAGGTTTCTCTCTCAAATATAAACCACATTAAACCTTGTTTGACAGGGGTCTCATTGTGAGAAACTATTTGTTGTTGCTTATGATTTAGGCCAGCTTTTCTCCACTGCCTCTCTCTCTGTGTTCTGGGTGGGAATCATTGATCAGTGTCAGAGTCATTTATGGTACCTCCCATTGTTTCAGATGGGATATCAAAACTATTCATTACCCAGAAACCCTTTCAAGGACACCCTGGTGAACCTTAGACCCCATTTTGGGCTTTGTGGAAGCACTGGTCTGGCCCACACCAGCCCTCCCTGTCTCAAGCCAGGGTATGGCTCTTATTAGAGGTCCTTACCATGGCAGCTTGGGGAAGCCTTTTGAAACCTAATATGGTCTTAAATCAGATTTATAAATGTTTAGGTGTATTATGAAAAACACACACGCCGACTGCCTTGGCAAAACCAGACTCTGTTTATGTGTATGTGTGAGTAAGAGAGGGTGAGTGAAAGTGGGAGACTTGTGTGTGTGAAATAAGAGAGAAAATGGTGCATGTTGTTTGTCTGTGCCCTCTCCCTGTGTGTGTGAGTGTTTTTTTTCCCTTGCCCTAATTCCTCCAGTTCGACAGCGTTTCAATAAACAGCATACCCGTATAAAGGGAACCAGTCTATACACACACACTCAGGCAGTCAGTTCATATTGCAGTATGTATACATTGTGCACCCGTAGTTAAAACAGATTGAATGACAGCCAGGAAACACGATAAGCTTTTAAACTGTGATGATGGAAAGAGAAAATAATTTCATCCCACTTTTTATTTTTCCATTTTTTTCCCCTGGAAAATTTACTTTTCAATAATTCACAGCAGCAGGAGCCCTGTGTGTCCATACTCTTCTCTGTGTCTATGCAGGAGTGTGTGTTTCTGTCGCTGTTTGTTTGTGTTTGTATGTTTGTGTGTTCTCGTATCTGTGTACTGTATATACGTGCATGGGCTCACATGCTATTGGGCATTCTCACGCTCTGTCCCTCTGCCACATTCAATAATTTTGCTGAGCAAGAACACATGAAGAAACACAAATGCAGACAAACACTAATACAAGCACTGCATGATGTTCATTGTATCCCCTCTTAAAAGGATAACGCAAATTAATGCTTTCAAGATTGTATTATTGACACTAAATTATATTCTTTAGTCATTATTAATGACTAGATCTGATAATCAAGACGTACCTCTGTGTTTCTCTCCGTAGGGATTTGAACAGAAACAACATCACCAGAATCACTAAAGTGGATTTCTCTGGCCTCAAGAACCTCAGGATTCTGTAAGTTTGTTTCTTTCATCTTTTTTTTTACAGTAAAAACATATTGTATCTTAAACCTTATGATGAATGCCCGCATCATCGCATCGCATCACATCGTCAGACTCAATTCTTATTCTGGCCTGTTGTAGGTGGGTGGTACATGTCTAAGTAACATCCACATGAATGGCAGGTCCAAAAGTTTCCCAGCAGAACACTGGACAAGATGGTCAACGTTGTACACTTCTCCTCTCAGTGGTTTTTATGTTGTGGCTGATCGGTGTATGACTTAACCATACCAGCACAAAAATACATTCACTTGCAAAAAGTTTGGTTGCCCCAAATGGCTTTAAAAGAAATGTGCAAGAATATAATTAGAATATATAAAATGCGGGTAATGTGTGTAATGTTCAGTATTTGTGAAAATGCCCCATTTGTTTTTATGACAATCACTGTGTTAAAGTTATGTCTAATAATAACTGTCATATTTCTGTAGCAAATAGAGAAGCAAAGTTTAGTTTATCCTAATCATGAATACAGTCATTATTTACCTTGTTATTGGAAAGCTATCCGTCATTTAGTATAAACATTTTTGATAAATCTGACTATTTTGTCATTTAGATTTGAGGTTAGTTGGATGTAGGCATGAGGCTGAATGCACCAGGTACTGTACCAGAGTACAGGGGGTCTTTTATGTGCCAATTTTCTCTTTATATCCTTATTGTGACCTGTATTTGCGTCTTTACAAGGAATTCCATTATCAGAAAAACGGCCATGCTGGAGCAATTAAGCAAATGCTATATTTACCTAATGGGCCTCTATATGGCTATAGGGGAAACAAGGCTCTATAAAATAAAGTTTCCCATCCTAATGAGGTCTTTCAGGACTGGAGAGAATGTAAGTGTCCTATCCAAGGAGTAGAATTTCGCAATTACTGAATATTTACAAGGTTAAATAGTAGAGTAATTGTGAGCCGACATGCCAGTAACAAGCAGCAAGACTCCCATGTATTAAACCCGACAACAAGATGTTGAACTGGTGGGGATATGATGATAGGCGAAGACTATCTGATGGAATTTCTTGACAGTTGTGTGCAAGAAATTGTGAGTCACTGTTTATGAGAAACTATAAAAGAAAAGCTTGTGTAAGTCTAAGTTCTCCTCTGTCTCCCGTGTCTCTTTGAACAATCAGAGAATGCAACATTTTGCAATGTTTTTGGACATGAAGTCTTAACTAATTCTTTTCACATAACTTCTGCATTTTTGTCTAGAATCGATACTCGCCAATATTAAAAGCCTTTTTGTCAAGTGTATTTTTTTTCTTTTACACTCTGACCAAGACAAATCCCCCTTATAAAACATGATGCGTACACAGCCTGAACTAATTCATGTGTCGTAACTGGAGACTCCTACTATTCTGATATGTGTTCAGAAACCATTATTTTTGCGGCCTGCAAAAGGGTCTAAAACAGCTGAGCAATGTCCCATTCCAGTTTTCATTTTCTGTCCAAATATGACATACCGCATTCAAACTAAACAAGTAGCTGTCAGTAAACATATGAAATAAACATTTATCCAAAGTATGAACCATCTTTATTCTGTCCGGTGCCTTTTTGCCTGCGCAGTCATTTCTCCTCCGAGGAAAACAACACATGTTGAAATCATTGCTGGTGTTACAGTTGCTTGTCGAGCTCATCATATCTAAATGGCTGCGCTCGCTGGAGTGTGACTGCTCATCTCCTCTCAGCTGTCCTAATTGACTTCAAGGGCTCTCTCGCTCTGTTGCCTCGAGTGGCTGAAATTGGTGTGTGCACATGTGTGTCTGTATGTGTGTGAGAGAGAGCTTTAATAACTATAATCACCGTTGGCTGCATGCAGCTTCCCTCCTCACTCTGTTTTAACCAGACTAACGGCAGATAAAAATACACTCGCAGTACAAACTACACTGAGGAGTGGAAATGGGCTTCAGCATGTGTGCGTTTCATTTAAGCGCATTTGTTTAAGCATGCACATACTTGTGAGGACCACTGTGGATGTTGGAACGAATGTCATTTAATGTTTTTGGGTTTTGTATAGGCTTGTGTTGGATCAAATTACATTCAGTCTACATGGGACAAGGCGAGAAAGTCCACAGAAAAAAGGCAGTGTATTATATATATATATATATATATATATATGTGTGTGTGTGTGTGTGCGTATGTGTGTGTTTGTGTGTGGTACGCAAGCAGCTTGTTTCATGTGGTTGGTGATAAACTGCCGTGACATTTCCCCACTCTAAATCTCTTAAAGAAATTGGGAGGAGATTGCTTGGGAAAGAGCAGATAGTCTGAGAAAGTGCACCCCACACACACACGCAGACACACACACATTCTTGCATTTGAGTCAAGGGATGAACAAAAGCATACATGGCCACACATGATAGCCTTTACCCTTATCTTTAGTCAAATAGGTATTAGCGTTATTTACCTGACCTCTTTCTCCCTCTCTCTTTCTCACACACACACACCAACACTAACACACACTAACACAAGTGTCTAGTTCTGGCATTCCTGGTAATTTCATTCAACCATGCCTCCCTTGGGAAAACTTTGCATGTAGTTTAAAGCTACTTACATTCTTTCCGTGCTAAAAGAGTAGAATCTCTAAGGTTAGGGGAGTTAATTTGTCCTGTACAAATACTTGTCTGCCTTTTCATGTACATTCAAACAAGTGATCAGTCAAATGATCTGGTTGTCCATAAACATCAATGATCACAAAGTACGGAAATAAAAATATGTTAACCGGTATAATTTGTTGGTAGTTCGTGTATACCTAAATATGACTGTCAGCCGTAATCTGGTTAAAGATTTGACTTAATTTTGTCTCCATAAACATGCAGTCATATCCAGCAGGCTGAATATTCTTTAATCTTCGCAGTCACACACAGCCTCTCTCTGGATGCTCACTGCATGTGCAACACTTAACGTAATATCTTTGGCAGGCTCACTTTGCAAGATTTTTTCCAGACTGTGGTGAATTTGAGTAATTCCAAACAAATTTCGATGTAGGTGAAGACTTGCGCTTGACATTGAACATTTGGCCCGGAAAAACTTGATGTGGTTTCACCCATTGTGTGTAAACAACAAGTGAAGTTAATACCCCCCACAGTCGTCTCCGTCAGATGCCAAGATCTCGCAGTTAAGGTGGCGTGACATCCTTGTGCTTTTTGTAATGGGTGCTGAGACTTTCTTTAATAAAGCTGAAAGAGACACACCAGTCCCCACACACATGAATTCAATAATTGTTTGCTCTCGTTTCTCCATCTCTCTGTGGATGACTAATGCCTGATACAGACCAATATAAAAACAATACCTCATCTGAGCGATATGCCAGCATCGACTCCCCGCACCATGTGTTTGGCTTCACATCCCTTGCCTTTCTAAACTTCATTCAATAAATCAGCATGTGGTTGATCTCTCATTTGGACAAATACCCTTTGATAGTTATTCAAAGTTATGTCTTGATTTAGCGTTCCCGGTGGTTTACAGGGTATGCTGTTCTATAAGGACGGAGAAAATGCAGCTACAGTGGAGTAAACATGCGGGATTCATCTTGGCTGCGCCGTAAATTATGATTGATGCTGGAGTCAGAAGTGTGCACATGTTTAGATGTGTGTTTGGTTCCCTACCAGTGCTTGACTCCTTATCTACTTTTATGCTTTAGATGTTTACACACATATCTGACATTGCTCATTACTGCTGGGTGTGCATCTCCTCTGTGTATTTGCACCTGTCAGCTTGTGTTTGCCTTTGCTAACTAAGAGTTTAGACTTCTCCAACTGTGATTGCTTTCTGTATACGTTTGCATTTGTATGAGTGTTTCTCTTTAGAATTTGTTTATAAATGTACACTACAGCTGATCATTTTCATTTTTTTTTTTTAATAACCTTGGCATAGACCTCTATGTCTATACATGTGATGTTTGTTAACTGCCAGTAAATATGCCAAGTGACTGGACTGAACTTCAGCAAAGAGTACCCAATAGGTAAAGAGTAAATTCCCCCACCTCCAGGATACTGGCTTTTTCCCCCTTGACCAGAGCGCACGCAATAATCCCATAATGTTTGGTGGAAGAACTGTGCAACATGAGTGTTTCGAAATTCAAGTTTCAAGGTGTCACATTTATTTATTTATTTTTTAAAATATGCACAGCAGGTTTCAGATTTACAGGCTTACATGTGTGCATAGATTCTACATCTATACATATTAAGGCATGTTTCAGTGTGTACATCTGAGTCTCTTATCTTTCACTTTGCACTTTGTTTACATTTTCTTCTTTTTTTAAGGGTGTTTTATATTTAAATGTTTGTGCAGAATTTCCGCTCTTCTCATAATGACAATAAACACTCTTGATACTTGATTCTTGATTCTTTCATCCAAGTGTGTGTTTCAGGCCAACAGATTGCACGTGTGTTTATGTAATGAGCCAGCATGACGGACGATGGATTAATGGTTCAGATACAGCTGCATGTCTAAACATTTTCTTTGAAAGAATATTTAAGGAGGGTCATGCCAAAACAATTCATAGCCCACATGGTCTCTTTTTGACCCAGCTACAGTCTTCTTTGGCTCTATCTTTCTTTATAAATATCTCTCACTCATCTCTCTACTTCCTGTATCTCTGACTCTTCTTCTCCTTTTTTTTCCATCCTATTTTCTTCTGCCTCGCATCATACACTTTGTTTTACTTCGATCTCCCCCGGCCCCCTCTTTCAGGAGTTTGTCACTCCAAACGTCCTCAAGCAGAATATATAAACACACTTATCAGTTGAGATGTTCTCTCTCCCTTTCTCTGTCCCATCTGGAAAACCTTAGTTTGCGCCGAAATGCATGACAACACACAAAGAGCAGAGAAAAGAATAAAGGAGAAGTATGTGTTGGAGGCGCTGCTCGAAAACAGAAGAGAAATGGAGGCTGCGTCCGCTGCAGGATGGGAGAGGGATGAGTTGTTAATTGTTTGTTTTGGCCGGCTAAGTTGTAACATTTGTGAAATGATGCGTCATAAGCTTTTCAAACTTTTGGTTCGTGTCTGATTCCTTTCTTCAGTCCACTGATTGTTTGTTTAAACGACCTGAGTTTGGAAAGTGCAAGTGTCTCTCTCGTTTACCCTGACCTGATATTCACAGCTACATGTTTACCTCCGTTTAAAGTATCCAACTGTGTTGTTTCTTTTTTTGTCACAATGGTCTTAAACAGTCACGTTATGTATGCTGATATTACTTTCTAATTCTGCATTCCTTTAATAATGATAACAACTTTTCTCTCCATTTCCATCGCTTTAGTCATCTGGAGGACAACCAAATCACTGTTATCGAGAGAGGAGCCTTCCAAGACCTAAGACTGCTGGAGAGGCTGTAAGTTTGCTGTCTTACATTGCTATCTGTGGTGCATGAGTGAGAGAAAGTGTAATCTAAACAGCTGATGCAAAGCTAAGGTGTTTTAGGCATTTACAAAAGCCCAGCAGGCTGAGCACACACACACACACACACACACACACACACACAAAACATGCGTACAAGACCATCTTGTTCTGTAAAGCATTTTGACACAGTGTACCTGCTTGATACCCATCCACTTCACACGCCAACTTGGAATCTCCCATGGATACTCCCTTCTTCCTAGTCTGTGTGTGTGTGTTAGTGTATGTGAGTGTGCGCCCGTCAACTCACACCAAGGCTCCAGTCAACAGAATCGAGGTGTCAGTGTACAACACAACACTTCCCACACACACACACACACGCATGTTTATGACTTGCAGGTCTGATAGGCAGACAGCTTTGTAAGACTGTGATTCTGTTGCATGAGACACAAAGACAGGGTGACGCACTTCGTGTGTTGTGAGATGTTCTGAAAAGAAAAAAAAAAACCCTCAACCTTTTTTTAGCCATTTTTATAGGTGGGTTTCAGGTGAATTAAAACACCATCTGGCTTCAATGTCGGAAGCCTTTAACTGAAGAGAAAAGGCTTATTAAACAGGACCTGGCTGTCTTGACAGTGTTGACTTCACAAGCTGAATATTTCTTATGTAATTCTTCATTTAATTTACAATTGATATCTTTTATATTTCAAAGTGAAACACTGACTTTACACGTGGATGGTATCTGGCTATCTACAGACATCCAGTAGAGACAAAAAAGCGAGACACTGCAGTTAGCTGATTGCGCAGTCGGCGGAATTTTCCAGCCCTGCACAAAAACTTGAGAGACACTGAGTGACGGCAACATGTGTATCTTGTCTCCATGTGGAGATCACACGTCTGATAGGGAAAGCATGAGGGGATGTGCTGCTTAAATGTTAAAAGGCTCCTTAATACAGTGTGTCAGGAAGGGTCAGGGGTTAGAGATGAGAGGGGAAGGCAAAACTGTGTCAAAACTCACACAGGAAATGGTATTTCATTTAGGCTTTTTCAGGATTTGGGCAGTTTTAATGCATTTTATAGAGTACAGTTAAAGTTGTACGCCATAATTAGATACAGCAAGGATGACATTTTGCACTAATGCGGATGTCTGTTTTGGTAAAAGTTGCTGTCGTGTAGTGGCGGTGTAAAAGTCCTACATTTACCTCTTTACTATACTGATAGTGAAACGGTTTTTAAAATGCTTAGTTGACAGGGTGTCTGATGTTGTGCCTTCTGGGGTTAAAGGTCAGAGGTGAGAGGTCCAGGTGCTGAGTCTGTGTGATTTATGGAGTCACAATGTGAAAAACATGGACCTTGCGTAGTCATCTCCTTGGGCGAGGACATTCATTTGTGTCAGTGCATGAATTATAAAGTTGTAGGTCTGACTAAAAGGCTTTGAAAATTCAGAAACTAATTATACACTGTTTTTAGTTATGTGGGTATTTTGCAAAAAGAATAGAAGATTTAGCTTTGCTAAAAAACTAGCCCAGTAAGGTTAGTTCTCTTTAGTCTCCAGACCATTTTCCTGGACTTTTTTTTTTTTTGTGTTACTAATAGGGATACACTTCCAAATTAAAATAATAATAAAAAACTTAAGGAAAGAGAAAAAAACTAGTGCCCATGGACTTGTGGTTTGGTGTCATTTCAAAGGTTCCACATATTCATTATTACTTGAAAATACACAAAGGATTTTTCTCTTACAAACCATAACTGTGCTGTAAGTGAGTGTCTTAAAGTGACTCATAACTGTAAAAGTAGCTGATCCTGTGCTTTATTTTCGTACCAGCAGTTATTTTCTAGGAGCAGGGGTCAATTATTTCAAATGGTGGATGTCTCTTTTTTGGAACGCATTTCTCTTTCCATTGGTGCACACAGGAGTGAAAGTCAGGGTCTTATTATCATTATCGCAGGGGTTACAAGGTTGGTGTCTGTGTCTTCTCCCGCACAGATTCGACTTTGTGACCCCATGACCCTCCACCCTCTTTTTTTTTTTTTTTCCCTTTCCCTTCCACGCCTCGTTTCTCAGCCACATGCTTTGGTAGCCTGATAACACTTTCACTCCCTCAGCTCGCACTGTCCTCATCTATCTCCACTCAGCCGACCCCACCTTTCTTTTGCAGACACAAGCACGCACAGGGAGGCATATCTTTCACCCTAACACACTCCATCTCTTCATACTTTCTTTTCACACACACGTCTTTCAGTCAGTCGACGCCATTCTTTCAGCCTCTCCATCTTCTTCTGCCTCTCATTCCACCGTAAATAACTGCCATGTGTTCATTTTATACTCCATCCAACTTAAACGACTTCCACATTCCGCATGTAAAAAATAAAACGGCATTGGCCATAAGAAGGATCTAGAAACACTTCTATATCATCTGAAAAATGTTGCAAAGTTTTATTGAATCTATTAAGTAATAATAGCAATACTATAAAGTAGATTATACACAGACTGCTGCTGTTAGAGCTTGTATGTAAATAGATTATGTACATGAGAACAATACACCCACATGGTCATAATTAGATGTTTTCATTAACTTTTAATGAAAGCCATCCATGGTTCTATTGCCTTAACTAATAATAATAGTAAAAATGTGCTTGTAGAGATAAGAACCCACGGCTCAATGCACATGTGTCAGTTTTCTGTCACATTTTCTCATGTTTTTCACTCGAAATGATACAATCTGTTTGGATTCGAACGACATTTTGCAGAGCTTCTTGTTAGTGTGTGGCATTTTTCACGGGACTGTCGGCCACATGTGCCTTGGCCAGTGTGGGTGGTTTAAAACAGGATGGATGGTCTTCAGTTTTATAAATGAGAAACATGACGTTAGTATGGATCCTTGGGTAAAGTCTTGGATTTTTTATTTATTTTTTTCCTCTCAGAAGAAAATGGGACGCTAATACGAGGCTAACTCTGATTTTTGTCATTTAGCCAATGCACTTGTAGACTTTCTCCCAGTTGATTCAATTTTTTAATTTTCATTAAAAAAACTTTTACTAAAAACAAATATTAAAAAAATATATAAAAACAATGTAATTTCATTAACTAAAAAACTACTTTATATTGAACATGAACACTTGTTTCTTCTCTCACAGCCCTGCAAAGCAAATACAAAGTTAATAGCAATAAGTGGCTTTAGGGAGCTTAGAGACTGATAACCTGACACACACACTCAAAACACAGTGTGATAACCTGTAGGTCATGATCACAGGAAACCAGTCAGACTTTCCCATGAGTTTGAACCCGCTGACCTCTGAGCTGATTCAATTGGCTGTGTGGTGATTGTTCAGTCAACACAAAAGTACTCTGAGTGATTTATTGGGGTGTCTGCCTCTTTCTGTTCAGGATGAGCATAACTTCTTTTATTTTTGTTTCTCCTCCTATTTCTCCCTACAGTCGCCTGAACAGAAACAAACTCCAGTTTCTCCCAGAGCTTCTCTTCCAGTCCAACCCCAAACTAGGACGACTGTGAGTACACTTTCATTTTTTTCTCCATCTCTTCATCCGCGATCTCCCTCTCTCTCTCTGACTCTCCTCCCGTCACTCCCTCTTTCCTGTTCTGCCTCTTTTGATGTGTTACGTGATCCGTTTGAAAACATGGCCGCGGTGCGATGTCAGAACTTTTATCCGAGTTGAGGGTTTGAGTCCTGCGCCAGGTGACACAGTGCGTCTCTGTGCTCCTGTCGAGAGGTTAAAAAGGCTGTGCGTGTCAGATGTGTGTGTGTGCGCTCGCACAATTTTTAAGAGGTGAAAGTGTGGCTGGAGTGAATGTTTTGCTTGGACCTGTGAGGAATTTTTATTCGGGAATATGGAGTTTTCCCAGAGTATTCAGGGTGTAAGAGCAGGTCATACTGATGCAGTGAAGCCTCCCACTTGCCCTCATTCACTTTCTTCTTCATCTCGCATTCCCAGACATACTCTCTCTCTCTGTTTCTGTCCCATCGGTGCATCCACCCTGTCTACTTGTTTTTTTTTTTTCCTCTGCTTTCTCCATCTGTACTCTTTCTTTCCACTCAGGTTGTCAGGTTCTCTATTTGTCTTATCCTCAGAGAGTCTCTGTCAGCTTAGGCTGAAGGCTGAAACACCTTCTAAACTTTATAGCTATTTACATTGGACTGCCTTCAAGTGAATCTAGAGTTTGCCTCTCAGTGACTTGCTTTTGGTTTTGTGTCTACAATGATTATTTCTGCGTTCCTGAGTTTACATATCATGCACTTGTGCATGCATACTCTGCATTGATGCTGTAGCTGCATGTCAGTGTCTATGTTCTTGTTTTTGACGGTGTGTATGTGTGTTAGGAGATGTTAGAACAGGTAATACCAACGCTGGGACGTTAAATTACTTCTCACTTCTCTCATTCTCTTTTATAATGTTTCCATGAGGCAGAATGCCTTGGAAGCTACTGTAACTTTTCAGTGTTGAAAAGGTGTATTGTTCTGTTTAGTCCTTTGAGTTTCATTTTATTGAGGTTATAAATGATTTTAAAAAAAAAAGAAAAAAAAAAAAAGAAGAAACTTTGAACCTGCATTTAGGTATTAACGATTCATTGCCCAGACCTGAAAACTCTGCACAGATAGTGGCAGCTTTAGTCAGCTTGGATTTGCCATCCAAAGTGGATTCCAATAGCAAGCCAGTGTCATGGCAGTGTCACAACAACACCAAGGTATCAAGTAAAAATACTGCCTTCCATACCAAATATTTAGACATACTTTTCCAGTTTAAACTTTTAAATCCTCGTGCTTTCAGATCTTTGGCAAAAGTCACCTGGACTTGAATTGGAGACGTAGATTGTGCTTCAGTAATGTTGAAGAAGGCTCTGTGGACATTGTTTGACGAGCTGATTTGTCATGAACTTTGGATCCACAGCAAATCAAATCCTTCCCACCGTATCTGCTGTGAATCCAAACTTACAAGATGGAAGTGAAGCAGTTTGAGGACATTTACTCACTTTATTTCATTTGGAGGGCTGAATTAACCATGAAATGCACGGTACATCAGCTCATCTGTCCACGGCGTGTCTCTTCCAATGTTATCACAAGGTTTATCTGCAGTAAATAATAGATCATTGCTGTCCAGTGCATATTTTGAGATTTTCAGTTTTCGAGTTAAACCGATGCATGAAATGCTCCTTTGTGGTTTCAGGCAATTCCCCTGTGTCTACCTAAAATCTGACTAAATTATCTACAAGATTTGTTGCCATGAAGTTGAAACAGGGCTGTTTTTATTTCTTGGAAAGTTCTTGGAAATACGTAGTTTTCATTGGACAATAGCTGTTTACACTCTTTAAAAAAAAATGGCTTGTGTAACATTCTCTTTAAAATACAACACATCCTTGTGTTCAGAACTTTTATTTTGAAACTGAGTAGTTCAAAGTTGTAAGGATAACAAAAACTGCAAATACAGTAATAATTATAGTACTTTATGATGATGACAATGAACAGATTTGTATTTCCTGTCATTTACTCAATGTGATATATTGTGTTGGCAGAAAAGCCACAGACAGATGAAATCTTCTCGGTGGAGTGCACACTGTGAAACCTCTATTTAAAAGTATGGACAGACCGTTCATGTGTTTAATATGTTTGTGGTGGCGTGTGATGTATTGCTGAAGACAGCGAACTAGACTGTAATGGCAGAAAGAAAACTGTCATTTACGTCAACCGTGGCTTCCAGGATCACACGCGGCCGAAGCCCCTCGTGTTAAAGTCGGAGACTCACAGAATAGCAGATGCAAACACAGACGAGCACCGTATTTCATCACGCTCGCACATTTACTCGCACCCCCACTGTGTCATTTATTTTTTCCAACCCTTTTTCTTATTCTTCCTGAGTGACAGTCTTATTTCCTCCACCTCCTGGCTTACTGTTCTATAAAACCCCTAATTGGTCTCGATAGCTCTTATTTATCACCGGTTGAATATGCATCCCTATAGACCTCTCACACAGCTCAGGAGAGTGGAAAGGGTGAATGCGTTCCAAACTTAACATTATAAATCTCATATTCTTTATATCCCTACTTTGCCATCAGCACAATCTAAATTACAGTGTCTGGAGTTTCCTCAGGCTCATTTTCTCTTTCCACTTTTCACATTTTCTTTCTTCCATCTTCTCCGTGTGTTTTCCCCTGTCCACGCTGTGCAAATTAAGGAAGTGGTGGCGATGTGAATAGAAAGGTATCCTGAAGAGAGAGTATGTTAGAGGCAAAGACCGAAAAGGAAGAAATGGATGTTGAATTATGGGAGAGAAAAACTAAAAGTTGGAGGGAGGGAGACTTAAAGAGAGAATAACAGCAGGAGAGTAAGAAGGAGGAGACAGGGAGGTTTGCTGGTGGCTTTTTGGTTTGGGTTCGTAACCTTCCTCTCTGTCGGCCTCGGTTAGATATTAAATGATGGCAGTGTGATAGGAATTACCTCTTAACCCCCCTATTAAAGCCCTGTGGTCTGAGGTTTGGAGAAGGGAGGAGATGGAGGGAGCTGGACTAGCATTAAGGAAAAATAGGCATGGGCTGGAGGCTTTGCTTTTGAGTAGGGGGGCTGGATAAGGACAAGTGGTATCAGGATGGATAATATGTTTTTAGCGTAGTCTTTAATCCCGCTGAGATAAACAAAGTGTATGAATCAATCAGAGTGGTTGTCTCCTTGGAAAAATGTAATTTAACAGTATCTGCGGCTGATGAGTGCCTGACAAAGACAGATGAAGAATAGGTATTGGGGAGGTCATGTGAAGGGAGATGGATGGTCAAAAGGCTGCCGATGGTGGATGAAGGTTGTGAGTAGATGGATGGTAGGATCTGAGTCTGTGGCCCCTCTATGTGCTTGGTAGGGGGGAGAGAAAACAGAAATGGGGATGGTGAGATAGATGGATAGTGGACTGGAGTCTGTGGGTTTGAGCGTGTGCAGTCTGTGGTTGTTTCCCCCCACAGTTTGCAGAGACTGTGGTCTCACAGCACATGCTCCAGACACACACTGATTCACACAGTAAGCCTGAGCTTTGAGTAAAATGCATTTGCTAATAGAGCAATGAATTTCTGGTTTGAAGTGCAAGACAGTCATAGAAAGCTTGAATGGGAAAATATAAGCCATTCGCTTCAGTGCACATTACGCTGTAGCAGGGGTGTTACTTAAAGTAACATGATGGCTGTTAGTCTTCTGTCTAATAACACTGACCCAGCCTGCGCCTCATCCTGTTATCTTCACTTTCTCCTCTGGGAGTTTGCGCGTGTGTGCGCGCATGTTTTATGTGTTTGCGTGCTTGTGAAAGTGCCCCCTCCTGTGCATTTGAACTAGCTCTGGTTTACAGCCAGTGATACTCATGAAAAAACATCATTGGCCTCCATTAAAGCAGCTCAGGTTACGTTTGATTGGTTTGCATGAGTGCATGAGGAGGAAGATGAAAAATTGGAGTAATGTCAGACTAAAGAGAGGTTTCCTCTTGTCCTTCACCATTAGGGCTCTAGTGGGACCTCCGATGATGGGTATTACATGATGCAGAAGGTGAACTTTGATCGTGTTTCAACACTCACGGGCAGTGAAGTACTATAAAAGCTCTGTTTTACCATGTAGCTGGAGAATCACTGTGCTACTACCCAGTTCATTCCGCGTTCATAAAAAAAGGGGTTTTGAAGCTACAGCTTTTCCTGGTCCAGTATGAACAGTAACCATTGTGGCTAATGTTATCAAACTTTAGCAGAGCTATTGTTGTACGATGAGTATTTGTGAGTCGGTGGGCTGAATTGTGGACATGGGCCTTCTGAGGGTGTCCTGTGGTGTCTGGCAACAGAATGTTGAGGGGAGGGGGCCTCTGTGGATCATCCCACAGACACTTGATCAGTTTGGGATCTAGTGAAGGCCAGGTCAACACCTTGTGCTGTTCTTCATGTTTTTTTCCTAAAGCGTTTTTGTGTGTGTGTGTGTGTGTGTGTGTGTCACTCTGCATCCTGCTGGGGATGGCTGCTTCCATTAAGGAGTGTCATTGCTATGGGGTGGGGGTGCCTGGTCTGGTCTAGGTGGGTGGTACATGTCTAAGTAACATCCACATGAATGCCAGGTTCAAAGGTTTCCCAGCAGAACATTATATTGTCACAAGATGGTCAATGTTATACACTTCATCCGTCATAATGTTGTGGCTGATCAGTGTAAATCAGTTTTATTGCAAAAAGCATGCTCAGTCTACAGTAGAAAAACCTTGTGAAAAAAAAAGGAAACACACATTTTCCAGTTAGATAACATGTACCGGGATAGTAAAGCTTGTAATCCTTGTGTCTTCTTTAGCTTTTTCCTCCTCTATAAGACTGCTGCTTTCCTCCATCAGTGTCCTCGCTGCACCCCATAAACTACATCACAGTGGGAAACCAGAAGCCAAACTTTAAGACTAAAAAGGTTATTTGGAGGCTTAACAGAAAGAGAGAAAGTGAGCTGGCATCCAGAGGGAGGCTAGTGAAGGATTTTATCCAATCAGAGTGTCCTTGAGAATGATGCTTCATCCCTACATGTTCACTGACTGTAGACCAGGATGGATAAAAGCATTAGATAAACACCTAAAACTGTTTAGCAAAGGCTGGGAAAAAGAGCTAGCACCGGGAAAGTGAAACTGGATCAAACAGGAGTAAAAGACAGGAAAAATGACCAGCGTGATTCTAATGGTCAACAAATCATGACCTGGAAGGTTGCCAGTTTAAATCCCTGCACTGATGACTGCATGGTAATGAGATACACTCTTCAGCACCATTAGGTTACCCTTGTGCAAGCTACTTAACCTCCAAATGCTGCAGTGTAGCTTCCAGATGTGAAAGTGTGGTCCTAACCCTTAATGGTTACTGTAAATACAACTCGCTGGTTCAGTCGGGGGAAAAGAAGCCGGACAAAGAGAGAGGAATGAGAGAGGGAGGGAAGGTTGAAGTAGCAGGGGGTCATTTGAGATGTCTTTTCCTCCTAATTAAGTTAATGGAGAAAGACGAGGAGGTTGCCTTTAATCTTGGCTAATTGTCCATTTAGAGGCGACTGCAATGGTTTACCTGCTGGAATGTTATGGTTAGTGTTACAGGAAGTGGGCGCACGCTATGTGTCCGGTGATTGGCTGCGACGGACTGGGCCTCACCGGCGATTGGTGGGAACGCTCTGGAAGGGTGAGGGGTGCACGTAAACTGTCTGAACTCACGTGTGACTGCTCTTTTTCGTCATTATCTGATTCGCTCATTGACTTTATTTCTTTTTACTTTTTACCATATGGACTCTCTTTCCGACCCACACTCCTGCACAAGCAGAACACAAAGCTTTGATGTCGGCATTGCTGTCAAGAATTGTGAGAGAGTGTTCTTGTCACTAGGCTCCCGGCCCTTTGTTTGGTTTTCATGACACTGGGTGCCGGAGAGAAACAAATAAGTCTCGAATACACAAACACAATATATATCTCTCTCACGCCACCTCTCCCACTGATTCAACACCACAGACACTGGCTGTAGAAGTGTGGGTCTGCGCTGTGGAGTGCAGTTCAGTGTAGCGTGTGTGTGTGTGTGTGTGTGTGTGTGAGAGAGAGTGTGTGTTGGAGCATTGCAGACTTTATACCAAACCACACACCCACGACAGAACTTACTAATAATTAAACATGACTCAGAAGTACAAACCATGGTATGCAGCTGCACCACAAGGCTTGTAGGACCTGACACGCAGCTGCGCCACAAGGCCCATACACACCAGTGAACTGTGTGTGCATTTTTAACATGTTTATCAATCTTCTTTATATCCAGACTTAAAATCTTACTGTGTGTAATTGCTCTCTAAACCAGGGGAAAACACGCCATTTGATTAAAATGGCAGCAGCAGCTCTCGCGTGACACTGCACCAGGAAACTCTTAGGCTCCGCGGTGATATTCTTCGGGTACTTCGGGAAAGGAAGACTTTTTCAAGAGGAACGGGTCTGCTGCTCCTCTAAAATAAGTCTGCTCACCGTGGCTTGCGTTTGCGTGTTTCCCACAGCTCGGGCGGCAGTGTGATTTTGATGCAAGACATTTTTAGATAAACACACACTGCAGAGTGTGACAACTGAGAGAAAGAGAGAGGGAGAGCAAACAAATTATACTGGGATATTTTTAGAGATTTGGCTACACCTGGACAATTTCCATTCGATCATGTGTGCTGTCTTAGATATACTGTACTGTCAGTGCATAATGCTCTGTTAAATACATGTTTACCTGTGCTTGTGTGCGCTTACATTCCTGTGTCAGTGTTGACTGTGGAAGTTGGATTTCCTCAGCATCACCACCAGTGAGAGTTCACCTTAAGTGGCATATACTGTATTCAGGAAGAGACTAGCAGCGATGTGGTGCCATGGGATTTTAATGTGGATCAATGAGTCGGAGCAATACTGGACCTTGGCGATGAGAAATGGGTGGGTACCAAGTGGAACTAATCTCAGTTTCAAGACAACGCGACATATACGACAACCAATGGGAGTGTCCGATATAACGGACTGACATATGATGCAAACGCAGGATTCACCAAATGTTTACTACAAGGCAACACCATTTTCGACTTTCATTCCTACCACCAAATTCTCCATGCTGAAAACGGCTGTGTTAGGGCAACCCAGAAATATATAAGATTGTTAGCCATGGTAGATGGTCTTTCTACTTATTGGTACTCAAAGGGCATTACAGTCACAGACACATTCACACAACTGCCATGCAACCAGAGCCTAGAACGCCGTCTGATGTCAACTACAAAGCAATGTAGTTGGGTGACGAGCAAATCATTTTACATGTAGATCAGGCTATAGTCAACATTTGGCTGGTTACCAATGAATCTTTCAAGTCTGTGTCACTTATTGTAGATACATGGGACAGTTATATGAATGGAAATATGTAGTCTCTATTCCTAACTTTTCCTTTATTTCTTGTGCATTTAATGTTGTCCAACGCTGTGACCACATTTAGTAACTATTTCACCTTCTCGCACAAGTTTTTAGTCTGAATGCACAAGTTAAGCAAGGTTCTCTTCCTGTGAAAGCAATCAAGAGTCCAAAAGTCATAAAGTCTCAGTATGCAAGTGTGTAAGTGTGAATAAAACAAGCCAGAGTCTTCCTCAGCCGGGCAGAATACACCAAGCAGGCGGTCTTTAAGTTCACAGCAGCAACACCGTTCCCTTTCAGCTGCCTACTTTAGCAGCTAGCCAGCTAGCTAGCTTGCCGCAGGGCCAGAACCTATGAAAGGATTGTGGGAGGCTGCGTGCCTGTTGATTTTTATTTTTTTATATATATATATATATATATATATGGCAAAGTATTTTTATATGTTTACACTGAAATAGCACAGAGGCAGCATGTGGTAGTAATTTCACCTCACAAATAAAGGTGATTTGAGTGTAACCGCCCGGCTCCTAGTACACATACTCTCAGACTTTCCTGTTTACTCCAACAGGAGAGATGTGTCGATACATACTGCAAATCCATGTGTGTGCATCTATGCGTCTGTATTTGCGTATGTCCGTGATTGTGATCAATGTTGCATGTCTTAGTCAGTGCAATTAGCATATATATATAGGTATAGAGCTATACAGTATGTGGCATATGCTTGATTAAACAAGCCCATGTGTGTAGTCCTTTATGAATGCTACATAGTTTAGTAATTTGTGTGTCTACTCGGCCTCCTTATTTGCCTATATGTTTGTAAATGTCTTCCATTTGTTTGTACATGTCCACTTATATGTGCGGCTCTCTGGTTTCGCTCGGGTGTGTGTAAGTGTGTCAGTCTGTACGTGTTTTCAAGAAGAGGCAAACTTGATACGGGTCCAAGCGTACTCACACAGTGTTTGTTTAATCACAATTTAGGTTTACATGAGAACGCTAATCGAAAACAGACGCAGCTCACTGGAAAGCTGGAGGAGGAGGAGAGGGAAGGAGAGAAGTGAGAGAGGGCAGGACATGACTGGGGGAGGTTGGTTAACAGGTGAAGACAAGAGAAAGAGTGAACGGAAAAGACAGAACAGGAGGAGATAGAGGCGATTAGGGGAAGCTGGAGGATAAAATAGGGCAGTGGGTAATTTCTCCAAATAAGAAAATAGGGGCTTTTGTTGATTGTTGACCTCCTTTTTCCTTCTTACGGAGCAGACTAATGATCTGGCTCTGGTTTCAGATGCTTTATTTTTCCTAAAGGATGTTTTAAAACCTGGCAACTGGCTACTGGCCCGCTTGTGTGTGTTTTTGTGTGTGCAAGGGGTGTTGGTAGGTTGCCGTAGTAAAAGCACAATGGAGTGATAGACACACAACACTTCATTACTGACAAAAGAAAAAGCACTAAACCAATAAAATGCCACCCCATAATTAGGTTCATGCGTCTAAATGATAGAAAAGACCGGTTCTTTCCCCTGCAACACTTTCAGTTCAATGTGTCTTTAGCAATTTTCATAGTGTCACGGGCAGCGCAGTGAATGACTCATAGAGGTAAACGGAAATGTTCAATCACGCAAAAATTCTACCTTAAGGTCGATTTCATTATAATCCACAGTACCATTATCAGATGTGTTTTTTGGTGTCCTCATGTTCTATTGTGATTTAAAAATATAATGGTTTGATTTCATGTTACACCGTAAATCTTTCTTTTCAAATAAATCTCTTGCAGCGGCCGACACTGACTTACATTCCTACTGCTGTTGTAGCGTCACTGTGATATAATCTAAAGGTGCCTGTCTTCAATCACCTACTGCCAAATTAAGGACAAAACGTACGTTTCCAGATTTAGGGAGGCAGGTGGACTTTTACTCCGTATTAATTGAAGCTCCAGCTTAGGGTGGGGTCCCAAAAGTGTTGAAACGTCTCTGTGAGTGGAGAATGCTGTAACATACGTCTGGAAAAAGATGCTGAACAAGAGCTGCAAAAAGAGCTGCTCAAAGTCTGAAATTTTGAGCTTGGGAAAACCTCTGTGAAACAAAAAATGACAGACAATTACAGCCTTTTGGACAAATCTGCACCTTGCTATGTAATCAGCATCAATACAGAGGGCCTTCTGTGAACAAAGGCAGAGGCCAAGGGTGAATTTCATTCAGGTTTCCTTTAACCACAAACATAACTCCCATGCACAGATACTGCAGAGATGTCTGAGATCATTTAGTTGCCAAGCCCGCGTTATTAAATTGCCTGTCAAGATCAATTTTGACTCCACTGTAGAAGGTAAAAGTGTGTCATTTTAAGAAATAAACTAACGTGACTTTGAGGGTCTGTAGATTTCATTATTAACGTTTTGATTATTAAAATCAGCTGATGTCTACAAAACGACTTGGAGTGCATGCTGTGAATAGTTTTCATCACATTGGTGTTGCTGTTTCTTCAAAATGACTACTCCATAAATGGAAATATTGACATAGGATGTTTGAAAAAAACTGACTTAACTTTTAACTTATGCACCCACTTCAGATGCTTGGACATATTGCAGATATATTGTACGGTGTGACTGACATTCGGGTTTAGTGAATGAAAGTCAGTGTGTCGCGTTTTCACTTTGTGGGAGGTCTACAGCCTTCTTTGTTGACCATTATTATGGCTACAGACTACATGGCTGGAACTGGCTAATGTCTCGAACACACATGCAAAATGTCTCCGCGTAAGAATGCTTTCTGGGTATGAACTCGCAAGAGAATGTGCGTGCGTGTGTACGCTTCAGCTCGTGATTTATACTGTTTACGTGAGGTCTGATTGTTACAAATGAACCAAAACTGTTATTATTGCTTGGGTGTAATCAGAGTCGTGTACACACATATACACTTGCGTGAAAGGACCCGCAAACACTCTCTGTATCTTACTGTCACACACACAGTAACAGAAACAGTACAGATATACACATGGAGCCACGTACCGCTTTGGAGAGACACAAACAAATACAAGCCAGCTCTGCCTCTCTTTTCATCTCTCCTCATCTGTCACGCTGTCACACATTCTTGCAAAGGTCGGGATAGCGATGTGGCAAGTGTTTCGTAACTGAATGAAGAGTCAAGGAAGCGTATTGGTGAGATGTAAATCCTGATTAAACTGTATTTTAATATATGTAACACTCTTTTTAGCTAACCTAATGGACTTCTTCTAGTGTTAGAGACTCAGATAGCTGAAAAAAACGAGCACATTGAACTATGTGATCAGTGTGAAAATAAATACGATCTTGTCATACACAGCAGTTTGCAGCACGGTCTAGATTAACAAGTATACATGTTCAGGTAGTGTGTGAAACATGTCAAATCACACATTGTTTTCTATGTAAACCACCACACTGACGGTTTCTTAACAGGCATAATGGTGTTTTGATGGACGCGGATGTGTTCACAAAGACATTTAATCCCATTTGCACCTGTGAACTCCACATTTCAGCCGCTTTTTGCTTATGATGTGTCTTCAGCAGGGGAGCTTCAAATGATCGGTTTCACATGACAAAGAGTGATTGAAGGAAGTTTATTGCTTGATAAAACCTGTTAGAGATTGAAGAGAAGGGGTGATGTAGGGATGGAAGAGGTGAGAGGGTGGGGGGCATGTCTCAGGAGGATATGGCTCCTTGTCCCCCTGACTCCTGCAATGAAAGGGGGAGAAGGGAGCAAAGAAACGAGAGGTGTGGAGGTTAAGAACTGAGACAATCAGAAAGAGAGGGTTTCGACTCGCTTTCATAGGTGAGCGATGATGCACGGTGTGATCTCGTTCCTGGACGCACGTTATAATAACATCATTTAAGAACACATGTCCCCTGGAAGAACAGCGTTCACTTCTCCAGTGAGGTATGAGAAAGTTGCCAAGGAGCACTGAAACTGCTCTGGCAGCCCTCGGTGGAACAACACCTTGTGCTGATTTTTCCTTTCATTTCATTGTTTCAACATTGGGGGAAAAGAAGAACATTTTAAAAGCGAGCCTGCACACTTCTGTTGAAGTGCTGCGAGGGTTTATGAAACAAAATGTTGGCGCACTGTCCGTAGATATGCGGAGACTTGTGAAGAAGAGAGGGACGAGGTGGAAAGAAAAAATACTGACATAAGGATTTAGATTTACAGTGCGTGGAGAGGCAACAGTGAAACTGGAGAGGGGGATGGAGATAGAGGAAATGAAAGACTCAGCAGAAAGACAGGGAGAGAGAGAGAGAGAGAGAGAGAGAGACAGCCACATGAATGGGGTAAGACGAGATTTAACCAGGCCTCTTCTAAATACAGAATGCCGCAAAGCCACTTTAAAACCTGCACAGATATATTTATACGTCGCATACAAACACTGACAAAAAAAACACTTCAGAACTGAATACACACTGATGGTATTCGCAGTTCCCCTGTTTCTGCCTCACTCTACCTCTCTCTCCTCCTGCCGGTGTCTAAAACAGACGCACATGCACAGACACACACACACACACCTCTTGTGTGCGCGGGTGCACTTGTGTGTGTGTGTGTGTGTGTGTGTGTGTGTGTGAAAACAAACCCATACAGACAACCCTAGTCAGTCTCAAACATGGCTTTCCAGATTTATTATGTAACAGTTGGGGCTCCACCTGTTGAATTCAAACAGAAAGCTTTGAACTTTTAAATAGCTCCACATTTTTTAGTTCAACATTTACCTTAAAAACATTTACATTTGTCATTTGAGGTTAAAGTTTTTATGTCAATAATGTTGCATATAAAGCATAGTTTATAGCTGAACCTATCCAAATAAAGACATGCTGCAGTGTAAAAAAAAAAAGGTTAATGTTGTTTGAAAAATCAACGAAAAGATAACTTACAGTGAGCGTGTAAGAGATGGTTATTTTTAGGTTGAGAAAGATAATTAAAGATCCTAAAAAGCCATGAAAGTTTGTATACATTGCTCCAGTCTGGTTACAAACATGAGGGTTTATCTTGTTTGGGTTGAGAATTCTTCTCACGGCCGAAACGTGGGTGGACGTCAGTGCGCGTTGTACGTGCATGTGTAAATAGTGTGAGAAGCATAGTATTAGGTGTTTTGTTGTCTCAGCATGAGCTAAACATGCGAAACGAGAATGTGCATCTGTATGTTTAAGAAATATGAAACCATGAAAGAATCCACATTCCTCTTCTTTTCTCCTTCATTCTGTTTTATTTTATGTTTATATGGCTTTAATTTTGACAGGTAAAGTAATTGGGTAACCTGTCAGAGGTGTTTACTTGTGTGGGTACTAATTGCCCACACAAGTACTAATTGTTGTGTGTGTAAGCGCATGTGCATTTATTTTCTGTGTTTGTGCAGTAGGAGCATCTGCTTTTGACTCCCTGTGTGTTATAGTTTATGTGGGCATGGTTTGAGTGATTATGTGTCAGTACTTCTCTGCCCCCTTTATATATCCTTCTCTTCTTCAAGGTATGCGTTCATCTGCAAGAAAGCTAAATGTGACTTACAAACTCATAGATGCTTAGGCTTACACACAGACCAGAATAAAATGTGTAGACAGATAAAAGAAGTGCATATATATTTAGAAATCAGAATAAAAATAGAAACAAACAGCGCTCGGTGGCGGAGTGGAGAATATGCCCTGCCGCACACATTGTTCTCCTGTCATCTTGAATTTTGGTCACTTTTACAAGCGCAGCGTCACGCTCGTGGTGTAGCCCCATGGCCTTGTGTGTGGCTCAGCATGCCTGTGATAGGTTTCTGTTTCAATCAAAGACAATAGGCTCCAGTTGCCTGGCCGCTAATTTGTAGCTTCGTTTTATAAGGCCACCAAGTCACCACAGCCTCCCTGGTATAAAACAATAGAACTGACTCACATCCAGCATCGTTTAGATTGCTTTACTCTTCTACTACTTGTGCAAAGTTGCTCCAGCTTTACATAACCTTTTGCAGTGATTACACTAAGTGTGAAAGTTCAAATCTCTACTGAAACCTGTTCTCCAAGGCTTCTTCTCTAAATAAATCTGTCAGCCTGTTTTTTTGCTGTAGTTATGGCATCTCCCTTGGGGTAATTTGTATAATTTTGGCAATGCGACACAGTTGTAGTGTAGCGAGATGCATGATTCAGTCCAGTTGTGCCAAAATCCAGCTATTGGTGACGATATAAAGTAACAATGCATGATGCATAAATGGATGAATGTAAAGATGAATGAATGTAAAGATGAATGAGTGTGTGACAGTTTCATTTTGCAATTTAAAGCCAATTACTCTGTCATCATAACCACATGCCAGATTGCTCATTATATTTGGGAATAAATGTAAACCTTCTGTTGTCAACTTTGTCAAGCTTGAAATAAACTCTAACGTACTACCCTATAGATCTACAGTATGTGTGTATGCTTGATACAAATGGCCCACTTACAAATAGATAAACAGAAAAACACATACCCTCTATCTAATAAACTTCAGGATCATTCTGTGTGGTTGTTATACTAGATTCACGATATTCACACTGGTTCCACTAAAGAGCCACCTCTATAGGTACAGTATTTGGCCCCCCCAAAAAACGAAAGTGGGACTGTGGGAGAAAGAAAAACAAATTTCGAATGCCAACAGGAGATGATGATGATGATGATGTTGATAATGATGATGATGATGATGATGATGGCAGAGGGATGTTTGATGTACGGAAAAGTTTGTCTCCACCGCTGAACATCAATAAACTGGCAGCTGCTCTTAGCAACACAGACAAAAGAGAAATAAACTGTGGAGATAGAGACACATTCCAAGAGAAAAAATGATCACAACTGACGCAAAGAGCAAAGACAAGGACGGAAAGAGAGAGAGAGTAGAGAATGGAGGGCGAAATAGAGAGAATGAAAGAAAAGAAATGAAATAAAAAAAGAGACCATATGAAAGAGGGAGAGCGCAGTGAGACTTTAAACAAAGAAGGACGGATACAGTACATTTACATGCAAGGAATCGGGTTGCTGGTTACTGTAAAATCAGTGGTTGACAGTGTTCTTTGCAGTTCTCCCATGTCTGAAACATACTTTGAAATGATAGACAAGAAACATCCTCCTGATGGCATAGTTTCCTTATAATTATTATTTTTTTAACTTATCCTGGTCAGAGCATTTCAAGATTTTTCCTTTTAACGCAATGTGTCTCAATTACTGAAACGTTCAGACGGCAACTTGTTTAACCACAGAAAGATGATTTATTATCAGCTCCAGTTTTAATCTGGCTTCGTGGAAATGCATTTTGAATACGAGGATGCAGTGTTAAAATGTCCTTTAATATCACAGCTGCCCCAGATATTTCTACTGGCAGCAGCGGTTGTCATACGCATGCATACGTGCAAAAAGCACATCTGGAAAAATCCACCAGGGGAAATCTGTTTCTTATAACCCCTAATATGATTACAGAAATCAGATTTCTTGTTTACATGACATTGTAGTGGTTCAGACCAGTTGAGACATCAGAACATTGGAATCAAAAGTTATAGTAACCCGGTTACTCATTGCACACAAATGCTCTCATAGTTGTAATTATATCTAAAGAGACACACACATAAAAAGCAGAGAGACAGAGCCATAAAGAATCAAAGAGAGCCATGCTGACAGAAGTACCAGAAAAAAAAGCATGTGTAATATCTAGGCACACACAGACCAGAACAAATAATCATGTTGTTGAGAGTGAGACGGAGAATGTCTGGGATGGACATATGCTGCAGAGGAAATGACAGAGCGAGCCTGCGAGACACAGACACAGGAAAATCAGGAACCTAAGAGAGGGAGAGCAAATAAATGCCGGCATCAGTTAGTATTCGCGAGAGACCAAGCTAAATAAACAGCCACAGGCGTCAAGTGGCGCAGAGCGCTACTGAAGTCCGCGCCACCCACTGCCTGGTGGTCACTTTCAAGTGGTCACTTAAGAGATGATGTCACTGGCCGCTCCTTGGCTGCGTTTCCACTGCTCTGCTACAACTGTTTCAGCTCTTCTGGCTCTGTGAGAGGATTGACGGGCTGATTCACACCACATGTGTCCAACCAAAATCAATTCAGTGGCACCAAAGGTGTTGTTTTAAAATCAGCACATCAAAAGTCTTCCTGTAAGCTATGACATGTCTTCATCAAGATACATGATGTATCTGTGATACATGATGAAATGTGATAGATTAGAGATAGTCTGTAGGGAAGCAAAAGGAATCAACCCATTACTGCAACTGTTTAGGGTCAAACTGTCTGTCATGTCATAGTTTTATGACGCTGTTGGAAAGCAAACATCTTCTGAAGAAAATCTGTCTGTCTTTGGTAGCAGACACAGCGTCTGTTCTTTACAAGGTGTTGGACACACTGCTGATGAGATGTTGGCTGACAAAAGCATGAGCATGTCTGCTCACACACACAAACATACACATAAACGCATAAACACATTTGTGTCACCTTGCTGACAAGGTGCCCACTGATCCTGCTGCCATGCATTTATGTGTGTGTTTGAGTGTGTTACACTACAATGCCTTGTGCTAGCCAGAGAGAAATCAAACACGTGCGTTAGGTTTTCTGGCAGATTGTACGGGCATTCATAGCCAATGAAATCATTCTACAAGCTCACTAAGTGATACAAAAGTATAATGATGCCAAGCCCGTTAAATAATTGTATTAAATAAAAATGACCATTGTTTAAAGCATAAAATGAAAGTTGGAACAGTTTTGTGTTTTACTTTATCTTATTGGACTACATGTTAACATAAGAGCTATTATCAGTAATTAGTTTTGGTATTATTCAAGGAAGTATTCTAACTTTTAATTGGTTTGGGTCTTTCCTTATCTTCTGGGCCTTCATTCCTGTCCTCTTTCTGACATTTTTGGCATTTCTTCCATATTTGCTCGGAGTGAATCAACTCTGAGTCACACAGACATCTGGCTTTCATTAGACTGTCTTTGTAGGGTTATTATGATGAACAAACGGACAGACATGAACGCATGCACACAAATACACAAACACAGACAGGGGACCATATGGATCCTCTGAAGTCTGGAGTGCATGTGGTCACATTATTTTGTGAAAGGTGTCCAGGCACTGTTGTAGGGGATAAACTTTAATGTGTGTGCATGTGTGTCATGTCTGAAAGAGGATTCATTTTCTGAGTAATGAGCCGGCGTCGTATCAACAGCAAGAGGATGTGTAATTGCGCAGCAAGCTCTCTGCTGACAAGATTAAGTTAGGACTTCCACTTCAGATTTTCAAAACCAGAAGTACATTAAAGAAACAAAAAATGATGGGAAAATGTTCCAAAACGGAACTGTATCTTAAAACTGGGAGTGGTACAGTCATGTAGATGTGAAAACTTTACATTCCTTTCCAGGAATCTTAAATCTTCTTGTTAGGTTGTAGAAAAATGTTGACCAAAAGTGGCCTGTTTACCAGTTGTGTCATAATTACAGTTTGTTTCTTGCTCAACATTCTTCTTAGCCAATCTTAACATTTAAATATTTGCATTTTCATGACAGCTTGGCAGACTCTAGCGCTTTGTTATCTGTTCTTTCCCAGTTAAAAATGAACTTAACATAAATTCTTATTGAGATATTGTCAGGCTTATAACACTGCTTCGCCAAGAATGACCTCACCTTGACCAAGTCAGACAATCAAATCACAAAAGCATAAATCTGTGGACTGGAGAGTACTCATCGCAGATTATCATTGTTGTCTGATAAAAGGCCAACACTCAGACAATCAGACGGGAGCAAAAACTCAAGAGGCGTCGCTGACGTCACGGACCCACAAACACAGAGGATTGTGGGAGGCATAAAGGCGGGAAGAATTTAACATCGTTGGCTTTGAGAGACTGCAAAGATGCCAGAGATTTGTGTGTTTACATTTCAGTGGATCACATTTTGTGCGTGTTTGCGCTTTCTCAGAGTTTGTGTGCCTTTTTTTTATGTGTGCTTGTATTCACCGGTTTATGTGTGTATCTGATGACATGCAGTAATGTCATGGAAGGCGAACATAGCTATGCTCTGAAGCTGTTCTGATTTTAATTAGCCCCGTCTCGTTAACACACACACACACACACACACACACACGAGCAGTTACACACTCCTTCCTGGAACACTGCAGACCTACCACACTCATATATGGATTATGTTTTAAATGACGGGAATGAGGCTTTGAACACACGCGCAGACGCACACACACAAACAGATGCACACTTTGGGGCCCTGATGCCCGCTTTCTTTGAAAACCTTGCCAAGTCTAGAGTGGCAGACATTATGTGTGTGCGAGAGTATGTGTCTGTATGTTTTTTTGTGTGTGAGCTCCATTCTCATCATCTAAAACATATCAGTGTGTATAATTACAGGCCTCCGGTTGGCCAAAAACATCTTCTGGAGCCAATTGGAGTGTCTAAGTACTCAATTTAGAAAACGCAATAGCAACAGTATTTCAGCAAAGCAGTCATCATCATCATCACTGATTTTCTTCATCATGATGATCATCAGCATTCGTTATCTTGAGTAGGTTGTTTTCGGTTGATTTCCTTCAAGCCAGACTATTCTTTATCCTCACATCTTTTGTAGGTAAACTTGTTGTATTTGTGTCCGTTGCGATCTTCCTAGTGACACTTTTTGATGCAATCATTTGATGCACGCTGACCAAACTCAATTCCCATGAGGATGTTTTTGTGCATGCGTGTAGAAGAAAATCAAAATGCGAGCCCCGGCCAATGACAGACGAGAGTAGACAGAAGACTGAAAGATAAATGCCAGAATGTGAGAAAGGGATAAAGAGTAAACGAGAATGAGAGAGTAAGTCAACAATCAACACTGACATAAATCACATCCCGCTCCTCTTTTCTTCTCTGCTTGTTTTTCTTCTCCTATCCACTCCTCTGCTCTTTGTCTCCACAAACATTTGCTGCCAAAGGCTGACATCCAGGAGAGGCGCAGGTCACCCCCTAAACTATGCTGTCCTGACATTTCTGAAGTTATAGATCATGTTGGAAACACTCTCACACTCACAAAAGCATGTGGCTTGAAATATATCACCTTAAAACAGACGGGAGTTCGGCATGTGGTCCAGAAGAACGTTTTCACTGGGACATGTCTAGATTTGACAAAATATTACAGTGCTTTGCCATTGTATTTTCTGCTCAGCCTAAATTGTGGCATCTCCGATAGCTTTTATTTTGTGTCCTACTCCCCAGTGCAGATACAATCCTCTCACTTGTCTTCTCTGGCATTTTTTGGATAATTGGAGTTCCTTCTAGCCCATTGTGTGTGCCTCCAGTTCAAAAGTTTGACTCTTTGTGTCCGACAGCAGCACTGCCCTGTCAGTGGGCTTCATGAGTGCTTGTCTTGTTCGAAGTCCGTCTCGGATTTCGCTCTGTCCATTACAGATCGTCAGTGTAGGTGTAAAATTGTGTCAGATATGAAATTACTGACACCACCTCTTCGCTTTTCTAATGAGGTCCTAAGTCTAAACAGTCTTTCTTTCATAGTGACCGCTGCAAACACAGTGAGGCATTTTTGAATTCACAAATGTGTTTTTCATAATTTTGTGCCTCGACATTATCACAAATATATTATAATATATTATAACAAATCTTCTTGTGTATCCTCCGAGCGAATACAATCTAAAGTTAGTTCTGCTTGTTTAGATTCTGATTATGTCCATTAGTGGCCCTTGCCTTGGGTTGCAGTATAAATCATGCTTCTGTTTGAAGTGTCAAGATAACTGCAGAAACAAATTCCCTAAAAGTATCCCTGGATTTAAGCAAAGAGAGACTCGGTATTAAATGGTTCGCTTTGAGGTTTAAAACACTTAATGGGCAATAAAAGGAACGTCTCTCTTCCCCTCTGATAATCCGTCTTTTCCTCTAGAGTGTTTCCTACTCTTTGTACTGCTGTAAGTCACTTCTACCACACACACACACACACACACACACTGCAGACATACTATACACTCACTTACAGACCTTCTATTAATCACCGGTCTAATTCTGGAGGTAGATGTAGTAATAATAGCAGTTTCAGCTTTTTGGCGGTGCTCCCCTGGTAAATAGACCATTCTGCCTTTCCGGAAAAGCCTGTGAGATGAAAGACTCCTCAAGGAGCCACGTTAATGAAATCTGCTGAGTGAAAACTGAACTGGGAGGAAGGGCCCTATACCTGAAAACACACACACACACACACCCACGCACGCACACACACCCATTCACACGCGAGCATAAGCAAGCTCCGTGTAGGTAAGGAGGCATTCAGAATCACACACAGAACATACACACAGGTTTGCTTTGGAATATATATATCCTGACGTGCATGTGTGCACACACACAAACGCACACACACACACACACCTGACTGCAGTGCTGAGGGAGTTCCCTGCTGTCTGCAATGGGTCAGTGAACAGCAGCCATGCAAAGACAAGTACCGACCTCCTGTCTATTCTGTTCTTTCTCTCTCTCTCTCTCTCTCTCTCTCTCTGTTTGTGTGTGTGTATACTCATTGTGCGAACAAAACCCTTTTTACACAGTTACATTATGCTGACCCTCCCTTTTTATTTTTTGAGGCTAAAAAGCAGGTCCCTCAAAATGTAAATCATTAAAATTTAAGTATGAAGACTTGGTTTATTCTCCAGGAAACGAGTGTCAGTCAGTGTGTGTGTGTGTGTGTGTGTATGCGGTGTGCTTGCATGTGAGTTATTTAGTGTAGTCACTCATTTACACAGCTTTAAATGCATCCCTTAATTAGCCCTCAACCTAATTGGCCTAATCACAACTCTGACAACCTCTGCTGTGGAAACAGTTGCCATGACGGCGCAGTCAACTTTAGCAGATAGAGTATCTGGTTTTGTATTTGTTTACTTCGCTGAGAAAACTTGAGGGAAACATGGTAGCGGATATTTTCGGGTTAAAAAAAAAAAGTCAAGGATATTCATGTTCAACATTTTAGGTTGCAACAATGCATTTATGCGTGAGGGCTACTTTGAAAGTAAAGGCAACTTTGCATTCTCTTTTGTCCAAACACCTGTTTTATGTTTCTCCTGTAGTTATGGTTGTGTGTTATTAAAGAATCAGATTCCACCACTAATTGTAAAGTATGTAAGAGCACTTCCCTAATCATTTCCAGGAGCCATCCTTACTAAAACTATAATTTAACTTAAAATACGTTTCCAGTGGTTGCTAAACAGGTACACTGATATTTGCGTTGTTTTGAGCATTTCTTTTGAAGGTTTGGGTCAACCATAAATGAGCCCGTATCATTTTCTCTCAGTTTAATGTTCTGTCTAGATTTCAGTTATTTTCTAGCACTGGGCTTTGACCTTTTCTTTTTCAGGAAGTAGTCTTGGATTGTATGTCTTTCTGTGTGAGATGATTCTGTCAGATTTAATACTTTCTTAGTGTTGAAGGAAAGGTCAAGACAATAACCTTGTCACTGATTCACATACTTTTCAGTCTTGTTCTGTGTGACGCAGCTTCGCAAAAACTAATGCTAATTGCTAATTCTGCACTGCCTCGTACGGAGATGCGCTTGTCTTAACTCGACCTGACAGAGCACCAGAGACTGAGGTGTACTTGAAAACTGTTCTTGGTCTGTGGGGTTATAGGTTAAGAGCAGACAGCAGTGCAGACGCCTGTAAGGTTAGATATGACTCCCATGATGCCTTGCTGTCAGCGCTGACCCAAAAAGCCATTAAGCGGTGTTTGTCCGTGTGCCTGACGAGTGGGAATCACAAGCATCTGTGTGTGTGCTTGTGTGATAGGTCAAGGATGTGGTAAGCTGTTCTGCTATTTTGTCTAAGTGCTCTTCCAGACCTATTTGGTTGTTTACCTTTAACGGACACTCGCACATACGTGTACACCTGAGTCCCCTATAGACTTAACTGCTCTGGCAGGTCTGTGCAGAGAGACATGGGTTATTGCATAATATCTGAACCCTGAAACAACCCTTCTGCTGTTGCCTCGTACAGTCATTTCCCCCCTCTCTTTATCTTCCTTTCAATCTCTTCTTTATTCCTTCCTTTTATTCACTTTCTGTCTCATCTGCCAAATGTTTCCCCCCAATTTTGTTACAAGTGATCCTTACGCTAGTGGTGATGATGATTTTTAACATCTGACAATATGAATATCTTGTGCTTGTGCTTTAGTAATTTACAGATTTGCTTCCATCAACGGCTCTCTATGACTCTTTTCTCTGGTGAAAAGTGTACTCTGTCCTCTCCGTCCACCCATCCACTCTCCACAGACATTCAGAAACTCATCTCTTCTGACATTTGTTTTCAATCTAAAGCGTCATCCTTACTTTCCACTCTGCAGAACTCCAATAATAGAATTAACCTATGTGCCGGAGTAGACCGCAGGAGAATATCCCTCCGTCTGTTTTCTGTCCTCTTCTCTTCACCTCTGCTCCTTATCTGTCTCTCACTCTCTTTCAGTCAGACAGAATTTGTTGCACAGTTTTTAATGCTGCAGAAGGACCCAAAGTCCAGAGGTATAGTTTTGTTTTTTTCATTGGGTAACAAATGACCAGTTATTTCAGTAGACAGTAGACAGTGCAACTTGTCAAACTTTGTAGAAGTTGAATGTGCATCCTAGAAGAATGTTTTCTTCTCTGTTTTTCTTCCTGTGCTTCTATCTGTCCCTCTCTCTGAGCCCTCAGTATTAACTGTAAAGGGCGAGGCTTTGGTCTCTTCCTCCACTTTCATCTTTTTTTATTTCCCCTTTCTTTTGACGGCCAATATTCTTTCTCCTCTCCGCCCTTTCTTCAGAGTTAGTGGGCATGTGCAGAAGTTACTTTGCAACATAGCTACCATGCGTGTATTACGTCTTAAAAAAAGATATCGTAACTCCAGTAGCTTGTGCCGTGGTGAATGTGGCTTCTCTCCCTATCACCTTTAGAGGTTTCTGCTCCCAATTCTCAAGTCAACTGTCCAGGCTCATCGACAAAACAGATGTGAAATCTGTTTTATTGTGGAAGAGGCTCCAGCACAGAAATATCATCAATTATCCTCCACTCTTTCATCAGATGACCTCTCTCATTTCTGTGGTGCCTGACGGAGCAGCGCTTGTGGTCACTGTGTACGTGTGTGTATTCGCCTGCGTACGTGTCCGCCTGTGTTTGTATTCAACTTTGTGTTCAGGTCTGTTTGTTCATGTTTGTGTGTCAGCAAATTTGAGTGCATCTGTGCGTGTGAGTCTATGTGTGCTTATTGAAATAGAAACCCTTGGTTTTAGCTTCTTTGCTCTGGTTTGATTCTGCCATTAGAGATGAATTTATCATTGCTTTGACTCATTTAAAACTGTTAGGGAAGAAATGAGCACTTTTCCGTGTGGCTGACCAGCACATTAACAGCACAGCAGGCTACTCTTAGCCCCCTCTGACAGAACATGTCTGGTAAGCTCGTTTACAGGGCCAGTATTAGCATATGGATGCGGCTGATTGAGTCATAAACCAGACATGGAGACCGATTTCAAAATCCTTGTCTTGTTAGGATTTTATTTTAATAAGTTCAACAATTATTAAAAGCTAAAATTAAATATTTTCCTGGCTCCACTCCAGAGCAGGGAGTTTGCTTGATTTTGGTATTTTCTGAAATCAAAATGCAGGCAAATCCAATCATGGACTTGATATTACGATGATAAATGGCATGCTGCGAAGACCACAGGTCACGTTGTACCATTTGTTCATTAGATAGAATTACACAATCTCATACATCATACTGAATATACAATATTAAAGTAATAGATCTATTACTTTATTGGTTTAAAACATAAATCTTACTCTTAAATATGGCATTAAATATGATTTGTGTTTATTTCAAGCCCAGTGTTTTTCCAATTATATAAAAGTACACAGTTTCTGCATTAATGCCGACGCTCCCATTATCCCTCCATTCAGGTATACGGTCAATTTATTTCAATAAAAAAAAGCAACCTGATGACCCAGTATCTATCTGTCTTCGTGGAGAAGAAGAGTGTTTGACTTTGTCAGAATAAAGGAAAAGACTTCTTGTGGCCATGTAAAGGGGGTTTTGATATCTCTGCTGTATTTAAGTTGGTAAGTTTGTAATAGGACCATGAAAATATGTGTGGTACCCAGTCTCTAAACCCACCAACGCTGTGTTTTGTTGAGGGGGGTGTGGGGTTGGGATTCTCAGTTGGAGGCCTCATATTCAGCAAACCGCTGTGGTTGTTTTAGGGGCAGACAATCTCTGTATGTCTGTCTGCTTGTTGCTCTTCTTGTCTGTCAGGCTGTCTGTTAGTCAATATATCTGTCTCACACTTTTACATGTGCTTCATAAGCATGTGTGTGCCTCAATGCACATCCGTGCGTGTGCCTGATGTTGTCAGGATGTTGGTTTGTGAGGTATTGTTTATGACTGTGGAATGAGAATAGAACAAAACAAGAAAACAACACTGTTTGCATCGGTGTGTTTGTGCCTCTGTGTGTGTGTGTGTGTGTTCTGGCAGGCTCACCACTGGACCAGATGGAGAGAGTTTTCTGTCTGCCCCCCTCTCTCCCTCTGCCTCTGTCTTTCTCGCGCTCTCTCCTTTCTCTCTAATCATAGTTTTCCTTTAGCTGTAAATAGGCGGGTTGGGAAATCTATATGCGCACAGACACACACACACACACACATATTCTGGCCTGCGCTGCTTGGCTTGATGTAGCATTTTTAAACCTCCCACGCTCATATGATCTGAAGGCAGAGGAAATGTGCATGCACACACTCAGAGAGTCGGGCTCATCATACGCTTGCCCTTTTACTCACCCATGATCAGAGCAAGACACACACTCACACAGACACAAACCACATAGAGAGTACAGAGAGGAGCTGATCGCCCACAGCTTCCTCTTTTTACTGTCCTCTAAACTGAAATTACACACATACACACACAGATACCACCAGAAACTGGCACTTTGTGTGAGAGAAAAAAAACAAGAATGCATCTACGTTTTCATAATCTGTAGGTTTGATGCTTCATGTCCATGTCCATCGGATATAATTCTTTACAGAAAATGTATTATGAGGCATATCCAGCTGCAGCGCTTTCCTTTTTGACATTAATGATGCAAATATATTCATGCAATTCTGCACCCAGGCCACATGTTTAAGCAGCTATAATCTGGATAAAGCAAATCAGTTCTGTAAAAGGAGGTGTGCACACTGAGATACAGGAGCAACTGGACTCTGAGCAGTAGATGAAACATCAAAATGTAAACTGGGAACTGGGAATCATTATCTAGTAAGCAGTGAATTATTGATTTGAAGTGAAGAGACGTTTGAATGAGATGAAGTTAAATTTACTTGAAAATGTAGCTTCTTTTAAATGGGACAGTTGTTGAAGTTTTAGCAGCATCTGCTGTCTTTCAAGCCTTGCACGTAATAAAAACTGCTCCAAAACATTTTCCCTGAAACACCGTCTTAAAGCCATCTCAGACAGGAGATGTTTGTAGAAGTGAACGACATTTTCTTGGCCCTTGAACAGAGACCTCGATAATAGAGTTAAAGTGAAATGAACTTTGCTTTCAGTTTGGTGCAACAAACAAAGTCTTTCCTTTTCAAACTCACCATTAAGGCTGTCTGTTTTTAGAGCTAATGAACATAATTGCACAAATAGAGATCCTTGACTCCACTAATCATAATGGATGGGACTGTTTGCCCATGCTGTACTCTAGTACTGACGTCTAACTTAATTGCGGTTCATCATGCCCATTTTGCAGCTATTTTTACGTTGATCAATCGGTCTGATGCAAGTTAATTGTGAGATTTCAGTGTCTGAATGTTCAGTTTGGCCACTCGCGCCCTGGGAAAAGAAAACCTCAGCCTTTTCACCCTCTAACAAAACCCCTGTCTGTCTGTCTATCTGTATTTGGCCCGTCTCTGTCTGGATATTAAGTCCAGCCCTTCTTAGCAATGCCTTGTCCTTCAGTTTGTTTAAAAGCTTTCAGGCCTCCACACAGAGAATCTATTTCATTTAGCCTGGAGGGCCTCTGTACGTCTGTGTACACATACTCATTTTCATTTGATTCACTTCCTTTTTGTTGTTTCCCTCTTTTTTTTTTTCACACCATCCACAACCCACAACCCTGTATCCATAAATGGCCCTTTGTCACGGAGCAGTTCTTGTCGTTTGTCAGGAACTTTGGTCCCACACTCACGATTGGTCAATTTAAACAATGCCACACTGTATATGTGTGTATTTAATACGGTAATCATGGCGTCTTAAAATAAGAGAATATGTATATGCTTGTGAGTGTACCTCCCTGTGTTTGCTTGTCCAGTGTGACTGAAATATACTACATTTGGGTGTCCCAGGAACAATATGTGCCATTGGTATGATGATGGATGAGAGTTGTGCAAGTTGTTATGGCTCCTCAGATCTTATGTTAGCCAATTTGTTTCATGAATACAATTTACATGGCAAAACAACCACAACGGATGTCTTCTACTTTGTGGTGTGCTGGTATGACTTCTCTGGGAGGTTTGGTGGATGTTTGTTTTATTTGACAGTTCTGATCCATCTTGAATTGTGCAATGCAATCCTACTCGTGTCAAGTCTAAATCCTTATTTACTGACTTAACTGAAAATTTCCTTTGTTTTAGGTGTGGACAAACTTTCAGTTTCTGGTGTTATGTGTGAATTTCTTTGTAGTGTCTCGCCTCTCGGTGAGCATGTGTGGAGGCATGTGTTTGCTTCTGTATGTGTGGGTAGCAGCTGTGTCCGCCCGGCCGAGAGTGAATGGCTGTCCTCTTTAAGCTCCTCTAAAGACTGACAACAACGCGACTGCTAAACGACTGGGAAAACTAAGTACCTCCATTCTCTGTCATTCTTCTTTTCTCCTTGCCTCCCATTTGCTCTGTCGCTATGTTTGGTTTTCAGCAGAAGGACTGCAAGCTGCCACCAGCTCTGTTTGAGTTCCCTCAACTTTTAATGAGCAACGAGGGAAGCTGTTTTCTTTTTTTTTTTTTGCTGTCTTTCTTACTTTCACCTTCTTTCACCCCATTTCTGTTTAATCCTTCCCTCTCTCTCTCTCCCTCCCCTCTCTTTCTCTCAGTCACTCCTTGTCTAGCCCTCTGTATCTACAAGCTTCATCTTCTGTTCTTCCCCCTTCCGTTTTCTGGCTGCCAGCTGAAAGCTCTACTGTATTTACCAGCTTAGTTCCCTAATCTCAGTACAAACTACTACAGCTAATGAGTTTCTCACCGGCTGCACTCTGGGTGGCATCAAAAAGAGAGAGCAGGAAAGAGAAAGAAAAGAACGAGCGATGGAGTATGTGTGTAGTCTGTTGTAAAGGAGGTGGAAGCGGAGAGGACTTGGGGGGGGGGGGGGGGCGTGCAGCGTGCATTTTTTTCAGGTATGCACAGGGCAGGTAGAGGTAAAAGATAGCAGAGCAGCAGGTAGTTGGTGCCCAGTCATGCATGCCCCACTAACCCTATTTGTGTCTAGGTGTATGTGTGTGAGTGTGCATGAGACCCCGTGACCTCAGGTGCCCTGCAGGTGTGCGCCTCTGCACAACGGGGGGTAGGAATGTTTTATGCACACATGCACGCACACGCAGACACACACACAGTCTGGCAAATCCTCATCAGCTGCATTCCTTACTGGTTTGGCTGGGGGAGGGAGAAGAGTGGACAAAGACGTGGTCTGTAAAAGAGGAAAAGAAAGAAGCACAGAGGGGTACATAAAAATAGGTGAATGGCAAAATCAGCTATCCAGGGAGTCTCTTTATTTTAGAAAAAGATTAGGAAATACTTTGAATTAGTTGTGTTATTGTGCAGTCAATTACAGTGACACTACAAACTGACATCAACATTAATGTACTCTTTAATTTCCTACTACATTTCTCTATTGTTTCACACCCCATGCATATGCGTACCTTAATTGTAATTTCTTAATGTATTGATCTTCTTTGTGAAGTTTCAGTTGTATTTTGCGAAAGCATTTGAAATGTCCGCAGACATGTGCAAAATGAGAATAAAGATGTTAATGAGTGAGTAAATAAGACACAAGAGAGTCGACTGGAGGGGAAGTGAGTGAATCAGATTGGGGGGGGCAAGTGTTGCTTATTTCCTCCCTCGTGATTACTCGATCTGTAAGTCTATTCATTAAGACTGAACAGGTGCCATCTGTTAATAACCACTCTGTTTGAAAGTCTGTGTCTGTGTGTGTTTTGTATGAGATGACTGTTTCTTCCTCTGAGTCTGCGTGTTGTAGCCACAGATGCTTTTTATGTCAAATAATATGAAGGAGTTAAGAACAAGAGATGGGCAAGCAAATGAAGCGACGCACAACTGGAAAGAACACAGAGAAGGAAAAGTCTTTCAACTGTGACGTTTAAAGTGATAATTAACTGCCTGCATGTGGTATTGTTAGACATGGGAGCTAAAAAGTGTATCCAAAAAGCGTTCAAAAACGGCAACTGGACTTGTAGAGTTTTGAGAAGACGTTTCGCCAACTGAAAAGCAAGAAATGGACTCAACAGTCTTTTCTGTTTCTACTTTCTATCTGTGGCGTCTTACTGAGAAGTCATTATTGAAGTCAAGTCTTGTTAAATTTGCCTCACACACACACACAAACACACCCACGTGCACGCCCACAAACAACAAAACTTGAAAGGAATCTCAGTAATGCCCATCACGTTACCCTCTGCAACCCCTTCTACTGCATCTCTCTCTGTCTTTCTCTGTGTCTGTTTGCCTGCATTTCTGTAGCTGCCAAGTGGATTTCATGGTACAGATTGAAACGTTCCACAGACCAGAATTGAATTAGATTTCTATTCATGTACTTGGTGGAAGTAAACACTGTTTTCTGACTACCATAATGTCATATGGAATTAAAATTAAATCAAGTATATGAAGCTGCAAAAGATTCGCAAATGTAACAAACACCAAAAAAGATACAAGAAAGTGAACTGAGTGACCGGTTCAATAAATAAACTAAATGAAATTAGTATTTCTCGAGGATTTTACATATTTTATAGATGCCCGTTTTACTATGTTGCTGTTATGTGGTGAATTTGAATCAGCCAGAAATTAATTGTTAGCTACCACTTGAGCCATTATCGCTAATTCTTTCAATTTCTCCAACTATTGAGTCTTTGACTTGTTCTTAAAGCTATCAACTCGTTCCTGAGGAGTTACGTATGCATGAAGCACAGCATGTTTGTGTGAATATTTGATCTGTCAGAGAGCTGTAAATTTAATATGAAATATATCTATTCCAAATTTAGTAAATGCAGAAAGGGAGGATAAAGAGAAGGAGGGAAACGAAGGAAGAAAGATGTGGAAGTGGAAGAGAGAAACCAGAAAAGTAAAGCAATTGAAGGATGGCAGTGGGAAAGAAAGGGGACAGGCTGGACAAATATTAGTGAGCGTAGATGTAAAAGCATTCTCCAGAATCAGGCAAACAAAGTGAGATAGTGGCAGTCATCAATCTGGAATTTGTCATCATGAAGCATCTGTTTGCTGAGATCCAGAGAATTTGCACAAGTCATTTTAGATTAAAAAACATTTGTCTATATGAGTAAGGGTTTGTCATAGTACTATTTAGCCGATTCCAATACAGTCGACCGACCTGCGTGGGTCCGCTAAATGCAACTAAAGCTAAAGACACGGACAGTGAGATCATTATTTAAGTTACTATTAAAGTGTCTCAAATATAGTATCTGATTACTGTTGAAAATGTGAATGAGCAAAAGTGCCAGCTACCATCAAACATGCCCTCTAGCAAGGCAGTGAACCATTAAACCGCCCAGGGGTATCATTACACCGGGTGTGAGATGTTGATGCATTAATACCTCATACTATTCTGAGTCTATGCATTTATAAAAGTTTTAATCCTACAGTAATACGTTTTTTTAGGCATCTGGAAGTCGTTACAATCACAGCTTTGACAAGTAATCATCTTTTATGCTGGTGGCTTGGGCTTTTTATCAGACGCACTATTTAGGTCCATCATCATCATCCATTTGCAGACAGGTTTCACCATCACCTGCTGAAGAAAATATACGTCTTAATTCTCCTCTATATACAGTGACACAGCTGCCTCCTGTGAGAGTGAGCAAAAGTGGTAAATGTACAGGCTAGATTGCTTGTTTAAACTCGATTAAATTATGTAAAGCTACATGAAGATTTAGATGTTAATTCTGTGTGTGTTTATATAAAAAACATATTTCCAAGAAGTAGTTAAAACTGGATCTGGTATGGGAAAGGAAATTTAAACTGCCTGAAAGTGAATTATCACTTAGACGCATCACAGTCTGAGTTGGTTTCTGCTCACAAAAGAAGCCCTCATCGTATTTTTCACTCTTGCATGGCGAAGAGGGAAGAAAAGGACATTGTTATTCTCCGTACTGTGCGGGCTCCTTTGTATGCCTCATGTATCCAACAATCGACCTGCATTGGGCCATCTTTGTACTTTAGGTGTCAGTGCATCACCATAGCACTGGAAGTGAGAGTTTGCATGGTTACATACACACGGACATATACATCTATCTTACTAAGGTGTTAGTGCATCACCATAGCTTCACACATTCCATCCTATGAGTAAGTCAAGATTTGTATTTGCTCAGTGCATCAGTGTCTTGTGTGTGAAAGCAGGAATCTGTGAGTGTTGTTGTGTGTGTGTGTGTGTGTGTGTGTGTGTGTGTGCATGTTTGACTTTCCCGTGCTTTGTGGCCCCAAAAGGCGCTTTGATATAAATCTGTCCGACAGGGCCAGAGGAAATATCGAGCTGTGGGAAGCTGTGAATTAGTTTGCATACACTATAGGACATAGGTATCTGTGTGTGTGTAATAAAAACATGACTTTCCTCTCAGGTGATCGGATCTCATTTTATCCACAGCGAGAACCAAGTGAGAGAAATGTGCTTGTGGAACATCCACGTGTGTGTGTGTGGGAAGGTCAGTCACTATATTTGCCGCTGCATGACTCCGTGAGTCACTGTCAGGCATCAGTGAGTCATGTTAGTGAGGGTTAGAGGACCATGCTGGTGGATTTAAATCAAGTTTGTGCTATTTGCAAATCACATCTTTCAACAAACAGAACCGACGGAAAATATAATTTCATTGTTGTCTCGTCCTCACATTATCCTGCGGAGAATACACTCTGAGCTGAGATGGATTTAAGTTTTCTTTCAAGTTAAGTACCAAATCGACATCAGAGAACTACCGGCAACAAAGGCTGACTGTAACGCCGCCTCAAATTGCATTTGTCTGAAAAAGGTGCATTTGAACATACTTAAAAGACTACAGCCGACGGTGAGCTGACACATACTGCATACTACACTCTGCACCTGCGTGAAAAGTAAGTAACCCTTCACACCAGCCGGTGACAATAGTTTTTATTCGTCGTTCAAACGGGGCGACTGAAAGAGCAAGTATTTGTTTGAAGGGCCAGGAGGAGCAGACCATCCTACAAACCTAGCCTGATCTACAGTTTATTCATTCTAGATAATCATGACATGAAGATGTTTTTTTTTTTATTTCGGTGACCACACTAGATGAAGGCATAAAACAATGAGAGCCTCCTGTGTGAGCTCTCTTGGCTTCATTGCTTGCTTACTTCTGTCACTTTCTCTACTCACGCACTGGTTCGCTATGTAGTCCCACCAATCAAAACGATCTCTCTCACCAGTGCAGTTTATGTCATGTTTAATTGATTGATTGAGATGTTCTGCAACACACATGCTTTGTAAACGTTAGAGTCCCAGTATAATTAAAAGGAAACAATCATTTTATTTTTATTAAATTTTATTAAAAGTGTGTGTGTTGAAGTCAGTATGCTCTTTCAATTTAAGTGATTATAGCAGACTATATTAAATTCAGTGACTGAGTTATTCCTCCAGTTCTCTGGCCTAGACTTACCCATAAGTCATTTTTTGACACCATCCTCTTTCTCTCCTCCCACATTTTCATACTCATTTCATTTTATCAGTCTAGCTGATGTTCTTACCCTAACCGTCTTTATGTTGTAACTAATGAACATGCTATGTAAAACAGTATGTGCATATAGATAGCTCATTATCTGTTAACTAGCAGCCCTCACCCAAGATGATAGATAGCTATCTAATAAATGCATTTCTAAATCAATAGGACGGGGACTTAATTTAACCCTGACCCCTTTGCAGATTTGCATTATGCACTGCTAGTTGGTTATCAGATGAGTCTGGGGGCTTGTATTCCATCCTAAGGGACTCGTTCACGGCGGGTGAATGAAGGAACAAGGAGTAAAGTCATGCACTACAGCCAGGAAATAAATATTCAGCTCACGAAGGGGCATTATGTTATGCATTACATGATTTTCAGAGATGACGGTGATGAAACTGAGGAAACATTCACACATCCAGAACAGTCACAGGAGACTAGCCGTGATAGGCGTCAGTTTCTCTCCCTGGTTTTTCTTTCTTGCTTCCTCTGTCTCCTTCTCTATCACACACATACACACACACACACACACACACACACACACACACGCATACACATACTCACCTCACTACTGGCAGCCCTGTTCCCATTAGATTAGTAATGATTTGTTGCTCTCAGATCCAAGACTGTCAAGGTCTCACCGTTGGACGGTGGATGGTGTTTGACAGCCAATACGGAAACACAGATTTCAGCTGAACTGCAAATCTTTGCTCAGGGAATAAGTTGGGGGAGGATGAAACTAAAAAGACATGTGCAAAGCGACTTAGATCGAAGCAGGGGTTATGTGCAAGGGTTCCCAATGAATTCTGGGATCTGAAAAAAACAACTGTTAAACATTACAGACCTGGCTCTATAGGTAAACGAGATTTGTATGTAAATGTTATGGCACGCCGGATATGAAATGCAAGAAACACTGCAGTTATATTATTAAACCTTATACACATATATTCATTCTGGCAGCTTTGTAAGAAAGAAGAAACCATTGCCATTGTTCTTAATGGGTCAAATTTTTCTTGCATTTATGTAATCTCTTTCACATGCAGTTGGAAAATATATTAATTAAACCCTTCTTTGATTTGTGTGCATTTTATTACACTGTCAATCTTAGTGTGTGAGTGATTCTGCAAACCAAGCTGTGTACTTTATCAATTACCATAAATACAGTATATCTATGATTACATTCCCAGTTACAGATATTAGTAGTGAGATTACTATCATCCCACACATACAGAGTCAGAGTTTCATTTAGCCCATTAACCTTGTGACTACTCAATAAACTGACCATTAGGTAAAGTGGAGGGGCAGTGTTCTTCCGCTGGAAACTGTCTGCAGTTTTATGTCCCCTGCACTTCCTGATTTAAGGAACCCATGCAGACTCAAACACACACCTTAAGCTTGTTTGAGGTTGTAGGTTAGGTCTTAATTGATTGGCATCCAGAGCTCTGTAATTAAATCTACAATAAATCAGGTTCTCAGTTAATGAGAGTGAGCTCGATGTGACAGTCATCACACACACACACACACACACACACACACACACACACACACACCCACCCACACTCTGCAGTTAGTGTGTGAGTGGTCTCTCCCTCACCGCTGACCTTTCACCTGGGCTGATGTCGACACCGGCATAGCTCAGTGTCACAAAGATGACCCGTCGTTACCACAGCGCCCCGGGCAGTCCCACCAATCACGGCTCAGAGTGAGATTCCGTTGCCAGGCGGACGTTTGAACCCTTTAATAATAACCTGCCGCAGCTAATTTATGTTTGGTTGATTGGACCATTGAGGCTCCGATAGGGCAGACACAGTGGGTCAACTGAGCTATCTGTCTTTTTAAACTGCTTTTATCTCTTCCTGTAAGGCACCCTTAGTCATTTCCACCGCCAGGAAGGACAGTCCTTCTTTCAAATTCTAAGGCAGTGTTTAAACTTTGTGATTTTGTTTTCTTTCACTTGGAAGCTGTTCATCATAATTTAATTCATCAACAATTCTGTATACTTTTACAGGATCCATTAGGATGCTCTCCAATAGTATGTACCTCCAGAAAGGTTTTCAGTTCAGCAGTTTTTAGCTGAACAACCTTCATCACTGTCCCTGTCTTCGGTCAATCTTTTTCTCGTTTGTAAGGTTTAAAGCAATTTAACCATTAATTGATTCCTTTTTTAATTATTTATTTTCTCTTTCTCAAGATTTATGCTTAAAAGGTTTCAGACATCATGACGGGAAGACACAGCTGTTTCTGGTGTACTCTGTAAAAGCACCGTTTTCTAAATATACTGTCATAGATTTTGCTGTCAGGTGAAGTGGAGAAGGAGGTAAAAATGGGTATCAAGCCACAGCATCTGGCTTTTCCTGCCCTCATTCTGGAAATAGACCTTAAACAGTTTGTTGGGGCAGAACACAAATGAACTCGTCGCAAAGCCCACAGTATATATTTTTTTTGTCCCGATTCCTCGATCCTCACGGCAGTTTCGGAAATCTCCTGTCAGGGTCACTCTCTCTACTTTCGTGAAAACCGGCAATTTCAGTTAAAGTGCATCAAGATACTGAAACAAACCAGCAATCTAACAGCTGTCAAGTCACATGAAGTTAGGATTTTCCTCACGTAGGGAGTTTCTGTACGATATGAGACGTTTATATTTTTCCTTTTTGCACAGTAGGTGATCGGCTGTCAGCTCTAAGAAACACACATGGAAACACATAGAAGTGAGTGTGCCAGGAAAAAAATAAAAAGGAAGCAAAGTGGGCAGAAGGAAGGAAAGAACAGGGATTTAAAATAAACGATGAAAAATGTCCTGTACGACTATTTTGTGTGAGCGTTGTATTCAAAAGAGCCTCTTGAACATCATTGTGTTCAACAAGTGGATTTAATACTGGTCTGAAAGACTTAACCTAGCTATGGCAGCACAAAGCCTCCTCAAATTACTACATCACGCACACACATACACACACATGCACACACATGCACACATAGAAAAACCCAGGATAGGCAGACAAAAGCAAATCAGATGAAGGTATTTAAAGGAAGAGGAAATGTCAGTCAACGGGAGGATTTAGGGACTCTCACCAAGATAAAATTCTCTCCTCTTTCTTGTCCCCTTTAATCACATCTTTTTATCACTCTGCTACATTTTTTTCTGCCGTGCTCTCCTTATATCACCATTTTCCCTTTTCCTTCTTCTTTTCCTCTTACACTCCCTTGCTCTATGCTGTTCGTCTTTTCCTTATCTGCATCTCTAGGCTTCCCTTCTCAAATATTTTCCCCCCCATCGGCCCTTCCTTCCGCCCCTCCTCTCTGCTTCCGTCACTTCTTTCCTGTCTTTCTCCTTTTTAAGATTTCACTTTCCCTCCTTTCCTTCGATGTTGATGTTGGACCTCGCTCCCTTCGGTTGCATGGCTTGTCAGTGGATGACAAATGACTCTGCGTTCCGCTGCTTCTCACTTTTCAGGCAGGCATGCTTTGATAGTATCACTCTGTCACCTTGTTGGGAAGGCAAGGTTCAAGCAATTACTGATGTTGGCAAAGTGTCTGAAGACAAATGTCATCATCATCATCCCCATTACATCACCAGTCAGAACACAGCCAAGACAGGCCAACTTTAAACAGTCACTTGTTAACTGTTATTGACCTTTAAAATAAATGGACCACCCCTGTAGGTCAATTAGGAAATGAAATGTCAGCCCGAGTAGAGAAGTGTACAGTATCATTTCCTGTTTAAGAAAACCAGGAAAGGTTTCTGATTATTGTGTGACTATTAAAGAATTGATGAGCAAAGTTCTTGTTGGATAAGTTTCCTGGCTAACACATCGTTTCAAATCCTTTGGTGTGTTAAAGTTTTAGATCAAAGAGTAGAGTGTCCATCATGTTGACGCAAGAGTACAAAAGGCTTTCGTTTCAGATGTTAAATTCTTGTAGCACCTATTTTAAATCCAGTTCCTCCTCTACTTGTAAGAAGAGGAGGTGCTTCCTGTGCACTAGAGAGCAGAAGCAAATGTTAATTAATGTGAAAACATCCAGGATTATTATTTTAACTGATATGGTCCTGACCCTTTCTTGTCTTACTGCTGGTCACCTTTAACAGTTTCCTCTTTCACTCATTACAAACCACTTTAGAAAAGGATGCTAACTAAATAAACATCTACAGCGTGCAAATGTGAAAGGAGCTTATTATGTATCTGTTATATAATTTCCTTATTATCATCTCTTACGGCCCTCTTCTGTTTCCACCCCTTCTCTCTTTCTCTCTGTATGTGACTACAACTTTGACCTCTGACTCCTTTGTTATGATCCCTGAGGTTTTAGAGATAGTAGAGAGAGAAAGAAGGAGGGAGAGAGAGAGGCTTTGTGAGGAAAGATGAAACCTGTTGATAAAACTGCCTGACATGGCAGTGACACTTTTAGGGAGAGGGATTCCTGACATTCCCCAGTGCTGCAATAACAACACGCACGTGCAGACACCCGCATACACACAGCAGGTCCAAAGAATGACAGGTAGACTTCCATAATGACCAGAACAGATGCTGCTCTGGGAGATCTGGCCCAACTGGAAAACTTTCACCCCTGTCATGTTCCTTTCTGGCCTTGCATCCCTTCTCTCGCTCTCCCTCTCACTGAACTGTATTTATTCTTGTATGTCACTGGTGTTCTGGATATTTTTTTTTTCTTTCCTCCTCTCCTTCTCAACCTGTCTAGGAGAAGATTCGCACCTGGTTGCCGCAATTGAATACACACACATGCACACACGAAACCGGATTTCCTGCCTTAGTTGTAATTCTTTGTAATTACATTTTAATGAGCTTAATCCGTTCATCCTCCACCTTTAAAGTCCCCCTCCCTCAAACTGCTTCTCCATATGCACACAATTTGTCATTCAGCTAGCCTTCCATTTTTCTGCCTTAATGTAGGCAATCAATTGATTTAATATAAGGGCTTTGATGATTTATGTTTTATTTTTTTCAATTGTAAAGCACTATTTAATGGACAAAAGTAATCAGAAGCTCAGAAGGATATCATCTTTTAATCTTAATCTTTTGTAAAGCACTTTGTTTCACCTGTGGGTTGTTGTAAGGTGCTATATAAATAAAGTACATTTACATTTACATTTACATTTACATCAGGTTAGATGCATTTTTGAACTTAGATCAGGACCAGGATCAGTATGTAAAAGCAACAGTAAGTCTCAGAAGTTATTATCTTACTACAGTGCAAGTCTTATTTGGTTAGGAAAGAGATATAAACAGTAGTGACATTATTATATGGACATTACTCTTCTTCTAATAGTTAAAATAGTAGCAAAACCAAAACAAACCTCATATAACCACTTACGTCAGAACAGACACCAACTCAGTCTGCCCTGGACAGAAGGAATCTTGAATCAGATTGGGAAAAAAAAAACACACACATATTTGTGGCATGTGAACACATATGTCTGTTTTATTTTTTGAGCCATCAAGTTGGTATCAGTGTTTGGAATAATTACAGTTGCAGTGACGAAATATTGTCCATGTAAATGTAACTGATGTCTCCGTGTTTCTTGGTAACTTGGTACCACTAGAGCTAATGGACCAGTATATGAGACAAAACCCAAGTTTTAATCAGGGTGTGGAAAGGATTTTGAAACACAGCAAACCTCTTGATTTGAAAGATGATAATGAAGCAGTTGTTTTTCAGCAACTGGAGATATTAAAATTGGATGAACGTGTGTATTTTTCTGTTCTGCATCTTTAACAGGAAAAAATAATATAACCCAATTTATTTGCCATTGTAACTTCTTACTAGTGTTTTAACAGACTCCTCCGAGCCAAGAACGCAGATCCTCTTTCACCGTGACGCGAATATTGAAGACGATAAATGTAGTTGCTGTAATAACGCCAGCCGCTTGTCATCACACACTTAATCTACTGAGAAACGAGAGGGAGAAAGAGAGGTACAAAGCATGAGGAAGAGAGAGATTCCGTAGATTACTACTTTTATTCACACCCGGGACAATTTCCGCTTGATGATAACACTCATCCAGTGTCTTAACCAATAAAGAAGCCCGGACAGAGATGGAGAGAGTAATAAAGAACATGTTCACTTACCACCATTGTGTTTTATTGTTTCTTTAATTAAGAGTTGAACTTTGGGCGGGAGGCTCAATTACTGAAGAACAGCAACTTAAAAGCTATCACTGCACGTGTAGACACATGCAAAGACCGAATCACAGAAGGCTCTACTCAATCACACATGGTTGAGTAAATGTGCAGTGTTTTAGAACAGGCAAAGTTGTTGCTCAATCTGGTCTGTTAATAATCATGACTGTAAACAAATGGAGTTACACTGTGCTCCGTCTTGCATTTCAACAGTTTATCAGCTGGCTATGTGCATACAGACAACACGCAAACAAATCCACCAGTGCAGATGCGGATTCTTTTCATGTTCATATTTTAGGACAAAAGAATGCAAATATGATGCACGCTCACATATGTGCACATGCGCACATGTTCGACCCATCAGTGAAAGTTCACGTTGGTTAAAAGAGGAATGTGTCCGTGTTCTTGTACAGTTATCTTTCTGAGGCCCACTTTGAGTTTTACATTTTAGCCGGTCTTCACATCTTTACAAGGCTGCTTGAGAGATAAGCCTTGGTTTTAGGGCAAAGTTTACAATGAAGCTGATGGTTAGGGTTATCGTATGGGGCTTGGGAACGCATTACATCAATGAATGTCCTCACAAATATAGCTATACACATACTTGTGTGTCAGCGTGTGTGTGTCTGTGTGTGTGTGTGTTACAATTCAGCTTATTTTAAAAGAGGAAATTCCCTTTGTGTGTTTCTGTGCTTGGGTGGCATGAAGTGCGGGATACTATTTCAGCCATTCTTTTGCACGAATGTGTGTGAGCCTGTTAGTGGATTTGAAACAGGCAGGCAATTAAGCCAAAAGCAACTGGTTGTCTTACATTCTTCTCTCACCTTTCTCCCTCTTTGTTTTTTATATGTTTGTTTTAGCTTTCCGTTCACACCCCTTCTGTTTTCATTCGTCTTTTATTCTCTCTCTCCATTCATTTTACCGACTCCTCCTCATCTCTATGTCCCTGTGCCATCTCTTCCTCCCTCCCTCCTCTCTGTCTTTATCTCGGGCTAAACACCTTGTCATTCCCTCACTTTTCACCAGCTGCTGCTTGTTCACACTCCGATCCTCTGTGCCGCTGACACACACACACACACACACACACACCCATACACCCAGGTGCGCGCACACATGCACAGACTGATGTAGTGCAGGGTCGGTTATACAGAGCATATAGATGTGGCTGCTGGCTGATTTGTGGCCTGTTAGGGTGTAAAACAGAGACAGCTCTCTCTTCTGTACTCACACACATGAACATGCACGCTGCCACTAGCATGTGCCCGACAACATCCACTGCTTATGGAGTGATATGATCATGCACACATTCAACAATTCTCCAAAGCTAATCACATATTTCCTTTAGTTTGGATTTGCTAAAAAAAGTCTACTGGGAATTCTTGCTGGATAATGGCTGCTCTCATTTCCCCTTTCTCCATCTTTCAATTTCTCTTTCCCTTGCACTCATCCCTCTTTCTCTCCCCCCTTTGCGTATGGTTTTAGTTTTCATCTCCTCTGTCCTTGGGGCATGCTTGCTGCAAACTTTTTGGGCAGTCTGTTTTCAAGTGTGTCTCTACGTCTATGAGTGACAAACAGTTTCTTCCTGTGTGTGTCAAAGGAATACATTTCTGCGTGTGGAAACAGCAAGGGGGGGGAAAAAAAAGAGCAAGCTAAAGAGAGAGGCGAGCTCTGTGAGGTCTTCGATGTTAGTCCCACTAACCTGGCTGGTTGTGAAACAAGCCAGTCCTCTGATCTGACATCTCTTTGGGGAATACACACTTTCTTTTTATCTCTCCTCCCTCCATCTTACTTTCTGCTTTCGCTCGGTTTTTCTGCTGTAAAAATGCATGAATGTGTAAGGAAAAACGAGAAACATATGCGCTCTCTCGACAAACTTGCCGCCTCCCCTCTGAACACAAATGTTGGCTTTAGGGTGTAACACATACTCACAGACCCACACGAGTACCCACTGACACACTTGGGCACACAAACAATACATAAATACTTGTGGTTGATTTGTACTGCAGTATGCAGTATAGATCTGCTTATGCATATGCACAAAAAATAATTTTTGATATCCATTTTACAGCAACAGCACACGCAGTCACACACACTCAGCGACGGCATGTTTTATAGACCTATAATGTGTGCTAATATATGTGCTGTGTTTAACATAAGTATCACCTTAACACCTTTAGAGACTATTAAGGGATTTTACAAAGGTGTGAGTATGTGTGTACTTGTGTGTTTATATGTGGTTTTATTCCCCTTGTGAGCATCTAATTAATAGCTTTTTTACATGAAAGTATGCTGCATACATGATGCATGTGTTTTGCATTCTAACCTGCATATATGTACAGGATACAGTAATGTATGTTTTGTTTCGTTCACCAGTGCAGGGCACCATAGAGTGCAAGAATTAAGTTCCAACTTTAACTGAAGCATTACTGTACTGTCCTTTGAGACTAGAGTCCAAAATATGTAAAAATGTATTTTGATTAATGACAAGAAAGTCGACATTAGCAGGGTTCCCTCTTTTTAATCTTATCTTATCGTAGCTTACTCTGACCTTGTGGCAGATCAGAGAACCGTGCAGCATGTTTAGCTCCAGTCTCCCATTGAGCACAGCAATTCAGATCTGCGTTCAGGCACTTCAGAACACTGGTTCCCGTACAACATAGTAAAATCCATGGATTTGACAATAATACCTCTACACTTGCAAAGCTCCATGTCATCCTTCATGAGGGATTTGATCCAATCAGCCCACCGGCAACAAAAACAAAGAGACAACATTTGGCCATATCCAGTCAAACCTTAATGCAGTGAGTTAAACAAATGGAAGATGATCCCTGATTTTGGAAGGGAATCCTTTAATCCTTCGTACTCAGTCTCGCATCCCTCATAACATTGTTTTGTCTCTTGCCTAGTTCACCTTGGAGCCACATGAGCCACGAGACCGACTAGATTTTTCTCTTCTTCTAGTGAACTCTGGTGTAGTCATAATAACTGGCTCTGTGAGTGGTCCAGTCAGCAACAGGGAGTCACAGTTTACTGACCTAGTAATGTGGAGCACTGACCTTAGCATTGGTTTAATTTAAAGTTTAGATAAACAACATTAACATTAAGAAAACTTTCTAGGCGCAGTTATCCTCTGCACTACTATACAGCTTTCCATTCAGTTGAGCAAGTCGAATCTGCGATGAATCTTGTCGTTGAGGGATCTGATTGTGTTGGCGAGTCAGCTGGTACAGCTTAACAAAGCAGTGCAAGAGAAGAGAGACAGAAGTGACAGAAGTAAGCAAACAACGTCAAGAATGAACACATGTTTTAACATTTCAGTATGCAAATATTATGACAATGACATGGTCATCTGGACTGAACAAACTGAAGACCAGCTAATCAGCAGGACTCAGCCAGCTCTGTATGTCAATTTCTACATCCGGTTTCCCCTTTTGAACATTTACAAACTACTGCCACCTGCTGGTGTGGAAGGTTATTTCCTCTCACGCAGTCTCAGGAATCTGTGTGCTAGTTGGCTACTAGCTGTAGGCTACCACGGTTGGATGTGTTGCACCAAACTGTGTTGTTGTTTAGTGTGCCTTGGCTGCTAAACATCAACGGTTGTATGTCAGGTTGTGTGAAACATATTATAAGTGTAACTCCTAAAATGTCCTGTAGTTTTGGCAAGAAATTTCCATCTATATCCTGATTTCCATTTAATAAATATATAAAGCAACGTGAAAAGGAAAAGTGAAAAGTTCATCAACTGTTCTCTGTGTGTGTTTTGGCTCTGTTTCAAAACCTGAGGAGCAAAAACTTGTAGTATTACTTTACAACCAGCATCGGCTGCTTTAGAAGTTCCCGACAGGTTTTGACGATGCAGACACCTCGAACATTCTCCCTCTTTGATGAGGGATTCCTGCGGACTACAGGGCAACTATCGCTGGAGGGGGGAACACACACCAACGCACATGCAGGAACACAAATCTAAACAGTCACACACATGCCAGCACACACACGGTCACAGACACTCTTAGAAATGGATAGCTGTAGGGGGAAGCACACACACGCACACACACACACACACTCAGTCAAACAGACAGACACACAGGACGTGTCTAGGCGGGGAGCAGATGGAAGCTGGCTTTGATTGCTCTGTTGACCTCTGACCTCAAGGTGAAAAGGTACCAAAGGGTTCAGCAACACACACGCACGCTCACACACTCTTGCATGCACATATACCACAATGTTACTCTCTCTCTTATTTTTTTTTTACACATACCCACCCTCCAGCATTTTGCAAGAAGGTCTAGCTGCTGGACCACTGTGTGTGTGCTGGAGGGTTGGCGGGTCACGTCCCACCGCATGGAGGTTAGGATGACTACCAGCTGGATCGACTTTGATCTAGGAGAGAGAGAAAGAGAGAGAGGGAGGTAGAGATCAGAGTGTCAAGGTCCTACCTCTGCCTACTTTTGTTCATCTGTCATAAAAAAATATCATTGGCTGACTACAACAGTAAAAAGTAACTCATGGTCTCCTCTTGTAGACGTACGTAGAAACATAAAAATGAAGATTCCAACTGCTTTAGTTATATTTATATTCAAAAGTAGGTCCTCAGTGATCTAGTGAGTGATCCAGCTTTCTATAGGTTTGTTGCCCTGTTGTTAGACACAATCAAATTTAAAGAAGAATGTCTCAGTTTAAGCAGCAGAGGTGGAGGAATCTAGTAGACTTTATCCTTCATTTTCCATGATGCACTAAATGCCTGATATCTCTTCATTGTGTCCACTTTTTCACAGTCTGTTTCCCAAGTGTGCTCCATACCCCTTTATCACGCTGACTAGTGGTTCACATGAGGAGTAAGCAGATCTTTGTAGTTGAACCTGATGTAGTTCTTTTTAAACAAACTTAATGAAAACGAAGCATGGATAATTGATTTTGTCAACTACCTTTGTTCAAATATATTCAAGTTGACATAACATGAATACATAGTTAAGGGCAACCCGATAGGCAAATGGTCGGGACGAATACCACATGGGCGCAAATGCCGTCAGCGTCGAATACTTTGCTGGCTAGACCTTTGCTGCATGTCTTTTCCACGCTGTCTTATTCACAGCATGCCCTGTAATAAACAAAACTATAGTGAAAATGTGTAATACTAAGAGACCGAGAATTATCCAGCATCAGAGACACACAGGTCCTAACTTTAAGTGTAGATCAAACTGCAACAAGAACCTTTTTGTGACCCAGTGTAATAAAAAACACTTAAAGCTGGTGGGTGGAACGGCAACTTGACAGCAACTGCTTAAACTCTTAAATAAAATAACTTTAAGTGTAAGATAAGATTTTCTCGTCATCAGAAGAAAAGGAAATAGGCCATTGGTGTGATAGCATCAAGCTACGAAACTAGTTTTAATGCTTGAGCTTGCCAAAGCTTTCTGTATACCGCAAAAACATTTTGCTGTCAACAAACATCATAACTGCATTTTTAAGCAATGAAAAAAGGCCATCTGTATATTCTCACCCACATGCTTCTGAAGTGTGTTTTACAGTGTGTTTTTGAAAATAGTGAAAACCGTCAGAAAGGCAGGGTAGTGATTTGATGTTTTGTCCTTTCCGACAAGAAGAATTTTGTTGTCATGTCTCGTAATTAAAACAATATGTTTGTTCCTGTTAAATGTGCCAAACGCTCCCCCTTGCTTGACGTGTACGCACAAACACACGCCTGCACGGTTTACCGCCTGCCCTTATCAAAGCTGTTTTTATACGTTCACCCGGATCTGATTCAGAAGGTGTGTCATGTTTACAGACCCAGTCCGCTATGAGCTCCACATGGCTGTGTTGTTTACCGGCAGAGACCTGTTAAAATCTCGTTATAAAAGCGGAGCGCTCCTCTTTATCCCCCTCCACCTCGCTAAGCAGCAGACATCAAACGGAAACAGAGATGTGTGACTTTACGACTGATGGCCTGACCTGACAGACTGATGGGGCCGGCTGGACGAAGATGAGTGTGTGTCTGTGTGCGTTGTGGTAGTTTGACTGCGCGTTATTAATGGAAGGATCCTCTAAGTTGCTGCAGCTGTGACCAGAGCCTCATCAGTCTCCCCTCAGCTCTGTCTTCATTAAGAGTTTGATTTATGCAGAAATGCAAAAGAACATAGATTTATTTTTCACGCTAAATGAAGTTGAATCTCCCCAAAGTTAAAAAACTATTGTGGTCTACCCTTTCAGGCCCATTCATTTGCCGTGACTAAACAATGCAGATGTTTCTGTAAGCTTTGACTGTGAAATCACGTTTTATCTCAGCACTATTTTCCAATCATATAAACTGTATAAATTTCACTTCTTACTGAAGAAAAAGAAAAAAAAGACACAAATATCCCCTACTTCAGTGAGTCTACACTTTTTCTCTACCCAGTGGTTAAGCCCTGTGCTTAAACCTACATCCTGTCTGGACTCAAAAACTCATGTTAATGTAATCTTAGCGCGGTGTGTGTGGACGTCTTTCAGCAGCACGGCCCTGCAGCGAGGCAGGTCTGATTAGGTTTTTGGAGTCAAACTCTCCCCATACTCTGTCATTAGTGTCATTTTGCTAATGTTTGACTAAAAATACCCATAGGAGTGTACTGTTAAAACACAGCGGTGCAGTGTTAATCGTCTTGAAACACTAAACCCCTCTCCGCCTCTCTCTCTCCTCTGTCAGTCACTCTTGCCCTCTCGCTCACTCTCTAATACTTCGCTCTTGTTCTCTGTCATGTCGCACGCACTTTTTTTTTTTTTAATCTCTGCTTGTCTGCCCCTCATGAGTCCTATTACGAGATGCTATCGAGCCCTTGCTGAATGCGTCGCCCACTCCCTAATGGTTGAGCTTGATTTTGAGAGAGGCAGACAGAAACGGAGAAACATGAGCTTGTGTGTGTGTGTGTGTGTGTTTCTGCGTACAGGTAATTACAGTATATTTTGGGAGGAGTTTCTTTATGAATCATAGCATTGGCTTTAAGCAAGCTGACCATCATCATTATTATTATTAGCTCTGTGTTAGACATCAGAAACATGTGTTTGGGAATTATGCCAAAAAAACCCATCTCCATGACAGCATGCTGAGCCAGTGTGGCTAGGGTGGGTATTTGGGCAAGAAGCTTTGGCCACTAGTCGTTGGAATCTATTAATTTAACATGAGAGTGCAACAACTCAGCCAAAGTTTATGTTGCCATGGGCTGATGTCATTATGTTTTATGCTGTGGGAAGAAAGCGTTGTGAACATATCGGCCTACTTCTGCTTTTCTTTCTGAACATGTCCCTTTAAAAAGGAAATTTTGCGGGTGCCCATCAAAGTTCATCCATGGATGTGCTCCAATATATATGTGGTGCATGTGTTTACAAGTGTGTGTGTGTGCATTTTGTCCACGAGTGGAGGTGTATGGCAGGGTGGAGAACTTTTGATGACACACACGGAGACACACACAGCGGACAGCTGCGCTCCAGATGTACTCTGCAGAGTCATGTCTGAATCCCATTTGTTGTCTTTATGGATGGTGGACATCGGGACCAGTCCCATCCAACACTGCTGACCAGTGGACTCGCTGACCCCTCAGCTCGCCTACTGATGAGTCAAAACGGCGACCGCGCAACTTTGCAGCCAAATTAAAACGCAGCAGCGAGGAGGCAGATGTTCAGAAGGAATGCCAGGCAGTTTGGAAAGCTGCGTGGCACCTGCAGCCTTTCTCTAAAGCACCGTGGAATATAAATTTTTAATATCTGCAGTTACTTTATGGCAATGGACCGTGGTTGTAAAAGGTGTTTACTCATAAATTCACATTTATGTTTACAGAACGAGTGCAGTGTGTGAATTTAACTGCATTTTAGAACACAGTGTGTTCAAAGTCATGTTTTTGGTACAGTTTTATACCTGAATCATTGACGGTCATTCTTATCCGACTTTTCTCATCGGACGATATCACATTGCTGCGGGGCCACCAACTGCTGATCTATGGAACTGTCTTCAAAAAATGTTGATTGCATGAACCACGCTAGAGTGTGTGCATATAAATCCTTGCGTATGTGTGTTGTACCAGCAGAGGACTCATCAAAACACTGCTCCTTGGTGTCACCTGTGGTCAAAACCATGGGTACAACTAAATTGGCTTTTCTTTGTATAGGTATTAGTTTTACGTATTTTAGAAAGAGGTGACTCTTAACATTCAGATGGAGTTATGTGTGTTCACAGTTGTACACAGTGTCCATTCGGTTGAGTATTAGGTTTTGGAAATTACATATTTACATTTGCCATACAGTTATACTAAGCGACTCTTCTTTTAGAGGTCAACCTTCCACTTTACCAGCCCATTGGACCACCTGCTGAACCCGTCCGTCTCTCCATCTGTCTATCCTTGCAATTTGCTGTCTATATCTGACTGATTGAGCCGTGTGTAACCCAACACCCATCTGTTTTGTGTAGGCAGTTAAAAACCAATACGGTCCAAATTAAGCTGCTTCACGCTATGTCTGACTGACATACTGAGCACACTGGCCAGTATGAAATGGCCCAGTGTGGATGCATTGTGGGGGCAGTTAAAAACCAGACACTTTCTATCATGCAGTGTCGTGGTCTATGAAAGACTCTACAGTACACCAAACAGTACGTGATTTGAATGAGACACACACCTATATTCATATTCATTTCTGAAGCAGGACGGAACATAAACAGCACACCTCTATTCATCTTCCCCTTGTATGGGTTTCCTGTGTCCCTCTTGGTCAAGCAACGTTTCTGCAATACCTGTCACTGCAGAAATTAAATTAGGATGTTGCTATGGTATAAGTTAAGGTTAAATTGACAGAGGTTCGTGTGTCAGACATAAACACTTCATTTTTAAGATGTCTTTTAGCTTTACAGTTGTGTGTAAATGCAATGCTTTCATTCTATTAGCAAGAACAGAAACAGAAATGGACTTGGCAGTGTTCTGATTCAGCAGCTAATGAATACAACTACAGTCAGCAGGTATAATATCGTATGTCAGAGCAGTTAAAATCCTGACAGACACTATTTTGGAATGTTTGAATCCTTTTTTGATTGCATTTTTAACTGCTGAAACATTCGAGGAGCGACCGTGCCCAATCTAGATCTATATTTATTTGACAAATTTGTTTCCAAATTCTTTATTTCTAAGCAAAAATATAACTTGGTTTCCCTTCCTTTTTCAGTGAAAATCATTTAGAAAAGAAGTAAAACTTTTTTGTCTCCAACAGCCATAGACTTTCTTCACCTCTCTCTTTCTTTTCTGAGCCACTCTGTCTCGCAGTTTCTTCATACATCTTTCTCTGTAACCCGGCTCTCTCCTCAGGTCGGGTCTGGTAGTGATCATGCATGCTGATCGCTTCAAAACCAGCAGAACTAATGCAGAGCAGAGCAAGAGCTGTGATGTAGACGGAGAGGAGAAAGGGGTTAGAGACTGAAAGACTCGAAGACAAGGAGGATACAGGAAGATGTGAGAGATTGTGTGTTGAGGTAATTCATCGCCCAGAGAAAACAGACGGGCGTTACAAAGGAAAGAATGAAAGAGCGCCTGTAATAATCCAAATATTTGTATGCTTGGAGGTAAAGGGTGTGAGCGTTACATTACGATTGGCCATCGGTTTCTTATTTCTTGTACTAGATAGCAGATGGGACTGTATTTTAAACTGCCATCCATCCGTCCATCCGTCCGTTCAAAACCGGGATGCTTTCTCCGTCCATCCTTTATCCTAGGGTCCATCCTTTCTACCGTTTATCAACAGTATGACAAAACATGCATTAAAACACCTGTACTGTACAGGGCTTCTCTTTGTTATTCTACAGTATCTTAATCCTCCCAGCTGTCGAGCTCCTCCTTCATCCTTTGTATATTCTGCAGGGCTGTTGACGTCCATTTCCTCTCAATCATTCACCAAACAGCTGAACTGCTGTGCTTGCCGCTACTCCTTTGTCATATTGTTCACACCAGTTAACGTTTCCCTGCTGATACACATTTATCTACGCATTCAAAACTCTTTTCATCTCGCCCTCTCCATTCGTGATCCTGTCAGAATCCTTCAAAAGCTCAGTTTCATCTCTTAAATGTTCCATGAGCTCTAGATAAGAGAAGAATTCATTGAGATGGGGATCCATCAAGTATCTTTCTAACTACAATATGTGTCTATCTAGACATGCTGCCAGGTCTTACAAAATTATTTATAGAACAAAGTCATAAAAGCAGGTAGCTTGATGAGCTGTTGTGTACCATTTCCCCTTTTCCTTCTCTGTCCCTTTATATCTAGCTGTTTTTCATTAAAGTAGCTGTGATTAAGTGGTGAGATCTGACTTTCTTGGCTTTTAGCAAAGATAATAGAAGTCGGCTATGACTAGCACATGTCGACAAAGATGGGAATCAAGATAGAGAAAGGAACACAAAGGGAAAGATGTGGGGAGAAAATGAGCAAAGGTTTATATTAGACAGACACTAAGGACAAGAATGAGGAATGAGAACGAGAAGAGCTGCGAGCAGATGGGTTGTTGAGAGATGACGTCGCTCGTTCATATTACCTTGCCGTGGAAAGATTTTCACTGTTGTAAAATGTGAGTTATGTGGACTAATGGAGGAGCAGGTCTTCATTATTTTCTGCATTCTTCACTAGCTGCATTTCTGTCTTACTTTATGTCTCAGTCTGCTTTCTCTCAGTTGCGAATTCAATTAAATAATGCCCCACTGACATGAAAGAAATGCACATGTTGCCAAGTCCTATTTCTGTGCATTATATCTGTCTTTTGCTTTATGTCACTAGAGTTCTTCTTTCCTTTTCATTTGTTTTTATTCTCCTTCCTCTTCATCCCATTACTCTTCTGCTTTGGAGTTTCAGCTTCGTGTCCACTGACGTATCAATCATCACCCCTTTGTTCTCTTCCTTTGAACCTGACCTCTGTGTGCGCTTGGACATGCGCGTTCATAGGTGCGATGTGTGCGCACGAACGTGTAAAAATATTAACACGTCACCACACTCCCCGCGCCGCTGTTCGTTGATGGTGATTAGTAGCAGGTGTTGGCTCTGAATTTGAAAACACACTGGTTCACACGCGCACACACGCGCACGCACTCAAATGATAGGTGTGATTTATGGGGCTGGGACCTATGGGTTGCTGGAACAACATGGTCTCGCCCCCGAAGATAACATACAAAGCACGTTACGCACACATACGCATGGCATAAACAGTCACACACACACAAGTGCATTTCTGTCTGACGTGGCTGGTTCTTTTCAGCCCAGAGGTGAGATCAGATGTTAAATATATAGCGATGAAAACACTCAATGGAAACTGCACTTATTCATCTTCAGGGGGAGATGCTTGCTTATTGCTTCTAGGCAACTTTTTTATATCTCTTAAGGCACCTGAAATAGCATTGTTTGGTTGACTAGACGCATTTTAATGGCAAACTCACTATCCGAAATGGCTGGTGGCAGGATCACTAATCCTTTAATCTTCTGACAGCTGGAAGAGAGGACAAAATTGCTCATAATGTTCATGTATGACATGATTTAATACAGAGAAGGAGTCTAGTGAGGAGAATGTACCGAATAGTGTGGAACCTATGATTGCTGCGCAGCAGTTTGCGAGGCTGTTACTTTGTTCAACAGTGCGTTAACGCTTCAGACGTCACCTGTCATCGTATGAATGAATAATCACGTTGGCTTGTTAATTTTTATTGCACAACAGTTGCAAATGTGGATTTGGATGTAATGGAACAATCATCACTCCCATAAGCGTGACTTGTCTGCTTGCTTTTAAGCAGCTTGCGTTTACTGTCACACAGATTTGTCCGTCATCTTATTTTGCATTTCCATTTTTAGATAAGAAGGAGGCGAAAGAAATTATTAAGTTACATGCCAGCCAAGGTCTTTAGAAAATTAAGTTTTTGTCGACTGATATTCAAACAGCCCTGACCCGTGACTTAACATAAATTAGGTAGCAACAAGTGATTGCCCAGTCTGTTGCAACACAAGAGCATAATAAATCTTTAGACGCCTAAAGGCGGAATCCATAAATAATGAAGCATTACAACTGAAAAGTCAGAACCCTGCTCAGTCTGCTAGTGAAGGTTGATTTTCCCTCAACAAAACTGAGCAAAACTATTGTAATCACGTGCTTTTCAAGTTACTACCTGACAAAGACTGTGCATTATAAGGATCTTAAAGCTGCATATCTTACATTACTTTACTACTAAGCAGACTGTTGTTATTGTTGCAACACCCTTTTAGTGTAAAATGGCCAGAAATCCCTTTCTGTTACACCTTTATATGCACAGCTTTTCTTTTCTAACATGCTCATACGTCACAAGAAGATGCTGATGTTGGAGCTGATTCTCTTTCTGTGGCTGTTTCTCTAACTGAAGACAAGCTGCTTTTTTATTAGTTTTCTATTTTTAGTCATTTAGTAGCATCGTTGTAATTGAAATTACATGATTGCTAGAAATCTGAAGTCTCTATCAGTGCAATTACGAACCATTACCACCCTTCTGGACGGGGGTTAATAATTATTTCCGCTATTCCCCGCAATACATCAAGTATAATGCCCAGGTTGAAAATATATGAATCTTCATTTAGTAATCATAAAATCTTCCACAACATGATATTATTTGTTCTTCCAGGAGGCACAACTAGAAAGCAACAAGAGAAGTTTTTTATGTACTAAACAGAAAACAACACAAGGTCATCCAATAGATGAAGCCTTTCAGCGTGGCCACAGTGAGTCAGAATAGAGTGACCCATCACCTGGCTTCACCATGAGCTGTAACAGGTTTTTCAATACTAATTAAGATAGCACCACAATTTGTTTTGGATTTTTTTTCTCTGAGATTAAGGAAACTAATTAATTTTCTTCTAACTCATTTGCTTTTGATGTTGTGCAACATGTCTTAACACTTCGCTCGAAACATATTCGTAGAGAGAGACCAAAGACCAACATAAAGTGAACGAGAGCTAAACCATGGAGTCTTTTCAGTGAGTTCCAGTCCAACGCTCTACAGACAGACCATTAGTACTACTGCCAGTGCTAATTATTCCCTATAGACATCACACTATACTCTGAATCTCCTTGTCCTGACTTTCTGCACATGCAAACGTTGTTCACTCTGACCATTTCTCTGCTTCTTTCTTCTGTCTCTGTAACCTGCTGCCTCTCTCCGTGAGATTCAAAACAGTTCAGTTTGAAGTGACAATTTAGATTTCTTCGTATCCATCTCTTTTCTTCTTCCTACTCATTCTCTGCTGTTGGTTTTGCTCTTATCTTTTGGCCCAGTTTTATTGTTCTCCAATTAATTTGTTAATTTTATTGATCAAGAAACAAAGTAATTAATTCCTTGGTAATGAATTTTAAAACACATTGCAGAACAGATCATATCTCATTAATACAGGAGGAATATTCAACACAGGCCCCAGTAATAACACAAAAATGTTGAAGAGAATTAACGCTGTGAAACAACTTGATTTAATGTAATGAAGCATGCAGCCACAATATGTGTGTGTTTGTGTTACAAAGAGAGGGAGCAAAAGAAATGTTATATAGTGATACTACATACATTTGTGTCTGTGCACTTACATTATTTATGTTGAGGGGACATACATCTCTTTTGCAGTCTGGGACTCTGGGGATTGTAGGGACACTGCTCCCTTTTGGGGGCAAAAAGCAAGTCCTCATACTATCAATCATTAAATATAAACATAAAAACTTAAGGTTAGGATTAGGGTAATGCCCCAGGAAAACCTTGCATGTCAGTGTAACGTACTGTGAAGTGTGATCATGCTCAAAACGGCAGTTCCTCAAGGAGCCACTTAAATTCAAAAGCAAGTCAGTCCCCATAGACGTCTTTGTTAAAACACCCAAATTTAAAGCACAAATAAACAATTACATTTACATACCACTGATCCGGCATAACATTATGATCACCTTCCTAATGTTGTGTAGGTCTCCCGTGTGACTCATCAGAAAATGGACATGGCCCCTCTGAGGGTGTCCTTGGTGTCTGGCAACAGAATGTTGTTAGTGGGGGCCTTTGGGTCCTATGAGTTAAGGGAAGGGGCCTCTGTGGATCAGGCTTGTTCCAGTTCATCCCACAGATACTTGACCAGTTTGGGATCTAGGAAAGGCCAGGTTGGAGGCCAGGTCAGGGTGGTACATGTCTAAGTAACATCCACATGAATGCCAGGTCCAAAAGTTTCCCAGCAGAACATTGAATGGTCACAAGATGGTTGATGTTATTTACTTCTCCTGTCAGTGGTTTTAATGTTGTGGCTGATCGGTGTATGTTTACATCCCAGAACAAAATCAATTTCTGGTCCCTAGTCATGCAAATGTGCAAGCAGTGATATTTTTTATATCGTTCATTAGTATCATTAGCTCGACTTCAGATGGAGTCAAGACAAGCCAGTGTAGCCACTATACTAAGCTTCAAAAGCCTTCTCCAGGATCATGGAGGGCTTGTCCACCTTTATAGACAATCCATGCAGATCACAAACCTCCACATGCTACTCACAAGGTTAAGTGTTGGGTTAATGGTTTTATGCCATAATCAACAAAGTCAGCATAATAACCTCACAACTGACAAAACATACTATAAAAAGATGTGGATGTACCCCAACATGATTAACTGCGGGTTCCTATTTTAAATAAGCCATGGTACGGTTGAAATTGTTTAGATTTTAAATAAATATCTCCAAAGTAATGATATCCATCCATCAGTGTTCAGTAGAAGTATATCTTTATTGGATTGAGTACAGTTATACAAATTGCTAAATTAATCATCAGCATCCAGGAAAGAAGGGCAGAGAGAGACAACCAACACAGAAAAGCAACCAAACATTTGACAGAACATCTTCTAGGCTTCTGTTGGTATAGCCCTCCAAGCACAGTGGTCTGCATTGACTTCCTTGTTGCAATCAAGGTGAAATGTCATGAGTATGTTCTGTAAGATGTTATATCAGTTTAGTGTGTAGTAAACAGAAATCAACAAATAATTATGAAACTGACACTTTAATGGCATGAATTGCTTGCTGCTTTCATAAATTACAGAGTACGCCAAATTGCTGCATAATTCAGTGTGTGTGTGTTTAGGTGTGCTGTTTTTCAGAAATCAAAGAATTGAAGGAAACCGTTGAAAAGAAGAAAGAAAAGAAACAAAGGAAAAGGGGATAGAAAGTCGCATGAAAAAGATTGGAAACTCAACAATTAGAGTGTGTAATGAGGCAGGCGGTTTGTTTGGTGCTAAAGTGAGCAGGGCTTTATGGATGGTTGGTGTTGGACTATGTGCGATTGGCAAGGTGGTGGGAAGGAGGAAAAGCTTTGAAGTTTGAGGAAGAAAGCAAAGTGAGGAACGCAGAGGAAGTGATAAACATGCTGCCACTTAGTGTAGTAAGATGAAGAGGATATGAGGGAGGGATGAAATGGGAGAGGAAAATTGCCTTTAATTCTTTAATCGTTTCATGAATTTGAATAATAAACATAGCTCTTTTGAAGATTGGTTCATTGGTCAAGATGATGGTGATATTCTGGGTACTTATAGATATATGTATAGCACTGATGCCTCACAGCAAGAAGGTTCCGGGTTCAAATCCATGGGCCGGCTGGGCCTTTCTGTGTGGAGTTTGCATGTTCGCCCTGTGTCTGCGTGGGATTTTTTTTTAAAGAGCTTTCATTAAATCTTTGTAATCAAATATGCTTTTCATGCAAGCATTCACAAGTTCATTTGATGCACAAGAACATTCTTTGCCCATTACAGTTGAGCCCATTGCAGATTTGCAGCCTGCCTCTCAGTTTCAATCAATGCTAATTAATACTATCTATCTATCCCTGACATAACAGCCACTTTCTCCGTGGCCACATGAATGATTTAGTTCGCTGCATGTCATAACTTAACAAGTGCTTTTCTCTTTAGAGCCTACTGATAAATGGAGGAGGGTGAAATGGGCTAGGGAAGGTCTGTAAAAGTAAAGAAAAACACATTTAGAGAAAGAAAGGGAGAAATAGCAGCTAGTTTAATGCAACATTAAGGACATAAAAAAATATTTTTAACAGATTTTCCATATAACTCATAGCAGTAACTTACACTGTTTAGATTTTATGATGAAAGCATGGCGATGAAAGTACCGAAGGTACCGTTGCACATTTGCCAATTTGGAAGCCTACCGTATTACTTTCGTAGAGTGCAACCTTTAAATGAGATTTCCACCACTCGCAAAAAAGAAGTGATGTCCCGCCAACTTTTATAAAAGTGAAATGATCTGACTTCATAAATCAATTTAGGAAAGTACATATTAGTGGCTGCTGTACTCGAAGGCCATTGCCTATTAAACGCTAACATTTTGAAGTTATAGTCATTAGGATTTTATGAATTTTAGATGATAAATTTGTAGCAGCTAGTTTCTCTCACATTCTCTAAATTGTGCATGAAAACTGCTCTCAGATTTTGGACCTGAGTTTATAAGTCAAAGGTTTCTGAAATAGAAGTAAAGTGATTATGTTTCATCTCTAGAATCGATCCATACAGAAGCTCAGGACTAGAGTGCATCCTGGAATCTTATGGAAAGTAATTTATGTGGAGTTTTAAAATACTGATTAAAATGATTTCAGGATGTATTCCTTTCTATAAGTGACCGTGCCGTGTTTTGCAATGAAGCACATTCGCTATAAATTCTCTCTGAATAACATCAGCAGAATTTGACCCCCGTCTCGACACTACATGCTGAAGTGAAAGATAAATCCATCATGTTTGGCTTTTCCACATTCAACTGATGCAGATTGATAGTCCTGCTCTGGGAGATAAACACACACACACATGCATACACCTTCACGTAGTTAATCATGTGTGTCACGGTCCAACGGGGAGGAAGGAAAAAAATCTGGAATACCAGTTGGACTTCTCGGGCCTTGTGTGCGTGTGTGACTTGGCCCTGTGCCTTGTCCCTCCACGAGCCACACAGTAAGAGGTCCTACTTGGGATTATCCCCACCAGTCTTGTGCACACAGACACTCACTAACCCTCCCGGTCCACTGTGGGTCGTTCACCAAACCGCATGTCAGCCTTAAAGCCCACCTTCACCTGTCAGAAGCTTCCTGTCCACTTCCTGTTTCTGTCAGATGCAACACAGAGGCCTTCTTCTGCACATAGGCGTCCCATTCATTCGTCACCATTACCATTCATTCTAATAGGAGATTCCTGATATAAGTCTTTTTTCCTGCTCCTTTGGTGTCTTTCATCGTGTATCTGCTGCTGCACACACACCCTGAGAATGTGTTGAGAGAAGCCAGTGTCACCAGTACGCCCAGTAATGTTTAATTGGTGTAATTAACCTGTTACCATGGTAATTAACCTGGGCAACAGTTCCGTCAACATTATAATGACAAACAGATGGTACCACTGCTGCCAACCCTGACACACATACATGAAGACGCACCATCACACACACATGAAAAGATTACTTGCTCATTCTATATGTCCTTGCACTTTGATGCGTTGGGTTTCTGCACAAAGCCTTCTTTTTCCTGTCAGCTTTCACAGTTTGTTCCTCTTAACGAATAGCAGGTCTTTTTCAGGTGCAGTTTCCATCCTGTGCATGATTAAAGCTCGCTACGGGAATGATGGGAACAGGGAACCTCGAAACTCACACAACGGCTGCCATGAAAAGCCACCATATGGAAGCCAGTATTAATTGTGTGAGGATTTACAGTGTCCCTTCAGCTCTCTGTGCTGTTATCCCACTGACAAGCTGCATAAAGGGTTCCAGTGGGAACAAAAGAAATTAAACGGTTCTGGACCAAATTGTCAGACAGTGTAATCAGTGGAGCATGATGGGGGCTTTGATTTGATTACTTCCTGGTGTTTTGGGCCAATCAGGACACATAGTTCGCTGCCATCGCTGTGTCTGAACTGATCAGCCAGCGGTTCGGTCAGACTTATGAGGGAGCTATTTTAAAACACTGTCATGGGAAGGACTGAAAGACATAATATATTTAAATACAGAGAGATAGAGTGAACGGCAGAAAATGGAGATATAGAGAAACAGAGAAACAGAAACAACACTGTATTGATGGACAGACCCAAGGGCAATCTTATCTTGATGAAAAGCAGAACCCCATTAGTTCTCCAATGTGTTTCATCATGCGTGTTTGAGGATTTCTGCATGTGATAAGTCGGGATGTATGGACAGTTTGATGTCTGTTGGAATAGTTAGCAGGCACAGTTCTACTGCCTCCCACCCCTCACCTCCACCACGGCGGTCCAGTCAGTTGGTTTCACCCTGACAAAAAGCAGGACACACATATTATAAGCTATCGCTTGCATTAATTACAGCAGGTTGTCAGTATGGTGTCAGCTGCACATATTAGTGTTTTATCATGTTTGTAAAAGCCCTTCCAGAGTATTATCTCACTGTTTAAGCATTACAAATACACTTAATTTCTTGTGTTTGCTGTAATCTTTCAGTGACTAAATCCCAGATGTTGGTTTTGAGTTAAATAGTAGTAATAATAGTTAAATGCTGCAGCTTTAAAAATGACTCATTGTATTTATTGCAAGTTATATAAACACAATAATGCTAAATGTCAAATAAACGTGAAATGGTTTCTTAGTTTAACGTTAACATGGAAATCATTTTCTGGCATTAATAGTAAAGAAAAAAAGTTGTGAATTGACTGCTACAAATACACATGTGGCAAATGCAGCAAGGAGATGGCTTGGCAGTGCCAGCATTGTGAGTGATTATTGAAATGTACTCACCTCACTCACTGTTACTTACTGTTTATTTTTCCCTACTAGAGTTTTACTACATCTTATTTTAATCCCACTCAAAGGAAGTTCACCGTTCATTATTTAATGTTCACCATTTTATTATTCAATCACTTTTTCAATAACTATTTGCAAACCACTGCTGTTGTTTGTCTGCAAACTGCTCTGTGTGCTTGCTGCTGCGGAAAACTCAAATTTCCCTGAGGGAGTCACCCCAAAGGGATCAATAAAGTTTTAAGTCTAAGTTCTAAGTCTAAGTCTCACTCACTTCCACTCTCTAACACTGTATCCTGATAATGCATTTTTTTTATTATTATTTGTAAATATGTGTAAATATCCTGAAGGCCCAGTTGGGATAACCACAGATTTTGAGTGCTTTTTTGATGTGGTTCTGTTCTTTTACTTTTCCTATGTGTCTGGTGGGGATGTTGGAAGCCCAGTGTTGTAGGGTCCTGATAACTTCTACATCCTTCTACATATATTACATTTTGATTCAGCTCATTTGTTCTGCCCAGGCTGCCACCTGGTGAAACTGGTGAAAGACAGACAGACAGTTAGGCTGCGTTCAGACTGCCAGCCAAAGTCCGATTTTTAGCCCATTCAGATTTGAATCGGATCTCGATTTTGAAGTCTGAACAGTGACAGATCACATGAAATCCGATTTTTGCCAAACGGTTGCAAACCACATCCAGAGGTAGTTTCATATCGCATTCGTATCGGAGATGGACAGATGCGTCTCAGTCTGAACAGCTCCCAACACTCAGATGGGTTTTGACTGTCCGTGACGTCACTTACGCGACGCCAGGCCAGAACCAATGCGCCAGACCGCGTGCCTATTTCCGTTGTGGAGGAGCCACGTTACGGCCACGGACAGTGATATTACAGCTATCACAATGGAGGAGGACTTTGAAAACAATTCGCCTTGGACAGAGGAAGAAACTGCATGCCTTATAAATCTTTACACTGACGTGACGTACATCCATCCTGTTGTTTGTTGTTGTTTTGCTTGTCGCTGTGGCAATTATATGACGTCTGACAAATACACGTGCTGAATGACGCTTCCGCTCGTTGCTACAGCAACCTATCAGACCGGTGTAGAATGTGGCCCAGTCTGAACAGAACCATATCCGATTTGGACACTTGCTAAAGGCAGTGTGAACAGTCAGCCCTAAAAATCGGATATGAGAAGGAATCAGATTTGAATCAGATCCGTCTGCAGTCTGAACGCAGCCTTAGCAGCCCGGACAGAGCAAATGAGTTCACAGCCCTCAGGTGTGCCTCCCTCCCCCACACACTCTGGCCTCCAAACCCCCAGCAATCCTGCTCCTCTCCGATTCCCCCCCTCCCCCATTTTATGTCAAGGTGTTTTGTCTTTGGGATGAACCAGTTTCTGTCTCAAGGTGTTGCCAGTTTAGAAGTGAACAGCCACCCTCTCCCCCATAAACTCTCTGGGCCCACTCCCTCTCCCCTCCCCACAGGTTTCCTTGAAGTGGCTCAGCATGTCCCCTCCTTTGGTGCCCCAGTGACTGCCTCGTTTACATAACAGAAGGAGGGTTCACAGGTGATTAGGATATTAGCTAAAACCCTTCCAGCCGATCGGCTGCCCTCTGGGTTTTATAGGTAGAGCAAAAAATGCTGGGACTTCTAGTGTTAACTAGACATTAAAATATCAAATGTATTTACTGTTGACATTTAAAGTACAGGTTAAAATAGAATAGGAAAGATAACTATGACAAATTATAGCTAATGTATGTGTTAAAACTTGATTTATGTACCAGATTCATGAGGAAATTCACCTTTTAGTTAGGGTGAGTGCAGAAGTCTGTGTGGTGATGACATGACCTGAACACACACACACACACACACACACACACACACACACACACACCTTCTGGAGGTGTCTTTTGGGAGCGTGAGTGTCAGTCTGGGTCATGATGAGAGAAAGCGTCCACAGGGACACTAAGGTCAGATAGGAAACAGACTCTGCTTCAGATAAACACAGCCATCCTAGATGTCAAGGTCGCAACGTATACGCATAAGTACAAGTATACGCATATTTGTGTCACTGTATAGTTGCTTCATATGTTTGTGCATACTTATGTGTGTTTTTACGCAAGAATGTGGCAGAGTCATTGAGGGCACATCTGGAGAAGTGTCACCGCTTTCGCGCTTTACCACCTCCTCCCTCTGTCTCTCGCCCCTCATTGATGTTTCTCTGTCCCTACGTGCACTGAGCAAAAAGCAAACATTAGCCGTCGGCAAGCATTAATACAAACACTGTCAGCTTTGTCAAAACAGACCGGGCTTGTAATCAAGGTGTCAACAAACAAATGAAAATGTAAGGCTTCCTCCCATCTTGATTTTGATTTGCTTTCTTTACCCTCCCAATGTTCTTAGCTCTTTTGGCTTTCTCATCACTTTGAGTTGGGTTTCACATTGTGCATCAGTGAGCTATGTTGGCAATCAGTTGTAGAAAATGAAAAATGACACATTAGTGATACACAAAAAAAGTGTTTTCAGGCTTGGGATGCACTGAGGCTGCATGATCACTGGATCAAGTTGTGGTTGTGTTTCCTGTATTGCTCCACCAGGTGGCGCTGTGCTGTAGTATTTCCAGCCTCTCTGATGTGTGGGGGGTATAGGTGTGGCAGAGATGAAACAGCTATAAGGGTGTGTTAGGTTTGCTTTACCTCACAGCCCTGTAGTTAAACAGGTCAGTGCGTTTAGCGGCGGTGCTCCTGCAGACTCAGCACAGAGAAACCCATTCTCTTTAAAAGGACTCCAGCTTCTTGATTGGGGGCTGAAACTCTGAGGAGAACTAAACAGTGAACAGATGCAAAAGCTTTAGTGCTGGTCTGATCCGTAAGCCTGCGTTGGCAAAGCCACTCGACCCTCTTGCTGTATCTCAGTATTTTTATTATTGTTTCCCTTCTGCTCTTGGTTGTTTTGCCTGTCGCCCCTTTTCTCCTTTTGCCAAGCTAATGCACTTTAAACCAGGGTAATTCCAAGTCACGTAATCCACATGTAAATATGAAACACAATTATAATAATACCTAATTCGAGTGAGCCTTAAAGAAACTGGCATTAATTGAAACGGGGAATATTCCTTTGGTGGTTCAGTTTTGAGTTTTTCTTTGTTTTGATGTGTGGATTTCTGGGATTTGTCTTTCTCGTCATACCTTTGTTACTCTCAGAACATGTGCAGTGTCTGCGTGAACTCATGGAATGGAAATATTTGTCAAGCTCAGTTGTTTAATATCTTACAGACTAAGGCTTCCAAGCCAGCGTTTCTAGGAGAGTAAGCAGTCTTTTGAGTTAGCTCAGTCAAACTAAGTCTTCATTCTGAACGGTGCTGTTATAAACTCTATTGAACACATCTTTGAAGTACATTATGAGCTCCAAAAGAAGAATGGCCTGTGCCCTTTTCTACCCGAACCTCCATCTGTGTCTCTTTCACTTCTTTCTTCTCCTCCTCCCTTGTTCTTTTCCTCGCCACCCATAATTCCCCTGCTTCACGTTCTCACATTACCAATAAAAACAAACATATTCTAATGCTGCAGCATAACATCTTTGTAAAAACAAGTATTTGCTTTTGGTGTGTTCACCGCAAACATCAGATGGTATTTTTTATGGTAACAACAAAACTCTCTATCAACGGAACAGCAGTTCCTGAAAGGCAAACTCCGACTGAGAGTGGGAAGAGGAGGATGAACAGATGGACAAATTGGTAGGCAGGCAGACAGAGCGACGGAGAGTGATAGCTTCCACATACCACTTCTAAATTATAGCAAAAGGAAATGAGACACAGAAAGAGAGAAATGACATAAAAGATAAAAGGAGAAATAAAAAGACAAAGGGCAGAGAGGCAAGGAGAGGAGCTGGGGATTTTCATGGAACTTGGTGTGGATTCTATGGGGGATTTGAAATTTAATAAAATGATTGCATCAAGGTGACGTGCGCTCAACTGGCAGAAGGACAAGACATGAGTCTTATCTGGTGCAGCTTATTTTAAAACAAAAGGACCCCAATAGCAGTAGGCCTGTTTTATATTATTTAGTTCTGTCTCTGTATCACATATATTAGTATTCTCCATAAAAATAAAACATCTCAACTGCTGGCTTCTCCTCGTTTAGTGCCTTCTGGATGAGAACATTGTTGTTTTTTTTTGTTGTCATGAAACAACAAAAAAAAATGGTCATAAAAATGCAACACACAGCCTCAGTCAAACTCAGAAACAGCCAAGTAATTCAAACTGCATTTCTGTGCTGCACCCTGCCAGCTTCTTGGATTGCAAAGGAGGGGCGGCTTGTGATGTACATCAAAACTTAAACTAAAACAAATGATAAAACAAAGAGGCACAGTTTTACTGTTTATTTGCCATTGTACATTTCAAATCCATTGTTTCAGGGATGAATAAAATTGCTGCAGAAAGGGAACAATGTGTCCCTGGAAATCAGTGGAGATGGTCAAAACTTCTGCAAAACACAATAAAGAAACACACATATGTAACTTTGAATTAACGCTGCTCCATTGTCAAGGCTCTATAGTGGCTGTAACTTGCAAAAGCAGCTGATCTAGTGGACATGAAGCATAGTCTTTGTCACGGATTATTAAAACATATAATGTAACTGCTGTGCATTCTGTAAAAGGTATGCAAAGAAACAAGAATATGTAGCGCAAACCTGTCGGTATATATTTGAATGCATTGTTGTAGTGATAAACCTTTCAACACTTCTGCTCGATTGCCAAGTGTTTCTTCTTCTCCTCCTCCATTCATCTCACGTGCTTTCTATGCATTGCACTAAATTCTGCTCTTCAAAACATTTCACTCCATACCTTCACTTCTTATTTATTGTCTGGCTGTTGCATATTTTGTTACAAACCTGCTCTGCACCTGCTTCCAAAATGCCTCTTAGCCCCGCTGTTGCTACATCAGCACATAACACGGCTTTGGGAAACACATTAGAGTTAAATTAGATCCGTTGGCCACTGAGTGGATACTGCTGTATAAAACGATATTTCCAGGTGTGTGCTTGATGAAAACTCAAGGTTCAGAGATTTAATTCTCCGTGGCTTGTGCACGCTTTCACCGTTTGTCCTTATGAATGCATTGACGTTATCAGATTATAATGTGTCTTTACATCCAAATTAATCATAAAATTACAATTATAGTGTTTTGTCAGCATTTTATTTATTTATTTTTTGAATGACAATCCGACAGATTATATCAGGTAACAGGTGTGGTCCTTTAGTGCTATAATCTAATCAGTAACATTGAAGATTGGTGGTTTCCATTGAATGTCCAACTACTGTAGGCTAGTAAATGGAATGATTGGACAGTAATGACTAGTGGTAACATAGGGAAAGCAGGGGAAAAGCCAGAAAAATAATGAGCGAAAGACAAAATGAAAATCCCATTCAGTCAGAAATGAGCCAAAAACAAGGATATAAATAACACGTAATGTCATTTAATCTAAACAGTTAAGTTTGATTAAAAGTAGTTTTAATTAAAACACAACAGTACTGAGATTTTTGATTTGAACTTAATTGTCTGACCATGATTAAAGCGTTTTTCATTAAAGTGAGAAAGGCCTGTTTGTTAAATGTTTATTCCTCTGTGTTTTTTCTCACTTTATTTCTTTCTATGTCTCCTCCCCTTTCTGTCACAGCGAGCCTCTTACTCCTTTTGTCACGACGCTCTTGATGGCCAGAGCAAAAACATGTCTGACTGAGTTTTAAACCTCACACATCATAAAGTCGTTGCGAGTGAACATCGTGCCAGGCCAGATGAAAGAGCTCTGTGCCGCACAAATAGCACTACGCTAACACAACCTCAGACAGAGATGAGGCGTGAACGACGGTCGGGCAGATGTGTGAGTAGGGACACGGACAGACACGTGAGACAGTACTGCAAAAAAAGAAGGATAAAAGAAGAGAGGTTAACGTTTGCAAAATCAGGTGTGTGTTTCCATCCACTTTGCGAATGATTTGCATTTAAGAAGACATATGGGGAACTCGTTGCTACTCAAAATAGATGCCGCTCATGCTTTTTTTAAATTTATAATTGAATCCATTCTTGTCTATTTGTACGATGTGGTTTTTATTATGACAACAGAGAAGTGTGACAATGGCAGTTGGACTTAGGGCGCTGAGCTTTTGACATTAAAACTGTGTGTACCCGCTTTTCCAGCTCAGCCAAATACAAAGATTGGAAAAATGGAGCTTCTATTGTTTCCTCAGGTTTCGTATGTTTAAGGTCTGCCGTGCTCGCTTTGACATGTTACAGTAAGAAAAGCACAAGTGTAAATAATACCTTAGATGATGGCCGACTTCCATATAGCTGCTTTGATTTCAGGTTAGCGTCACACATGAACTTGATCTGATGAGACACAAGGTCTGCTGTGAAACATGTCTATAGACGGTGCGCAGAATGTGATAAAAACGCTTACAGAATAAGAGTTTTAATGTGCGTGTGTCCCTGTTCTGGGCGAAGACAGGTATGCAGCCAACTAATTAGTTCTGAGGATTAATCTGAACGATGATTGGACTTAATTAGTCTTTTGTTCTAACTTTCTCTCTCTTTTCTTTGTCCAAGTCTCTCTTGGTTTTTTTTTCACTTTCCCTTTCTCTCTCTTGCCTACACAGACATCTTAGTGTAGCAGCTCCTAAAAATGATCGTCCATACACCCTGTTTACAGCCTGTTTACAGCCCTTTTGATGCATCTAATGGGACTTCCACCTCAGAAACAGTGTGTGCGGGGGTTGAGTGGTGTCCTGTCGTGGTCCCTCGGTGAACCCTCTTAGCTGATCAGGAAGTAGGTGGTGCTCAGCCAGTCGTGTCCTCTCCTCATTTGTGGGCTGCCAGGCTAATTAGCGCACGTGTGTGTTTGAAGGGACCCAGTGAGGAGGTGTGAAGGCACGTGTATTCACCCCCATGTTTGTTTATACATGTATAGTAGGTGTTTGTGCGCTTATGCCATTCAACATGCATGCGAACACCTTTTCTCCGGTCTGTCCTGCTTTATTACATGAGCGCACACATATTTCACGCACTACATTTATTAGGGCTCCCAGATATCCTCTTTCTCCTTTGTGTTTTACCTGGTGTGCCAATTTGTCTGTGAACTTTTTTATGATGCAGTTGTTATATTATGCAGATGTCCCTTTGCTGTGGAAAAGCAACACGGAGCCCTGAAGACAATTCATTTATGCCTTTGTTTTCACATGTGTGCAACAGTTATATATATAACAATGATATTCTCTATTAATTCACGCATCTGGGACAATTTGAACTCTTTAGTACTGTCATCAGTATCCATTCTTAAAAAAATAATAATGCTAATTCTGTATATATGGTAAAAGAATGTGCACTCTACCATAGTTAGATGGTCATTCATTCATTGCATGGGCAGTTTTTGTACCCACAGTTATTTTGTGTAGTTATAAATAACAGTGTAGAGCTTTTATATACAGTGTACAGGTGTATATCAATAGCAGTCTACATCCACTGCATAGTTAAAAGTTTCACTGTGTCTAAAAACGTATGCTACTGCTTAAACTGTATATACTGCCTTTTCATAGATTGCAGTTTTGTGGTAGTCTGTAAATGTGTCTCTGTACTGTTAGCCTAGTATTTTAGTTTCAGATGGAGAGCCTGATAACAACTTCTGGAGGTCAGCCAGACCTGAATCCTCTCTATATTTTTTTTACCTTTCTTGGCTCGGAGTGTGTGAATGTATGTGTGTGTGTGTTCCCCTTCTTGGCTCAGATTTGAGAACAGTAGGTGGTTTTTGTCTGTTTCCACTCATCTTCCGCTTTATTTACCTAGTCTGCCTTTTACATGTCCCTGTTGCTGTTTTTGAGTAGTTACATCCTTTCATCCTTCGACCCAATGTTATTTACTTTCTCTGCGCATCCTGTTCTCTCGTCTTTCTAACATCTCATGTCTTCCTCATTTCTTCTAAACTCTCCCTCTCCCTCTCTCACCCCCCGCACCCTTCCTCTCTCCATCTCTCCCACCCTCTCTCTCCCTCTCCCTCCCTGTGTCAGTGTCACCACCTCTTTTAATGGGTGTCACCTGCTGGAGTAATGGCCAGGGCTCAATGTGCCATAGCAGTAATTTAACACTGTCACACATACGCACACACACACGCGGAGGCACACACAGTGATGGATTACTCTGGGGACTGTTGCAGAAGTGCTGCACGTAGGATGGCCGTGCGTGGCTATGACAGTAGTAAATTAGAGTGTGTCTGTGTGTGTGTGAAGCAGTAGTGACCACTACAGGCTGAACATGCCGGGAGAGGAGATCACTCTTACTAAGACCAGTGTGCCTTTAACTGGTTTCTCAGACATGTTTGATTCCAGTTATAAGCGGTTAGGAACTGGCTTGGGTGGATTTCTTTTCTTTCTTTCGTTTTTTTTTTTGGTGGCTGCTGGTAGAAATCATTAAAGTAATAATTTGCGACATGCTAGTGAGAATACATGTCTGCTTTGCCACTCACCATCAATATCTAATGTGACTTACAAGGTCTGAACCTTACAGCCACTTCAAGACGGCTTTTCTAATGGTTGATCAAAGCGGCAGGGGCCAGATGAAAAAACAATAAATTAAACTCAATAGGCTCATAACTAAAGCTGAGTATGCACGCTCGTATTTTTATTCGATTTATAAAGTTGTGCTTTATAAATGTGTTTCCATTTTTGAATACATCCTAAAGCTATAGAGCAGAACTTTGACATATAAATCAACATGTGTTATACTGAAGCCCATGGTAAATGAGTTTACACAATACTGATTAGGATAATCAGCACCAGGTAAACCTCTCTGTGTTTTGTAGCATACTGGAGTTTTAAATCTGTTTTCTGTGGAAACAATCCTTTGCTAGCGCATTGTTGCTAATGTTATCGTATCTAATTGTTGCATTGTTCAGTAATGACTGTTTGCAAGTTCTTAAGGAGGGAGAAACTACAGCAGCTTTAACAACTGGGAATGCAGCAGAGCCTATCTCGCTTTGACTGTAATTAAGGTTCTTGAATTCAACGTCTCTAGTGGTCACAAAGAATGGAGCAGAACCCAGGAAGCGTCCAAGACACGTTTCTGATGCTCCACATAGTCAACAGTGTGTGTAATTACCGCTAGAAGGTGGAGACGAACGGTCTGCATTGTGGCTTCTACGTGGACACACATGACCAAGCCTTATTTCCTCACTCATATTTGGCCATAAATGTAAATTCACACTTGATCAACTGTTTGCATGTCATTCGTTTAGTTTGTCGTCTGATAATTTCACAGATTATCCATGACATGTAAATGGCCATTATGCATGGTGTTGGCTATTAATAGAAGGTTCTATTGAGTTCATCATTGCATGTTTTCATTAATCAGTATCTGTAGCAACATCTCAATCAGTATCATTAAACACCGCATAGGAAATCAATGATTTTAGGTGCACATTCTCTCTGCACAATATGTTTCATGGACACCACGTTATATCTGGGAATTGGGGTGGCAAGCGCTTATGTGCATTTTCTAAGCATCTGGTCTCCGGAGTCAGAAAATGTCTGAAAAATCCTCTGGCATACAGGAGGTGCTACTTTTTATGTTTCTAGCCAAAGCTAGAAAAAAAAAAAAGTAGCAGACAGCTGGAATTCAACACAAGAACTTCAATGGCTCAACTGACCATAAAGTATAGACAGAGAAGAAGAAAAATGTACATTGTTAGCACAGTACTGTCACACTGCTTGACTGACAAATGTCTAAATGTGATACAAAAACCCCAGAACAAGAAACTAAGCTCTACCACTTTCATTACATGCCCTGGCTTGGTCAGATGATTGATGGAGGGCTGCATTTGAGTTTACCGTAAGCTGAAGTTGCAAGACAGGGAGCATTACGTGGTGGTTGTGCTGTAGGTGGTCGCAAACAAGGAGAAACACACGGAAAGTTGAAAACATCTGAAGGCCCTGGATCATAAACACCATGCACACACACAGTCTCAACTTGAAAGCAGTGGCATGGTGGAACAGAAATGTTTTATGTTCCTTTTCAACACCTGTTCGGGGAAATGAGAGAGAGAGAGACAAAGAACGTGGACTGGAGAGAGAATGAAGGATGGAAAATGGCTGCTCAAGGACTCCAAGTGTGCCCAAATGATGCCCGTGTACCATGCAGTGTTTATCATCCATACACAACTTTGGAGCTGCCTTCTCCTACAGAGTCTGGCAAGACCTCAGTCACTTGCACTCTCATGAATACTCACAGGCAGGACTTCTGAGGGGGAGGTTTTGCATGTGTGTGAATGTAGGTTCCTCAGTTCATGTTTTTATGCATGTATTTCGCAACATGTGTGTGCTTTTAGGTATGTATACACCGGGGTATTCAGACCAGTGTGTGTGCATGAGGGTGGGTGTGACAGAGTGTTTTCAAAAGGGTTTTGACAGTAGAGTGACACTTGAGGAAGATGGATGGGTTGCAGAAACTAGACAGTGGGAAATCGGTCGGGGTTGGTTGATTGTGTGTATTTGTGTGTTTGCTTGCGCACGAGCCCACATCAGTGTGTGTGTGCGCGTTCAAGAAAGACACCTGCTGACTGATAGACGTTTCAGTCTTTCAGACTCTGGCAAGAAGAGATGAGATGACCATGTGTGTGTCATAGATTTCCTCTTCAAATATGTATCCATAGCAGCACTGCAGCGCTCAACACAAAACAGAGACAGACTCTGAACTCCAGTGAGCAAAGATGGCTTCCAAAAACCATTCGTCACCATCGTCAGCTGTTCCTCCCCAGTTATTGAAGTGTACTCATGAGCAAGCAGTGTAGAAGCAAATGGATTAGAGACTGTTACATTTAATCTTTGCACAATCTCTATTGCTTTCAGATTTTCTGAATATATATATTATGACCTATGCCCTAATATTCTGAGGGTGTCCTGATGTGTCTGGTAACAGAATGTTGTTAGTGGGGGACTTTGGGTCCTATGGGTTGAGGGGAGGGGCCTGTGTGGATCATCCCACAGATACTTGATCACTTTGGGATCTTGCAAACTTGGAGGCCAGGTCAACATCTTGTGCTGTTCTTCATGTTTTTTGAGTTGTTCATAAAGTGTTTGTGTGTGTGTGTCTGTGTCAGGCTGCATCCTGCTGGGGATGGATGCTGCCATCAAGGAGTGTCATTGCTATGGGGTGGGGGTGCCTGGTCTGGTCTAGGTGGGTGCTACATGTCTAAGTAACATCCACATGTATGCCAGGTCCAAAGGTTTCCCAGCAGAACATTGAATTGTCACAAGGTGGTCAAAGTTATTTACTTCTGCTGTCAGTGATTTTAATGTTGGCTGGTGTACAGATAATTCTTGAGCATCTACTCATAATCTGGAATACCAGAAACCTGATACAATTTTCCATTGTGCATTTTGATATAACTTCATCTCCAGTGGTTCACATTTTCCGTGGTTTGGCTTCCTCCTATTGAGTCTTTTCTTCATACTATCAGAGCCACAGCAGCTATCAATTATAAAAAAAAATCAACATTCTGAAATTGAAGATATGCGGTTTCTGCCCGACACTGACAACATGTAGCTATGTTAATGTGTTTGTAATGCAGGGTCGTCAAAAATAAAACATTTCTTGGAAGATTTGTGAAGGATTTGGAAGACTTGATTGTGTTGGACAGACATAAGAGATGTCAGGGTTTTATCAAAAGAAGTACAAGTGAGTCTGTGTGTGATTTTCTGTATTATTTAATCATAAAGGCATCCGGATATGATGGAGACAATAAGCAGAAACATAAGAGCTCAGTGGAATACTAAAGCAGAAAGTAAGACCTGGGAGCAGTTCCACTGGAGCATATTCAAATCTCTTCAAAGTCAAATTTAATTGTGTTTTTATAAGAGCTTGAAGAAAAACATCAATATGAGGAAACCAAGATAACACAAAGCAGCTTAATGAATTTAAATGCCATACATTTGGGAGCTAATCTGTCTATATCTGCATCTGAGACAAGCCAGCTTAAACCTCAAATGAAAGACACTGATCCTTGATAAGATATTCCGTGCACACAATTCACTGTCTCCCAGAATGGGATGTGTACTGTATATTTCAATCAAAAGGGAGCAGTGTTGATAAAATGATTTCCGGGATGAGCCCGATAATTAGTCAGCTACAGAATCCCCCTCAGTCATCAGCATGCTGATCATAGATGTGGACTTAATGTTGGATCCGATGTTGGAGACGGGGGCTGGAGATGGTTTGAGTGCTGTTAGTTGAGGACAGTGTGCTTTAGGTGGTGATTACTGGTTTGCAACATACTGATCAATGTGAATGTTTTGATTCTACATAAAGCTGGAAGCCCAACCAAGGATTTTGGAAACACCAGCTACATAGTAGGAGTGGCTGCCACTGTAAATGCTGCATTTTTCTTTTTTTAACTGTTCGCCTTTTCCAGGTGTATATAGTATAGTATACAGTAAGCACTGAATACAACACATGTCAGCCAGAACCACTGCTCGTAACATCACATTTTTGTGAGTGAAACCTGACTCAGCATGAAATAAAAACATGGAACACATACTTCATTTTAGCCTCATGTCCACTGCAGCCAATAAAAACATCGCTTGTGGAGCATTTTGTATATTCAACATATGTGACCACTTCTCCATAATGGCACATGTCTCTGTGTTGTTTGCTATGAATCTGGCATCTTGAGAATGAATCGGTCTCACTATATTGTAGCACTGGAGACAAGAGTGCGTTGGTATAGGGTAGTTAATCATAGTCTGTTAAATGAGCAAAGTAACCTACAACCTAAAGCAATCTTGCCGTCCCTAGAATGAAAAATGACACCTTCTCATCTCTAGCACCTGTTTATACTTACGGTAATTTACGGGGGCATAGGGTTACTGAAGAGGCACATGAAAGGCTTTTTCGGACCCCCTGGTTGACAACGCAATCTTTTAGCTCCCTCATCCTGCTTGGACTGCAGATTGTTTAGGCGTTTACCCGCTTTTGCCTGCCTTCCAAATGGAAAGAGGAAAATGATCCTGTGTGTATGAAAGAGAGAGACGCTGGTAGCGACAGGCAGTAACGTCCCGGGAAAGCTACCATTCGCAGTCATCCTCAGAGTTCAGCCACTAACAACGCATGCCCTCCTCTTTCTATACAGACACACAGACGCACGTACTGTACATGTGAGATCAACTCCATCAATACAGTACATCTTGGAGCCATTGCTTGGCTACCATTTAGGGACCACAGGCAGAGAGATACCCCCAGAATTGCGCACACTGGCACTTGTCTCGTCATCATAGTTCACATGAAAGAAAAAGAGCAGCGAGGCAAGTCACGAGAGAAGAAGAAAAATTGAGCGTTAGTGGAAGACGGGGGTGGGGAGATGAAAAGCAAATAAGACGGAAGAAAGGACAGAAAGAAAACTTGGGGGTAGGGGGTTAAGGTTTAAAAAGAAAGGGATGGGGTCCTGTCATCTCCTTGCCTGAACTGTTAGCCGTATTGCCCCTTGACTTCACTCACAGATGAAAAGCCTGCAGCTTCATCCTGTCACCCAGACACACACCAAGACGCACACCAGCATTCTCACACGCGCCGACTGATATGCATGCACTCCAATCTAGCACATACATTCACATGCACGGTTTCCCCCCTGCTGTTTTAACTACCCCTATTGTTCTTTGCAGTGCTTCTCCCTCCATATGACTTCCATATGGGGAGCCGTTGCTAGCTGTGAAAACTACTGTACCTCAGCTCCTATCTGTACGACTCTATATAAGCCCCGCGTGGGTCCTGTTGAGGTGTCAGGACCGACGAACAACACACGGTAACCTGACCTTCACTGCCTCTATGGACCTTACGTCTCACAGGTGTCATTCATGTTGGCCAGGTGGTGGAAGCCATATGGAAGCAGTAGCACACAGATTAAATAAATATACTTGCGGGGGCATTAAAATGATTCATTTCAGTATGTTTTTACTCCTGCCTGCTATGGCAGTGTGTGCCGAATCATGCATTATGATGTAGTCTGCTATACGCTAATGTTCTTCTTCCTAGTGTCTCGCTACGGTGTGATCACCAAAAGGTTGAATATTTCTGACCACTTTTATAAAAGGTCGAAACAAGCCCAGAGTGTGTATTTTCTTCTACAGTAACATAAATAAATTAGGCAAAAACATGCGTCTATATGCGCACACATTTCAGTGCAGATTAAGTGTCCAAGGCTTGATTGGTGGTTATGTTGACGCTGCTGGACATGGTTTCTGCGCTGCTACGCCTCTGCTGTGGTATGTCTCTGTAGACATGTGTGTCCCATAAAGGTGTCAAGTCCAATGCAGCACATGGTAACCTAAGTTCAGCCACTGCTGTGAGTTCTGTAAATCACTTATGGGAAAGCTTTTGTTCACAAGATTGTCTGGCTTATGACTTTCAATCATTTTATTATATTTTTTTTTTCTTAAGAATGGCTTAATAAATTAAATGTGCATGCTCTTTTATATTCCGTTCAAGATCCAATCTGACAAGTAATTAAAATAGTCTCTTTCGTTTTTTTATCTTGCAGTCATTTTTGTGGTGGCAGTCTCCACTTAGCTAAAGTTGAAAGGCTTTAAAAAGAAATTATGACACAAAGACCCGCGCACAAGCTCCCCTGATATTCCTACAACAGAGGTTACATGTAGTGCGTGCAGATCAGGTATGTGTGAACTGAGAGAGTAAAGGGGAGAGGAAAACAACAAAAACAGCTCAAGAGAGATCGTAGAGATCAGAGAAAACACAGGAAAAAATAGAATAAACAGAGGGCCTGCACACTTGGCATGTTGGTTTAACACTGCAATCCATGTACTCCCTGCTTCATTAATCTTTGACTCTAAACACTCATATTACTAGCTGGCTCCCTCATAAAAAATAAAAACAACAACTGTATCCAGCCAATAAAATGCAGGAACAGAATGACAAAACTAAAGGAATGGCAGAGGGGAAAATACTGGGTTAAAAAGTTCTTTAAAAAAGAGGGCAGGAGCCACATTAAAAAATCATAAAGATGTGGAGAGATTGTGGATATGTTGCATTCTTTCTCCTTATTTATTTATAAGCGTCAGCTGCCTCGGAGTCACCCCCACCCTCAAATTCAGCCCCAAACTGGAACCAGATTTCTGGGAGGCCGCGGCGCGGTGGATGTTTTTCTGGGTCCTGAAGGAAAGATTGGATCAAGAAGGGGGAGATTTCATGGTTTTGGGGGTTTTGGGAGAAAAATATATATCAGGCTTGTTTTTTTTTTTTTTTTCGGGTTTTTTTTTTCGCTATGAGCTTAGGATTGACTGACAGAAAGTGAGCTTTAGAGTCTCTTCTTTCAACCGGTCTAAGTTGGATGAACCAATCCAGCAGTAAAGACATGTGTGGATAGTGAATTAATTTATTAGCCAAGTGCAATAAACATGAAAACTTCAAATTTTCCAAGTATAGTGTTAGGGTATTATTATTGGACTTTAGTATTTAAGCATAACTGATGATGGAGGAGGACTCAGATGCACCACATGTTTTATTTAAAAAACATAAAAAATATATTTCTAGGGTTTTTTAATACTGTAAACATGATACTGACAATCATAAAGAAACCATACATTAAAGTAATAAAGTTACTAAGATCTTGGCAATTAAAGTAATAAGGGTAGTTATTAGTCAGATTTTAAGACCACTGACAGGAATTGTTCAATGAAACATGCCATTCACTTATTTGCATTATAACTGTATGAAAACTGTTCTAGAGAAACAGAATAGGTTAAACAGATGAAGAGTGTAGCGCAGGGGACGTCAGGGGTTTTTCTCGTGGAACCGACTGTTCTGTGTGAAGGCTTTAGAGAAACTCAGCTGGCTCAGCTTGACACCAGTGAGCTCTTCTGCGGTTTAAGTGGAAACAGTAGGGGAAAGAAAGACTGAGAATCACCTCTCCTTTTTGTCAGTAGTGATGAGAGGTTCTGTCTTTGTGTCCCTTCTTTCTGGCGTTACTTCATTCACTTTCTCCCACGTCTGCCTTCCTCTTTTTCTTTTTCTTCCTGTCTTCTGTTTTACCTCAGTCTTTTGTCTTCCAGCTATCTGTCATTGATTGATGAAACACATCTCCACTTCAGGCTTGTGCAGTTCAAGAATGCACTTTGCAAAAGTCTCAAAATTCTATGCAAAGGACAAGAAAGCAATCTACATCCTTTTTTTTTCGGGGTGTAACATTAAAACGCCTGCCTCCAACAGGTTACAAGTTTCTGGGTGTAAGAAGACAATAAACCCCACAGCAATGAGCACCTAGCATCAGAGACAGAGACAGAGCATTTAGACCGAGAAGGGGAGATTTTATGGGCCCTTACAGATGAGTGAAATATCACATGATGATAAAAATTTACAAGTTTATCATACAAATAAATGCTACTGAAACAATATGTAATATGTCTTGCCTTTGCTCTGTCATTTTAAAAGTTTGGATGTTCTGTCATGTAACGCAACAGCCAAGAATGTCCTCTTGTGTTATTCCAACACAAGCTGGAATAAGCTTACAAAAATTAAAAATGAGGGCACAAATGGGAGGAAAACTCTGATGAACTAGAATACTCAGTTGAACTGAGTAATCAGTTAATGCAGAAACTACACTATGATTGAATAATCCTATTAGCACATTGTAGCTTTCTGTTTATTTGTCCAATATTTCACATTCCAATAAATTCCACATGTGAGTTAAAAATACAAATAAATCTTCAGTGATTATGTGCAGTTGTGATGTAGCCTAATTTATTTTTAGTCCTTCCAAAATATAAACATTCAACCATCATTCTGGTCTTACTGTACTTTTCACATTCGATGTGTTCTTTGGAACCCCCCATAACAGGAAGAGATTAAAAAAAAAAACAGACAGGACAGAGAACTAAATCAAATCAAATCAAATCAGGAATTGACACTGTAAGTTTCATCTGGACGAGGGAACGAGTGCATGTGTGTGTTGGTGTTTGTTCAATTGCGGCTAAGCCTGCGGCCCATATGTCTGTGTGTGTGTGTGTGTGTGTGTGTGTAGAACTTGGATCAGAGATCAGTGTGTGTGTTGGCTGAGGTTAGGGTGAAATGAGCCGTTTTAATGAGTTAGTTACTGTAGCTGTGTCTGCTTGTGTGTGTGCGTGTGTGTGTGTATGAATGTGCTCAGCATGAGTAGCTGCATATGCACACACACACACACCCGCACACTCAAACTCTTCAAACATCAAATTATGTCAGAGCAGAAGAGTTTGTGAATTTACAGGAACAGTCCAGCTGCATTTATGCTTTGATTGCCGCCTTTCTGCCTTGTAATGTGACGACTGCCAAACTTGTAAAAATATGACTTCAAAATAATGAAGGTTTACAGAAACTGAATATATGAGGATTTATACAGTCCACAATAATTATTTTTCCAGTTTTCTCTAAATTTAAGTTATTGCAAAGAGGATGGCCAACTTGACTGGCAATATGGAAGGAAACCTTTCACCAATTATTTTTAAATCAGACTACAACCACAGCGGGAAAGTGCAATTATTATTAAGACAATAAAAACTCCTCCAATAGTGGAGGTTGACCAAATTTCAGGACGTAAATTTAAGTCAGTGTCGCATCCCAAAAACAGCCAAAAGCTCATTCCTGTCCAACTCTCAGAAGTTAAGAGATTTAAATGAGGAGTGTCGAAGTGGTTGCCTGGACCAAATTTATGTGGCCTAATGTTTTAGAGGAAGTATTGCTGCTGTCTCTGGCTCGGATGAAGTTACAAAAATAATTACTTTGACTTCCCAGTAGCGATGCCTCCAGCTCGGTGAAGTGATCCGTCAGACGCAATTGGCAATATCTGCGGATTTTGATCGCGGCGACAAATCAAAACGACAAATTTGGATCAAATGAATTGAATCAAATGCACACCATTTGTGATCTTTTAGCTGCTGGGATGGGCGCCATCACTTGACAGCCATGGACGTGTTGGGGAAATAAATCAAATCTACAATTTCAGAAGAAATATGCAAGGTATATAATGTAAGTTCAGTTTGTGGCTTAAACATTCCTCAGTGTGAAATACAGTTATTAAATAAACAACCTGGACTTATTTTAGACCTAACTGCGTTCTCCCTCTTTCTCTTTCTGTTTGCTGTTTGCCTCTGGGCCACTCACACATGCAGACATAGCACTTTAGTACCACAATCCCACACACACACACACACACACACACACACATTCAGTGAAGTGAGAATATAAGAGGAGGGGTGACCTCAGCAGATAATCCAGTACAATGCACCTGGTTATGATGTAAATGGATCACATATCCTTACAGTTAATCATACACTCAGCTGCATGACACTGTGTGTGTGCGTGCATGTGTGTGTGTGTGTGTCAGCTGTAGGACACGAGCAGGCTGGAGGTCATTCATTCATTTTTTATAAACACACACTATTACCTTCTGACTTCCTCTCCCTTCTCCTTTCATCCTTTATTCTCTCCTTTTCATGCACGTTCCTTCGTCCTCCCTCCTGTTTCGTCTCCTCATTTGTTTCCTCTAGCATATGTGCTTTATTTTTTTTATCTCCTCCTCCTTGTTCTGCGCTCCTCTCTTCTCCTCACACGCACCACTTCTCCTCACCTCCTGCCATGGCTGCTTCCTCTCCTTCCCCTCGGGGCTCTCCGTGCTCTGAGCCCGGAGCCCGTTTGTTTGAGTCCGCTCCTCAGCGCAGCCTGCGTGCATATAAATCTAGCCCACCTCGCGATGTCATGTTCACTGAGGTCACTTCAGATGGAGGCCTCTTCGCTCTCGAAGCAGCATTTATTATTTTTTTTTTTCCCGCATGTGTGTGTGTTGCTGTATGCGAGCAGCCACACACAAACGCCACCATGTCGAATGCCGCAGTGGGACTCATACAAGCAGTGCAGTAGTTTGTCATTGTAGCAATTTACCTCTGTCCTCTGTCTGTCTAATGCTCAGCTGGTCCACTTAACCCTCCCAACCTCTCTGTAAGTGACACTGAGTGTTTAATCGGCCCCAGAGGATACTTGCTTTTTTTTTTTTTTTTTTTTTAAAAAGGAGAAGTATATCTGCAATGCAAGGAAATAAATTTTCCTCCAGGTAACGGGTAAATGCTTGCAACTGGTCCGCCTACGCTCCATAACTCCTCCCTCGGTGGTGGCGTTACTAGCTTCATTTGGTGAACCATCGCTTTAAGGAAACATTCTCTCGTTCATTCTCTCATTGAATTAAATGATCCTATGCTTCGCTTGTCCCTGGGAGTGTGCGCTCTGTCTCAGGATAAGCAATGAAATGCTCTGCTGTTTGACACAAATGATATTTGGGGAGTTATGGGTTTAGAAATGGGCTTTTATTGAACCGCCTACGTAAGGTACTCTAATTCAGAGGGTCCACTTAACCTATTCAAACGTGCCATTTGGCACCAATTAACATTTAGATGGAGTGATGTATGCATGCCTTTTGTGTGTGTTTTTCATAATGTTGCCTCCTCCACCTTCTCTCTCTTTCCGTTGCTCCCCCTTTCTCTTCGTCCTCCCACGATATTTCTGTAACAGGCCAAACAAGGCTGGCCATCTCTGCTCTCTGCGTCGCTCTCTCCTGCTACTCCCCATTCTTCTTTTTCTCCACCGGCCCATTCAGACTTGACACAGGGATCGTATATTTGATTAGTGTCCATGGCCGACGGCGCCACATGTAATCTCGGTGGCTTTTTACCTTTAGCCTGTCTGGGACACCGGCATCAACGTTCAAACTCGAACACAGAAAAATAAATACAGGAAGAGGGACGTGGAAAGCGAGCTCAAAATTACAGCTATATTTCTTCTCCGCCATGCTAAGTTCTTAAGAATTACAGTGATTTTAATTTGTGCCTTTAGATGGGTAATCAGAAAGAAAGAAATCAAGAGGAAACGTTGCTTAACAGCAAATCAGCTTTCCACTTCTATGGGAAATATTTGATTTAACAAGAAATGGGGAAAATATCTGTTGCTTTTTGCTGCATTCTTGAGTCAGTTGCATGGTTCATCAAACTATTTACCTGCAACACTTAGAAGGATTTCTGTAGTTACAATCATTTTCAAATTGTGGATGTTTTACAGATCAGTCAGAACGGGTTAATGCTCAAACTATGACATGAAACGTTATCTGAACATGGCACTAGCTGTGTCCGGTAGTGACTGTCACTGTCAGTGTGACTGACTGTTCATTTCCTTCCTTTCAGTCAATGAGAGGGACAGATAACATCAGCAGACCAAACCCACACACACACACACACACACATGCACAGAGAAGTTTGCAAACACCCTCAGACACATACACCAGCACACACACACACACACAGGCTGGGCTGTAATACATCATTAGTAGGTGTGGGTTGCAAAAGGATTTCCTCTCATTGGCTCAAAGGTCATGCTCGGTAGATGTTTGAGTCAAGAGAGAAGCATGCATGTGTGTGTAAGTGAATGTGAGCTTGTATGTGAGTTCTCAGGAAATGGTGTCCTGTTCTACATGTTTCACTCTCACTGATTTGATTGAGGAAGAGAGATAATAAACTTAGCATGGCTACCACTTCCTGCAAATACCCCATAGACTCTACACTGGCCCACGTGCAAGCACATACACACGCTAATGGTTTTTAATCACTTTTTAAACATGTGTAGAGCCATTCGATGATACATATATTTATTCAGCGATTGCAGTAATTGTGCTTATTTTTTCCTCCATACTTGCTTACGTTCATGTGATCTTATCGATTCTAATAGTTTGTATTTTTGTGCAAACACATTTTATTCATAATCATGACCGATATGTTGAATTTCTTTTGTAATTTATTCACATACCGCTTTAACGTTTATTCCGTTACACCCTCTTCACACAAACCACAGTGATGTGATGCCACATTGTTGCTGTGCATTTCAACATGAAGGCCAACAGACAGATTTATTTGTTTCATAACTTGTCCAGCACAAGACAATGAAGTGTTTATCAATAAAACAGTGCCTTGAACTGCTTTTGTTTCACTGTCGTCATGGCGACCGCAAAAGGAAAAGAGAGGAGACGAGTTAAAGAGGACGGCGCAAAGAAATGGCCTCACACAGATTCTAAACCAGCACATCCTAAACTTTTCCGTTTTCGCCACCACGCGGGTGCTCTTTCTTATTGAGATCATTGTTCATCGTCAAGCGTTTGTCTGGTTCTGATTTGCTGTCTTGTAAGTATTGCAGCGTAGCTTGGATTTCTGGAAGGTCAGGTTCTGTTCAGATCATTTAAAGTAACGATGGAAGACATGGTTGTGTAGATATCACAATATAAATCACAATATTATAATAATAATAATAACATTTCTTTCGTGCATGTTCATGGCCGAGTGGCGTAACACAATAGGTGATTCGGTCCAAGCTGACTGCCTGTTGTAAACAGTGTTTGCTGGGAAAGGTCTTTTCGGGGTATCAGCTGTTGCAACACTTTGTTTGACACGATGAGTAAAGGCTGACAGTGCTGGAAACCAAACAAATCCTCACTACACAGGTCGATTGCAAAATGACCGCAAGCGCACCAAATGTTTGACGAGTGAAAAGTTATAAAGTGAAATGAAAGTTAAATTAAATGTCTTAAAATCAACAGTATCACAAATGACCACTTCAATGAGCACAGATTGCTGCTCATGTATTGACAATCTCCCTGTGCCAATAGATGGATCCACTAGATTGATAAAGGGATACGACACAGAAAGAAAGAAGAGTAGGTGATGAAGGGATGAATGTGTGGATAGATGAGAAAAAGGGTTACAGGAGGGCGAGAGGGGGAGAAGGAAGATCCGTCCGAGGGGCATAGGGAGGGAAGAAGGGATGAGAAGAAAGGCAGAGAAGTTGAGTCCCCTGCTGAGATCTCATTTCCAGCTGTCTGATAACGCTCCTCTTCTTCTGCCCCTAATCTCTACAAGGAGGAAATGAGAAACACACACACACACACACACTCACCCTATTCAGTGTCTGGCGCAAATACACAGGTGCACACCACATATACAGCAGACATACAGACAGACGTACACAAACATCCTTTCTCTCCCACAGACAAACACACTCGTGTTCCCTACTGGGAGCCTATTAGCTTCTCTGTGTCACAAGGTGAGCAGAGGATAATGACTCACAGATCCCCCCCCAGTATCTGTCTGTCTTTCTTCATTGTAGACGGAAGAAAGACAGATGTAGATGGACTGACAGACAAGGAGAAAAGAGGATAGAGGGGACACACAACAGGTGTGGAAAAAGTGAAAGGCAGACATCCCTCTTCTTTCTTTGTATCCGCTCTCTGCGCCCACTCCTGCCTTTCGTCAGTCCGCTTTAATGAACGGCTTGTCAGTTTGATTCATGACAAATCTGGAGAGCATTTAGCGGGAAATTATGCAGTTCTCCCTTTGAAATGTTTCTCTGCGAACTAATGAAACCTGTACTATATAAATGTCGCTTAAATGCTAAGACACAACATACATTTAATCTCTGTCATGCACTAATTACTTACTTATGCAACCAGAAGAATCGTATGCGTCTTAGTGTGCGTGAAAAAGTATGTGTCGCTTTGGGAGATCGCCAGGGTGGGAAGTAGTGATTCATTGCATTTTTACAAATCATGTTTACCAGTTCCGCGCGCAAGACAATTTCCTCTAAAAAGGGGTAATCCCATCCTAGAGTGATAGTGATCTGCAGGCACTGATGTTGATGAGCAGGCAGAGCGTGTTGATGGTGATCTGCGTGCACTGATTGTGCTGAGAGACCAAACAGAGAAGCTTCACAGCACCATCTACTGTCTGGAAACGCTCCTGAGCTCTCATTTCCAGCAAGGTGTTGCTTTGGTACAAGCAGCCTACCTGCAGGGTGGGGTTTGAACTCCACTGGGCACCTTTCTGTTCTATGCTTTTCTGTATACACACACTTTGCAGACATAAGAAAAAACGTGTTTCTTGTCAGCTTGTCTTTTCCGATGAGAGTTTTTTTTTTTTGTTGTAATTTATTCAATAATTGTGCTTTTTACCTAATCTCTTTCCTCGTCTGCTTTCCCTCAGCATTAACATTTAACACGTTAATAGCTATTTGATTGCAGGGGCATGCCTCTGACCTAAATGAGTAAGGAACGCGGCCACATGTATTCCAACTGTACATTACCTCATAAACACGAGTCACTGCATAGTTTCAGTGTAATTTGGTCTAATTGTCTAAGCTGCAGTGTAATGTTGCATTTGTGTTTTCTTTTACCGACCTGTAAATGAAGTGACTGAGCATAAGATGTTATGGCGTGACATTGTATCTTAGCGCTGTTCAGTATCATTGCTGTCGTAATGGGCAGCTAGCGTCCAAACTTTGATTTACACACGTTTGGACTTATTTTTCTATGCTGTTTGGGATTTGGATGAATGCACTTTTGGGGGAGCTATGTCTTATTTTATAGCCAGTGCCTGTGAAAAGGGTAATTTAATAGTTAAAGTTACATTTAATGCTTTTAAGATAAAGTTTCTTTGAGCTAATAAGAACAGTTGATGCACACTCCAGCGCAACACATTGTGCTGTATGTTTTGGACCGCTCACATCGCTGCTGTGTGTTGACGCTGTAGCTTAGATACTGTAATTTGCAGAGCTGGGGTCCTGTTTACTATCAAGATAATGGAGTTGCCATGTGGCGCTGCTCTGTTTGTGTTGCTCACAGCAGATTGTTGAGGTTTTGGTTGCAGCGTCTGGATTTCAAACCCCGTGTAGGAGTGTACCACCGTGGCTCAAGGTTCAATTTCCAACTGCAGATTGTGTGTATAAACTGAAGTGATCACAGACGTATGAATCATAAAAAATTATTTAAAACAATGTGATGTGACACGGCGCAATACAATGAAACCTGACAGTCTGACCAGAGCAGACCACCCAGCAGGAAGTAGGCGAGCTTCCTCCTCTTTCAGCTCCAGCATGAATTGATCTGAATGGAGAGGTTTTGATACATAAAGATGAACGTTCCTTTATCAGATGACTGAAACATGATGCAAAACTCTGCATCTGTGATTTGAAAATAACATTTAATCAAAAGCCATAAAGGCTGCATGTCTGCTTACTGAGCTACAGCAACAACACACACACACTAACAGAAAAAGGCAAAATAATTATACGTACAAAATAAAATAAACTCCACCTCCACTTCCACCCATTCTTTGTATCTTTGGAGTGGTTGTAATGCGGTCGTCACCCATTTTTCTGAGGTAAACACATAAAGTTGTGAGATTATCCCTGCCTTGTAAAGACGGGTGTAGTTTTTATCCTGGAAAGCATTAACAGTCTGGGGTAATTACCTCTCAATAGCTGCCTCCTGCCCGAGTGTGTGTGAGAACATGTTTTTTGTGTGTGTGGCAGACAGAACCAGGCTTTTTCATACGTCATGTGGGCGCGCAAAGTTTGGCCGTCTGCGTGTGTGTGTGTTTAAGAGAGAAAGAGCGTTTTGTGCGCCATGCGATAACGATATGTGCTGATTGTGCTCTCCTGGGCCCTGCCCTCCTTGTGCCTCCACCCCAGGTTATTTCTCTAATGCACGCATGCACACAACCGTCACACTCGAAACTCACCTCCCAAGCTTTTGCTGTGACCTTGACCCCGCCCCCACCCTCTTTTTTTTTTTTTTTTTTTTGCGTTCTCTCATCTTTTATTTGGTTTCATTTCACCTTCTCATCAGAGTCATCTTTCTATTCTCCATTTCTTCTTTATGCCATCTTTCCTTCCTCCTTTTCATTCATATCATTGTTTCTGGATTTTTCGCTGATTTCCTTCCCATCCGTTTCCTTTTTACTTTTTGCGTTCTTCTCTTTCTTAAACCTCCCCCTCCTTCTTTCCCATTCCTCCTAATACTCTCTTCTTCTTCTTCTCCTCATTCCTCTTTAGGTTTGTCTCTGTCTTACCTGCCCTCCATTTATTCCTCCGTCCTCTACCATCACCCCCTTTCTTTACTGTCCTTTCCCTTCTTCATCTTCTCCCCCTCCTTCCCTCTCCATCACCCCCCCACCCCAGCCCACGCCCCCCCTCTCCATTAGCTGATTAGATTTAGTCCCATAATGCCGCTGGGCACCATGATTTTACCGGCTCTCATTACTCCTAAATCATCTTTTCCTTCTCCTTCCCTCTCTTTTTCTCCCAGTATGCTAACACACACTTCTGCACACAAATGCTCGCACACGCACCATATGCCGTACGCCAAGGTCTGCACCGCGCACCCTATCACCCCTGAATTAGCAGCAGGGCCAGTGATTTGTGATGCAGGGTGATTGGGTGGGAGGGGAGAATTTGGTTCAATTTCTTTCTGCCTGCATCCATTCTTTATTCCCTTTTAAATAAACCCCCGGAACATGAATGATTTTCATATCACAATGTTTTAGAGGTGGACTACATTTCCTCACACGGCGTTATAGAGATGTTTTGGAGCAGATTTACTTGGAATGAAGAATTGGCGTAATGCGATTTTTGAAGGACAGGTCATTTCTTTTTTTTTTCTCCCGTGTCCAATAACTGATTGGCGAGAAAGAGATAGATGTGAAAGACTAAAGGCAGACAGGTATAGATGGAGGAAAAAAAAAAGTCAGGCATATTTATGCATGTGTGTGAGCGAGCAAGGGACCATTCTCGGTGTTCATCATTTCCGTGGCGTCAGCATCTTATCGTTTATTATGGCAGTGGGTGAGTTAGCTGCAGTTTTACACTCTGTGACAAAACTGCTGATCACCGCGTCCGCTTTAATCATGCCACGACAGCTTCAAGTACTTTTACAGCATTCATCTTCACGCGGCGCTGAATGTACCACGTATGAAATACCATAACGTACCCAGATCATCATTTGAGACGTATTGGCCTAGAGTAAAATAAATGCTATTTGTTAAATGGAATAAATGTTGGAATGAAAGACTGCAGAAAAGTGAAACGATCCGCCATAAAAAAGACTTCATAATCAGATTATTATATCAGAATTTTGAGTTCATAAGTAAAGATGTGCAGTTATCTGAGCATCTGTCAGATTTAAATGATACTTTCTTTTTTTTTCATGAAACAGCTTCAAAACAATCAACTAAATTTAAATTTATTTATCAGTTTATTTCCACTGAGACCTTTAGAGTTTTACTGAAAAAACTAAGAGCTGAGAATCTTTTGTTAATATTTACAATAGGCAGAAAATGTAACCCTATCTTTTGTTACATTTTATACACCTACCCAGTTATATATAGTAACTACTGCACCCTTTGCTCAGCTGATTCGTCTTATATATTGCAATGTCTCACTCGTGACCAGATGATAAATCCAAATGACTTATTTATTCAACTTTTTTTTTTTTTTTAACTCAGACTTGACCAGTCAAATTAGGCAAATAAAAAAAAAAAAATCCATTTCCTGCACCTGTCCTGTTTTTTTTTTTTTGTTGTTTTTTTCCACAAGCCGCAGAATAAGCCTGCTGGAGAGGAACAATAGCACAGAATCTGGATCCACTCAATCTAATCTCTCAGCCTTAATGGCCACTGCTGGTTCTCAGACACACCCTGCAACACACGCACACACAAACCAAACCACACACGTCCAGAAAATCATGCGCACACAGACAAGAACAAGATGCAGATGATGATAATGTTTATCCAGCCAGCGCGCCAGCACTTGGGTTTACAGGTAGACCCTGACAGTCGTAACAAGGGTACGGATACGGCTGAAGGCGAACACACAAACATTTATAAACACTGACACACTCGCATAACTCCCTCTCTTCCAGTTAGCCCTGACATTAGCCACTTGCTGTTTCTAACTGGATCATGGGGCTTACTAAAGAGATTAGGGACTAGAGACAGGCATAGCAACCGCACACACTCTCGCGCGGACACACAACCATACACAAAAGTGCTTTCTTTCTCGTGGCTGTGTGTATTATTCCTTTCGCTCTCTCTCTCTCTCTCCAACTTCTCTTATTCTGTATCTCTCTCTCACACACACACACACAGACACCCACACACACACCCATTCTGCCAGACAGGCCCTCAGGCTAAGAAGGCAGCAGCCAGTAGCCATTGTGGAAGACAGTCTGTCAGAGGAATTAGCCCACCGCTGCATGGGAAGGGAGGATGACAGTCTCTTCTGTTCGCTTTCACAATCACTTTATTTCACCGTGTACACTCAGACAGATACAACCATTGTAAAAGCCTTCGTTTCTTTATGTACACTTGCTTCAGCGCTGGGGTTGGTCAGTTCTAATCTAAAATGAAAACTTTGAAACTTCCTGTGAAATTTTCTACATTAAAAGTAATCGCATCGACTGCTTTTAATGAACAACCATGTTTGCAGTACAAACAGGAAGTTAACCTCACAAAGGTATTTGTTGCGTGTCAGAATTTTTTACAAGCAAATGTTACACTGTTTCCCTAAAAATCCGCCTTGAACATGTGCAGTATCAGCAAATAGCGAGTCACCCACATAGCCTGTTGCAACGGAAAACAACAAAATAATGCATTCCGCTGCATTATTGATGCAAGGGTTAAATTTCTTTGTCATAATGCTAGATCACTATTGTAGTAATAATTGTAGTGCAACTGTACCTCCAAAAGAAGATCAATTATCACCAAACAATAATCAAATATTTGATGTCAGGTTATTTTCAGCTCAGCTTTCAGCCATTCTCATGTCACATAATAAGATTTCTAGCCCAACTTCCTTTTCACACAAGGGAACCTTTACGAGAGAACATATTATGTCATCTTTGTCAAACAGGAGCGCTGACTCTCTTACGTCTTGCTGTGTACTGGCTCACATTTGTTCGCTTCACACCCTGAGTTGCATTCTTTTCTTCGTATCATTAAAGACTATTTGCCAAACGCGGTAGCTTGCTGTGAATAATTTCTCTCTTTCCTACACAGACACTGTCTTGTTTTATCCTCTACCTGCTTGTTGGTTTTGTACAGTTGGAAGAAAAAAGCAACACACAAACAGATGCGCACACGTTTTTTTTTTTTTCCCTTTTCTTTAATCTCTGCGCCGCTGAGACACCTGCACCTGTTTTGTTCCGTTTCTGCGCTAAAAGTTAATTGGCCTGGTGACAAAATGGCCTGCAGTAACCTTGACAACGCTGACCAGCTGTGAGACAGATCAGAGCCCCGAAAAATGCCTTAGAAACACACACAACATAAACAGGGCATCTACGCAAGGACACACTTTGTTTGAGGAGCAGGCAGTGCACCATGTTTAATATGAAATCAAAAAACATGTACTCCAGGGTGCATGTTCATTGCTAGGCCGGTGGGTTCGTAGAAGCACTCCCTCTCTGCAGCATCCACACGCTTCCAGCAGTCCCTTTCTTCTGTCCAATCTGCTAATTTGCTGTATATTATTTATGGGTGCTGGGGTGCTCCCAAGGTGCTTATAAAGGCAAAACGCCACAGTCAGCTACTTTATTCACACCTCTTCCTCTCTCCTTCCTTCCATACCTCCGTCACACTTCCTCCCCTCTTTCCTTTACCAAAATTTACCCTTTGGCTCAGTCTTTCGACTTTCCCTACCCCCTTAAATGTTTCCTTCCTCCCTTCCTTGCATTGTTGCCTTCCTCCCTATCTTCTTACACCTGTCACCCAGTTCCCCTCAATCACCTGCCAGCTCCATACCCCCTCCTCATTACCACCTTGCCTCCTGTCGACCCTTGTCTCTCCTCTTTTCCACTCATTGTGGTGTCTTCCTGCTTTTAGTCTACCTAACAACCCATTGTCTTCAAAGCGTGTCCATCTCCCGTTCTGTGCAGCCTATTCAGCCGTTCTGTAGAGTAAAGGGGTTGTTAGGTTCATCCTTATTTTAATGCCTACATAGCACCAATCTTCTGTTCCATCATCAACCATTTGCTAATGTGCTTCACCATTTACTTTAAACGATTCCCCAGCCGTTTACCATGTGCAGTGACGAGCTTAGCCATTTGGCCTGCACCGAGGTTAAATATGTGCCCTTGAGATGGAGTTTTCAGCCAAATGTTGTTGAATAGTGATTTTTTAAAATCTATTTAGTTAATACCTCAGATAGCTTAAATGATTTTAGATAGGTGTCTGGGGACTTAGGGAATATTAGCCTCTTTCCAAAGAGATTTGGTCATTCTCAAAATGAGAATCTCCAGTTTAAATCCTCACTGAGGATTTTTCTTTTACATGAAAAAAAATCTCTTTCCATCTTATTATTTTGTCGCCAGCCTATTGTATTGCAATTACTCCCCTTGCTTTAAGTACCAATTACTGTTTGTTTGCATCAACTTAAAGGCCAGAACACCTCCTCACTTTGTGATGCTGTATGGAAAAGACAAAATAATTGGATATAATTGGGCTTAAGTTGCAGTGAACAGATTTAGAGTAACTGATGAGCATTTTTCTAGATTTAACTACTCTTTGCAAGTATGGAAACTGCTGCTGTACTGATACTGGGTCAGAGTTCTTCGTGCGTAGGCTCCAAAAACACTAAGTGTAACATGTTCAACTATTTACTGGTTATATTCATGAGTGCAACTCTCTGTCTTTGGCAGTTGCGAACTTTTCTGGTACCCAATATAATTTATTATTCTTTTAAAGAATAGTAACTGGTATGTTTGTGGCACTGCATCCTCTTCAGTCGAAAGATATCCCTCCTCCAATCGTAAAACCCACTTTTTGTAATTATCATGTTTTAATTTGAATTGAGGGATTTAAAGAAAATTCCTCTTCGCCTTTTGGAGTCACTGGGTAAGCCAAGAAAAACAGAACTTGAAAAGAAAACTCATAAAACAAGTGTTGTCTAATCAGTAATAAAAATAATTGAATACTATAAAAGTATTTGATTTGGCTTTATTTACATAATATTCTTGTTCTGGCAGATTTCTTTTCTTCAAATGATTTGTCAGAATTCTGCCAAGGCTTCAAAGTAAGCTCATCATTAGGTTTAGTTTTATAGGACTTGGTGGTTGATAGTGATCAGAATGTGGTTTGGTTAAGATATGCTTGGCGAGAACAGTACTGGCCTACATGCGAGCTCATGTCTGTCTCCAGTTTATCTATCCACCCGTCCCTTCATCTATCATACTAGCCTGTTTCTATATTTTCCCGCCTGCCTGTTAATCCACCCTCCTTTCCCTCCATTTATCTCTCCTCCCCGTGTCTGTCCTAATGTCGTCTCTTGATCCTCTGTTTTATTAGGTCCATAAATGTCCCCAAGAGCCTGCAATATCGCTTAGCTAAAGCACCAGAAGAAAAGTGAAGTAACAAGTGAAAAAGAAAGTAATATTGCTTAGTCTCACGGATGACGATTCGAATAAGAAAATGTATTAAAACAAAATGGCGTCAGGGGCATTAAAGTGAATTAGCCAATAACAAATGACCATGTGTGCGCCCTGCTGCTTTAACCTCTACAACAACTTTTTTTTTTTTTTTTTTTTTGCCTATAGTAACTCATCTAAATTTGCTGGACGTCTTTCAGGCGCAGGGCCAGAAAAGCTTTTATATCCATAAAGGCCTATGGATCACAGAGAATTGCATTAAGCTGTCCAATTTAATTACAGTATCGACAAAACATAATAGATACTTACAGCCTTACAGAGAGCGATGGATAGAGGAGGGGGAAGAACCAACGAGAAAGAGAGAGAGAAAGGAAAAGTGCAGACAATGTCCATTTATAATGCTGATGCAGTGGATGTATCAAAGGAGGCATTTGAGGAATGTGTGCATGTTTGCGTGTGTGTGTGTGTGTGCGCGTGTCTCCCTAACGAAGGATTTGCAAGGGCCCCAGAGAGCTTTTGAGAACGCTTAGTTTGATTTAGATGCTACAGCTCCCCGATGGCTGGTTCACTTGCAAACTCATACAAATGTGCACACAGACACATACACCCACACATAATCTTGCACAATGTCACTCACTCACCTGTCTGCACACGCACACACACACGCACACGCGTACACACACTGACACCCCCTTCCCTCCCCCCAAACACACACGCACATACTTACCTCGGCCCGTGTAATGGAGGGATGCTGTCCGGTCCAGTTCCAGCCAGCCGGGGCTGTCAACCTCCGATCCACCATGATCAATAGAGGGGGGCAATATTTTTATTCATAAAGCGCCCACTTAATTAAATCACAGAGAGTGGAGTGGGGAGGGGGTGAATAGGGGAGGAGGGATGGGCCACACGGGCAAGGGCACCGAGTCAAAAGACTGATGAAGAATTACAAAGACTGGAAAGAGAAAGGCAAAACGGAGAGACATTCTGTGTCGACATTAATAGTATGCCAGAATACAGAGGACAGATTTTAAGGTTAAAAGGGACTGATGGGAAATAGTTTCATTTGTTTTTGCAGCACCATTTTCTAGTTGCCTAAAATGAAATTTATTGTATTATGTAAATTGCAAGCTTTCAGGGAACACATGCCATTTAGAAGGAATGCACGCTCCCAGAAGTTCTGCTTTTTGGAAAATATGTTTATTAAGTTTCTTGCAGAGAGTGAGATGAGGCGATCAATACCGCTCTCATATCTGTCTGTTACATGTAAGACTGCAGCGGGCAGCCAGTATGCTTACTTTAACTACCAAGAATAGAGACTCCGTCCAAAGGAGAGTGAACAATTGGAAGTAAACACAAACTTGCAAACTTGTTACCAAAGGAAATGTAATGTAATGGAGAATGAAGAAAGAAAAATATGAGAACAAAAACCACTTGATTTCATAGTCCATCATCACTTCCCAACCCAAACCAATGACACGTTTTGGCAAAGAAAAAAAATAGCGTTAGTTCTAGAACTTTTAAATATCAAAAAACATCCTCACTATACAGTCCCACACTGCAGTCCTGCTGTCTGCCAGTAATAAATCACCCCCCAGTTTGTTGGCACGAGTCAGAACCATTCAAGCAGAGTGGCTCTGTAGCCAGAATTTGAAGACCGTGGTTATAATGGGATGGTTCCAGTTTTAAATGCATGGAGCTATATGTCTGTTCCATTGCCAATATTCAGCTTTTATGGTCAGTAAATTTTCCCTCGGACAAATGAAGGTTAGAAAAAAAAAGTTGCTTTTCAACTTGCCCAGGAACATAATGATGAGAGGATCGTATACAAAGGTGGAATTTGAGTTATTTTGTGTTATATTACAACAGCGTGCCTCTCTGTTTGCTGTTGCAGTTTGATCATTTATATATCCATATTCATTACACAATATGAATATGCCTGTACTCACTGTGCGGTTACTTGATCGTAAATTCAGAAAATCCTTTTGAGTATCAGTGGAGTATGATTTATGTAATGTGACAAAAAAAAAGCAAGGAAAAAAAGTTTCAAGAATTAACATCAGAACATGAACTGAAAGCCATTTACAGCTCCAGGAATGCATTTAAACAACCCGAAGCATTAAAACCTCACCATATATTTATTGTGACTTAAAGGTAGTACTTAACAGCAACTTAAAGTGGTTTGAAGGACACTTTAATAGTTTCAAAGGTTACAGATACCACAAGAGATTAAATCACACATCTACAGTATGGGCAGTAAGCAATGTAATACCTGCTGCATGACTTTGGCGTTACCCTACGGTAGAGTGCCTTAAAAAACAAGGGGAATATGAGCTAGCCAGCAGTCGATATTTATTACTCTCTTTTATGGAACAATATTAAATGCAGTTACAGCCCCCAAGGGAGAGGAAAAGAGACAGACAGAGAGGGAGAGAAAGTGATATAGCGGGAGGGGTTGGAAAAGAGAAAGTGAGAGAAAAGGAAGGGAGACAGGAGGAAGAGAAGCGAGAGGCTTGTACTAACTATTGAATGTCTCAGGTTTCAATAAAGAAATTGCACCACCTCTGTCTTCCTGCGCTCTCCTTTTTTTTTTCTCTCCCTCAACTTTCTTCCTATTCCTCCCCTATCTCTTTTTTTCGTCTCTCCCCTGGAGCCCAGCCAGGGGTCAGCTCCCTTTCTTTCTTTCTTTCACTACACGCGCTTTTCTTTTAATAAAAGGCACACAAAGATGCATAAACACGGCTGCCCGGCCGCTCTCAAGCTGCCTGCCGTCTCTTTCACACGGGAGCACACAAATTCCACCTGACACGCAGATGCACACCTTTGCTGCCCTCCTTGTCATCTCTGTCTAACTAAGACCTCCTCTGATGCCACCTGACACAAAGCCACATCAAATCAAACAGGTCTGCTTCCACTCCCCTGTTTGCAGGTTAATGGTTCAGGCCTGCGTGGCCCTGGCTCATATTTGAACAAGCCTGAGGGTGGAGCAGTCTAATATGCGGTGTCTACTGTTACATGGAAAAAGGCATGGTGAGGTAGCCGGGGAGAAAATGGTCTGTATGTGTGAACAAAAGAAGGAAGAATATAGGTGGATGTTCTCATATCTGCATGTTGTCGTGGTGTTTGATTAGATATCTGTGTATTTGTGCGTAAAGGGTTAACAGTATCCGAGGAGGCTCAGCGTTGTTGTGTCTGTGTGTGCGTTTCTGCGCGTGTTAAAGGGTTAACAGTAATATCCGAAGTGACAAAGAGTGACCCGGAGAGTGTTATTATTCTTCTCACATGAATAATGGAACTTAATATGGAAGAGGTGATAGCTGGGAGCACACACACATAAACACACCCTCACACACACACACACCAACATGCCCACGCTACCCCAACCCCGGGACGATCTTGCTGTCATCCCCAATCGCTCCAGACTTCTAGGGGCCACATAGAGTCACCATGCCCACAGAGAAGAGGCCTTGCGCGGGGAATGTTAACCAAGGGTGGGGGGTCTGTGTGGTGAAAGGGGGACGGCCTGGAAGACATATGGTTAAAATTCAATCAATTATAGTACTTAGAAAGCCATGACAAACATGGATTGGATAATGGAGGACTATTTTTCTTTCTCTACGGCTGCGCGTTTCTTCTTTTCTTGTTTTTCTTTAGTAGGTTTCTTTGTCTTCTTTTTGAAGCCGTTCGTATTAAACTTGGCGCACTTGAACTTTTGTGAACTTCTTTTTGTTTGTCTTGTCTCCATCCACTTCTTGAGATCTATTCCTCAAAAAGATGTGCCGTTGTTTTCATTAATCAGCATCACTATAATTTACAGAATTTGTCATCCTAATAGAACTGATGCATAATTCAAACAGCCATCCGTCTTTTTAATAGAATTCGTAGTAGATTAATTGCTCCTTCCCTCAAATGCTGTGGCAATGGAGGAGGACCAAAAAAAAAAAAAGGCGAAATCCAATAATTGAAATATGGAGTCAGATTGCTGGACACTGGTGTACAAACCATCCCGCTATCCAAATGAGCCTTGTGCACGCACATGTGCCTGAGTATATGTGTGTGTGTGTGCGTGAGAGAGCGAGAGATTGTGTTTTTGTGGATAGACTATCAGAGACTGTCCTTTTCAAGGATCACAGGCCAATCTCCTGTTGGTGATAGCCTTCGCTCTACTCAAAGGTCAGCAGGTATGACTCACTCGGAGATGAGAGGAGGACAACTGTTTACATCAAGACATATCGTAGTTCCACACTTGGAATGTGTTCAGACATAAATAATACATTACGATAACGCAAAGAGTCCTTTTCATACCTTCCAGTAAATAAGACACTGCGGTTTCCTTTGCAAACACAAGTTGGACTATTACAGCATCTCTTAACCGCTAAACATACACTTTCTGTTTTTGTTCCTTTAAGGTTGTTAAATCCACTTGTTCCTCACTGACTGACAGTGTCGGCTTGTTCCAACTCTTGAATAAATCAGTGATTGCTCTGAGGAAAATTGAAAGGACTGATAGCACGGTGTGACCACCTCATCAATAGGACACTGCTTGGTGTGAGCTGTTCTTTCCGTTTGCAAACTTACACATGTGCACCTGGAGGCCCTCAGTAGTTATACAAAGAATGCATTAGTCTGATAAAGGTGTGTCATTTAGGAGATTAATGCATCCTTTATTCATCTACAAATGCATTACAAGGCCCACATTCAACCCCGCTGCGCTTGATATGACACCATGTTGTATTCTTCTAGTCTCCAGTAAAATGTTGACGAGGTGTCCGTCTTTTGTTAACGCCTCCCAAAATGTCACCAAGGCCGCAACAGCGCTGGATGCAGCTTGTGCATAAAAAACATTTCCATAAACCCTAAAACCAATTGCACAAATGCACGACCAAAAACCGTCCGTGTGATGAAAACTTCATTGAAAGCCTTGTGACATATGAGTTTTATTACAAGGGGCTTAAAACTGTGGACTCCTGGAGCTGGTGTCAGTCACTCAGCTGGAGTCATAAAGGCCAACAGAGAGAGACACAGCCTCATAATGGCTTTTATTTGACTTGGATGTTTTTCCTTCTGTTAGAAGATATAACGAATAAATATCATGGTGGGTAAACAAACCAATAAAGCATTTATTAGCAAAGGAACTTCTCAGAAATATGACTTTTTAATGCTCCTTTCCCTTTATCTTGTTCGTCTCCTTCTTTCCTGTTTTTTGTTATCACTCTGTTTGTCAGCTGCCTGCCGAGGGAAAGGGCCACATAAAAGAGATGCAAATCATGGAGATAAACAAGATAGATTTATGGATATAGTCAGATAGAGAGATGGAGAGAATGATAGATAATAGAGAATGATTGAGGAAGGGGGCGGGAATAGAGAGCAAGAATGATAAGAGATTTGCTTTCTCTCTGTTTCCTCTTTGCTCTGTCCACGTCAGCAGGGGAGCAACAAAGACAGAAAAAATAGAAAAAAACCTCCATTGTACAATAGAAAAAGCTACATACTCAAAAAAATGTCATAATTTTCAAAACAAGATCTGTAAACACTAGGAATATTTTCTGACCTTGTTGCACATTAAAACATCATAACACCATTCCTGTCTGTCAAGGTTTTTTTTTTTAAATTTCGCTCCCTCGTTACCGCAAGTGTTGAGCAAAATTGCACATGAAAGCCCATATTTTCCTTGCCTATAGAGTATACAATGCCAGACACATACTTTTCCCGTCAAGTCCTGTGGTGACAAAGCAGGGAACACTCATCTCTTGTCAAACAAAAGGATATGGGCCAGAAAACGCAAGGTTGAAAAGGAAACATCTGAAACGATGAAACCTTGTTAGTTTGAGGAACTTTTTCATTTTTTTCCAAGCACAGCTCACCAATTAACTTTCACAGCACCAATGCAAGCTAATTGGCTCTGGAATGACGCACAGGCAATTTTCCTTCCGTGTACATGAATGCATTAGCGAATTAAAAGCGTGTACAGTATGCATGCGAGGGCACAATTGTTTATTCCCACGTATTGAATGCGAGCATGTGTTTATATGATTGCCGGTCTGTTTTTTTGAATTTTATGAATACGGTTGGTCCAAAACTGCTCCTTTTCAACAGTGAACCTGGCAGATTTTCCAGCCTATATGAGTGTGTGTTTTGTATGTCAGGGTCAACCATAAAAGTCAGAGGCAGAGATCTGCTTTGATTATTTGAATTTAAATGCTGAGTATCTAGCATGCGCAGCTGATTGGCTTTGCAGTATGCGATGCTCAGGCCTGACCGCCTGGAATATAGGTTGATTAGTTTGTCTGATACTCCGTTTCTTTGATTACATTGTAGTCTGTCATGTCAAAACTCGTATAGATTATTCAATACCGAAATAGAAGAAGTGGAGAACAGGCGTTGCACGGGTTTTGAATGTATTGCCATGTTTACCGTTTATTTAAAAAGTACGAGAGAAAAAGTATGTTTTCTTCAGTTCCTGAGAATAGAATACAGTTGCTTCCTTTTAGTGCCACAGCAGTGCTGCGCTGTTGGAGGACTCTGGTAGACAAGCTTTTACATTAAAAACATGTGAAATGTACACATGCAGCACGCATACACATGCTGGTCTTTTATTCTGACTGTTGCTCTTTAACTGCACTGCGTCTCCATTCACCACACATTAGGGTGACCAGATCCCAATTCGCCAGACGTGGGACAAAGACTACGTTTGTGTGGGACAATGTGGGACAATGTGAGATACCAATGCATCAAGGTAGTCTAAAAGAACTAAGAGAAAAAATAAATATTTCTATTCTGCCCCTTTGCTTATGGCATTACTTTGCCATCTGATTGATTCAGTAGGACATAACAGCCTGCAAATAAAAACTTAACAAATATATTTTACAATATAAATATATATAAAAACTTGCTTAAATGCAAATTTCCCAAGTTCACAAGGTGAGCAACACGTTTTGTCTTGCATTGTCTGTGTCGTTTCACGTCGTATTCACCTCCGTGTGAAACGGAAAAATGACTCAAGCAAACTTCACAGCAAACTTTACCAGACTCTCCTTGCACTGGTTTCACCCAGGGATAGATAGTTTCCCAGTCTTTATTATAGCTGCATTTCCTCTTCTCAGTAGTACGGGTTGTGCTTCCCTCCATGTCTCGCGCTGCATGCCGTTCTGATCTGATTCGCATTGTTTGTTGTTGGTGGGCGCGCCCTTAACCTGCGTCCGCGTCCCAGTTTGATTGACATGATCAAACAGCCCGCCCCGACCCCTGATGACAGCCCTCACTGCTTTCTCCAAACAGCTATTTGATAAATGCCAGATTGTAAAACATGCATTTCGAAACTGGAGTCTGACTGTCAATAACAATGCGGGACAACGTCTCAATTTGCGGGACGTGTGAAAAGTAATGAAAATGCGTGACTGTCCCGCACAAAGCGGGACATCTGGTCACCCTACCACACATATACACACACGCACGCACACACCAACACACACGTGGCAGCATGTGGACTGATGCCAGCAGTAGTTCTGATAGTTCCTTTTGTCTTTGAAGCTCTTCGGATGAAATTGTTCCAGTGATCATAAATGTCATGTCATCCTTTCTCTCGCTTCTTCTCTCCATCTCTTTCTCCTTACGTGTCTTTGTCCTGTAATTGCATAGGGAGTGTACGTGTGTGTGTGTAAGAGATCTAATGTTTGCGGTTTTGTTTATCATTTGACTCCATATGCCTCCGAGTACCTCAACTAATGTTTTTTGTCACTTTTCCTTTTCCTCTCTCTCTCTCTCTCTCTCTCTCTCTCTCTCTCTCTCTCTCTCTCTCTCTCTCTCCTCTCTCTCTCTCTCTCTCTCTCTCTCTCTCTCTCTCTCTCTCTCTCTCTCTCTCTCTCTCTCCCCCTTTCCTTTTCTCTCTCTCCAGAGACCTCAGCGAGAACCAGATCCAGGCTGTTCCGAGGAAAGGTTTCAGAGGAATCACCAGTGTCAAGAACCTGTAAGCACAATTACTCCCTTTTTTCTTCCCCTTGTTACTCCCCTTCCTCCTTAGTCGCTCCTCTCTCTCATAGCCTTGTTTTTTTTTTTGTTATGTTATTCAGCCAAATGTTTTATCTTTTCTTCATGAAACATGTTTGCAGGCAAAGGTTATTAACATCGAAATATCACAGATTCTTCTGGACAGCCCAAAATGAACTTATATAACAAACATATACCAAGGAAATGGTTCTGAAGTAATGCATAACACATCTAGAAGATTTTAATTTTGAGGAAATAATGTAACCAAACATATCCCACTTCATTCGGCGTAAATATTACACAGCTTGTATATTAGTATATATTATAGCTTTAAGTTTTATTTTAGAAATCAATCCCTAATTGGCAAATTTTCAAGTTCCACATGGTTTGGTTCACCATCTCCCCTTGTACTCCTCTTTAATATCTTTTTCTTGCTTCTCTTGACTTCCACCTTCCCTCCTTTTCTCTTCTTTCTTTTCCTCTCCCTACCCTCTCTTCCTGTCCGGAGAGGTTTTGTCCTCACATCAGGTGCTCAATACCCCGCTGTCATTTATTCATGATGTCCTAATCACCAATACTGTGATCAATATGCTGCCTAATCAATACAACTCATCAATAACGGCTGATCAATCCTTCCCCTAAACTACCAGACAGACTCTTGGGGCAATGTTCTCAATGTGAGACAGCTCAATAGAACAGAATAGAATAGCTTCTAAACAGTGTGTGACAATGACGCTGGATATGGCTGAAAAAAAAATGTAGATTAGCTCAACAAATCTTCTTTGTAAACAGAGATTTACTGTTGTGTTTTATCAGACAGAAGAGAGTCAAAGAAGAAAGGATGAATCAGAACAACCATACAGCGCAAAATGCAAAAAAGACAATAATGGATCCTTCTGGATGCCTTATTTGACTCATTATTGGCTCATAAAGAATAAGCAAATAGTATTCTTTGTTGAAAGGGGAACTTTGTAAAGTTGAACAACATCATGTCAAGTCTACTTTCAGTGAAACATGAGAGGAAGAAGAAGTATCATTGGCCAGAGAGCGTATTTTACTTTGATACAGTTTATGATTCTGTCCTCTTGTTAGTCATGAGTCAGAGAACCCGTAAGTGCAAAGAAGGCTGAAATTCTTGGCAATAAATGTTTGAAGAGCAAGACAGGCAGGAAAGCCACCCGGGCTAGGGTTTGTCTTTAGCTTATGGGTCCCCGTCCTCTTTGCTGTTGCCTCCACTTATGATGTCCCTTCCCCCCACCACCGGCATTAGCCAACGCCAAAGCCTGGGTGGACTGGTCCCCTTAGCACACTGTGATCACCTGTTTAGTAGACACATGCATCTGCAAATGACCACATGGTTGGAAAATGGCTCTGAAAGAAATTTGAATTTGAACCAAGAAACAAAAATGGAGTGGCCAATGTACCTCTGAGTCAATAACGAACTACATATATGCTTACATGATAGAGCAGCACGTCATGACCCGTTTAGAGGGACTCATTTGGAAGGAAGGTGCCTTTTTTGCACCTTTTTTACAAACCATTTTACAAATGTTCCTTTAAATTAGATATAAAACAAAGAGGCAGGTGGGCAGTCAGGGGACTGTTGTGCTCTTGATATACAGGTTGACTTTATAGTGTTGTAATATGGACAAATAGTAATAAAGGACGTACTGTATGCTATGGGTGAACAGAGTACATTGGGTAAACTGGGTAAGAGGAAGAACCGAGTGAGTAAAAGAGATTGGAATTTTAACTTAGAAGCAATTAACTATAACTAAATTCACTGTTGCAAAGGTGGCTCAAATTTGATTGCATGCCAGTTGTATCTGTCATATTTATCTACTGAACTATCGCTGATGAGGATAAATGAAAACATCTCATCGTTCATTCATTTGGTTCAATTATTTATCATCATTCTCCTGATGAAGGTCATGTTATAAGAGCTAAAGCTACAGAACAGATGCTAAATGGACCTTGTAGTGACATTCTCTATTGCTGTTACAGAGAATTCTGAGAGGGAATGCCTTTAACTTAATGCAGACAAGAATAACTTAAAAAGCATCTACAAGCCCTGATGAAAACAATGTGAAAGTGTAGGATCAAAAGCTCTTAGACAGCATTGAAATGATGTTACTAGTCAGAATGTGTTTTCAAATATGAACGTGCTGTTTGGCAGATTCTCTTTTTATAGCTGACAAGGGTTGCTAATTGACATCAAACCTCATAAAACCCATCTTGGTTATGATTTTCTTAACAGATTTCTAAAGTACGGACTTTAAGTAGATGTAACTGAATTGTAGGTTGTACTGACCCTGCCATCTAACTGTAAGCAGAGAGAATTACAACAAATGCTTAAATGTATACCTCCGTATTACTGATCTAATATATATCTGTCATCTTAAAATGGGACCTTGTGTGTCATTGAATTAAGATATACGTATTTCATTGGGCACGCTGTGAATTGATTTATATGCATCTTGCCACAGATCAGTAATTCAAAGTTGTGCTCCTCTGCTTAATTTCCCTTCCCACGTGTGATGTAAATTCAATATGGCCACCAGAGTCCACAAGAGATTATTGCTCTTATGTTAAATGGGCCTGAAAGTGTCTCTACTCTCTGCTCTTTTCTGTGTGTGCGTGCGTGCGTGTGTGTTTGTGTGTAAGTAAGCGAGTGCCAGTTCATGGCTTGGCTCCAAACCTTTGAGTTCAGGTTGGCTTCTGATCATCTAATCCACTCTCGCTTCTGACATCAGACACAATCCAAACTAAACGTTACAAACCACCTTTCATCTTCGACCTTAGACTCACTCAAGTATTTCACAACCATCTGAAGTTCAGTGCCAGGAAGCGAAAAAACTGCGGACCACATCACAACTTAGCTGTGACCTTACGCCATCTCGTGTTTTGATACTAATGTCTTTAAGCTCTGAGGTTTGCTGAGTGCGCAAGCGTTTTCTGGTGATTCCCAGTGTCACATTCATACGTCAACACAATCTACTCTCTACAGTATGTGATTGTGAATATTTCCAGTTTCCGGAATTGGCACATTCAGTAGACTTTGTTCCACTCTAATATCCTACACCCTGGCTTTACCTTAATAACACGGGCTTGCTGCTATAACGCGGCTCTTCACTTCTTGCCAAAACTATAAAGTCATATCAATCAAACCGGGCAGTAAAATGATCTCTTCCCCACTTAAAATGTTTTGCAATAAATAGCTTTGACCTACAAGGTGAATCAGTTTACCTCTTCTTCTATCAAATTTAGGTCTGACTCACGATCATTCATTTCTCCTACCTTTATGATTTCTTATAGCATGTTCTCTTTCAGCTCTCCTCCTTTTACACATTCTCCTAGTCTTTTTTCTCCATCCATTACTGCCACTTTCTTACTCTTTCTCCTTGTCCTTTTTCCTTTTTGTGTGTTTTCTTTCACCTCCTCTTTGCCTCACATCTTCATCCTATACCCTTCCAACCAACAATTTTACACTCCTGTCATTCATTATCCTTCCGCTTGTGTCTTTTCCATCTGTTAAACATTTTGCCTTTTCTCTGTCTTCCACTACTTGTCTGTTTTTTCTCCAACCCTTCTCTCTTTCCATTTTCGTTCCACTATCCTACCTAATCTGCCATCCCATCTTTCTATGCTTTTTTTGTTTACTCCAATCCTCCTCTCATTCATTCCTCCTTTTCAACTCCGGTCTCTCCATGTCTATGTTCCCAGCTCACTCCAACAAGCCCCCTCTCCCGTTAAATTCCCTCTTTCTCACTTACTCTTTTTACTTCTTTTTAGCCCCTCCGCTATCCTTGCATCCCTCCCTCCATTAGACAAGGTGACTCCTGCAGTAAAAGGCTCCAACCCTCCATTATACCACAGAATAAAAAAAAAAAAAAAAAAAAAAAAACCTTCATGACATTCTGTCCCTGGTGGACACAGCATTGATTTTCTCATATGTCTCTCTCTCTTGCTTTTACCCTCTCCCTTGTCTCACTCTTAATCTATCTCTCCCTCTCTTTTTGTCTCACTTACTCTGTTTCTCAGAGGATAGGTTCTCTGTCTTTCCAACCCGGTTGTTCCCTTTCATGCTGCCCGGTGGCTACCTTAGCATTGTATGGCATTTATTGGACTTTTCCTTACACACATGCGCACGCACACAGACCCTTTCGACCCCACTATCAGATGACTGCTTCGCTGAAACAGCCAAGAAACTGGCAAATACCATTACTGTAGTCTTCTGCTAACCTACGGAGACAGGTATATGCCATACATCTGTGTGTAGGTGTTTGTGTGTGCATGTGCTGACTGCTGGTCCTGTCATTCCCACAAACTCGACCTGTCAGTCAAACTACAAATGACAGGTAAATGTGGAGATGGAATGGATATAAAACATTGTGCCAAAATTCCTGTAACACGCTCTGTGTCTTATGGTTCTATCCGCTGTACGCACTGGAGACCTATGTTATCATACCTAATCTCATCTAATCTGATTTCCTAAAATCTAATTTTGTCTTGCCATGTCTTGGCTGATTGTGTCATGTCTTGTCTGCTTTGGTCTTGCCAGAAAGGTTCATCATGTCAAGTATGACTTTGAATGTGCATTAGTCTTCTCCCGAGCTTATCGTAAGGTCTTTTTTTGACATGTGACGTGCAGTCACATTTTTCCTCTGTACACAAATCAAAGCCATTTTGTTGTAAATAAATTCCATGAAATTATGGCTACGTTACTGCTACTCTTCTCTCCATCACTGCATGAAAGTGATTTGACTGGCCCCGCAGATGTTAACCGGGGGATAATCAGTTTTCAATGTAGTGGTTTCAACACGCCAAGCTGATGTACGTCCGTTTGCTAGTGTCGATCCATCTGGGAGCATATGGGAGCTTTTGCCACCAGCATGTTGAATTGGTGGCTCAGCGCTTCAGTGAGAGATCATTTTGATTGACTTATGACCTAAGCAAACCAGTGCATGAGAAGATAATTGGATGTGACAAAAGTAAGCAAATGACATGATCAATAGGGCACACAAAAACTGTCCTTTGCATCTTCATCTCATCTGAACTTTAAAATACCTAAATATTTTCAGAACAACATGATAATCTAGAATGAATAAATTGTAGGCCAGCAGAGCAACATGATTTGGGAGAGGCCAGCTCAATGTGATGTTCTTCCCTTCCAACTAATAGCAGCTCTTAGGAGGGAGAATTAATACGGACTACTGCTACTTGCTAGTATGAAGAGTTATTTCCTGTCACGCAGTCTCAGAACGTATGTACCAGTTGTTGTTGTCTTAACAGTGCATTCCAGTGCAACTTTTTGGTCCAGAAACAGCAGACACCAGTTGACGTCACTGGTGGCCTTGATTGCTGGTAATTCTTTGATGTCGTGGGGTGACAGAAATGCAAAAATAGTAACTAACAATGATCTTCAATGATCGTGAACATTTGACTAGAGCATTTGCACAACTGATGCTGCACTGTTTTTGCAAGTATGTGAGCTTAACACTGTTAAAGTTAAAAACTAAAAACATAATGAATTGGAGGTGTCCTATAACTAATACAAAATGCATTCATCACCCAAGGGTGCAGTTTGATACAGGCTGCTTTGGAAACAACAAACAATTAAGCAATGGATTTATGTACTCATAAAACAAAAATTAAAGCTAAGAATAAAATTCAGTTCGAAGGTGGAGTTGAAATGACACATGATACACTAACACACCATAAACTGGATTCATGTTTTATTGATTTATCTGGAGAGTCTCTCGTAGGGAAAATTTACAGAAGATTGTTTGCACATCCTTCTGTGACAGGCTGGCAACAGCAACCTAAAACTGGTCTGATGCAGTGACTTCCACCCAAATTATATCTCAGCTATTTACAGCCAGCAACATCTGACAAATTACTCACCATAATATGTTGGGATTCTGTCAGACTAATGTTTAAGCCTACTTTCAGTATTCTCATATATTTGCAATATTGCTGCTGTAGAGCTCTTGAGGAATTGAGGAGACACAGGGAAGCTGAAATAAATTTAATCAACCTCAGATACTGTAAATGCTCAGCTGTAGTCACGCTTAAATCACAACACATGTCTGTCACTCATGTTGGGTGGCAAAATAGCTGCGGTTGGATTACAGAGAAGCATGGGCGCATCGGATAAGGTACAGCTGTTTCATATGCCCTCACATTACACCCCAGTGCCCACAAAGACACGCTTTTTATCTTTTGTAGCCATCAGGTCCTCATAGTGTACCTTGTTTTCCATCTGCCTGCCTTCTCGCTCTCTTACCCACCTTTTTTATTGTGATCAAATTTAATCCATTTCTCACGCTGGGTCTACCCATGCTCAACAGCTACACACTACCTCTAGGCGCTTTGGTAGAACGTGTTCAGAGAATGTTATATGTAATTTCTTCAGCAAAATACGGCTACACAGTACAAGAATATATAAAGTTTTTTCTCTCTTTACCTTCCTCCTTCCTGTCATCCTCTCCTTTCTTTTCTCCCTCGTAAAACACTTCCATGCTTCATGCTTCCCTACCCACAATGCAGTGCAAGATGGCCGTTTGTTTGAATTATGACTACAGCGCCTCAGAGGGAGGTGAGAACATTGTGTCGTCTGCGTGCACTCACACACACGCACGCACACCCACACATCAGCGCCGTTGTGTGTCTGTGTCATTGCAGGTGTTTGCCTTCAGTTGATTTTATGTTTCCCCCAATCCCAACAATGAAAAGTCGGAGCCAGAAAATATACAAAAGCGGTTCCTTTTGAGGTCAGGACGGCATTGTACACTGAAAGAATGCAATGTAAGGAGTTGCAGGGAAGAAGGATGTAGACATGATGTCCACCTTTCTAAACAGGTTTAATTGGATTCCCATCCTTCTTTGCGTAACACCAGTCCCCCTTCACACATCGTTAAATGGCAGGATGTGACTGAAAAGGCCAGGATCACCAGAGATGGGGAGGAGGAAATATCAGTAGCATTGTCTGAATTGTAACTTTGTTACTCAGCAAGATAGTTGCGTTTTTTTGTTGCGTTGATTTAAAATGTGCTTAAATAAACATTTTCAGAATACACAACCTTCAAAGTTTATATAGAGGCAGACTGTAATTAGATTTTAGATTTTTTTTTTTTTTAGATACATTTGATAAGTATATTTCCAATTCCCTCACTGTTTATTTTCCTAACATGGCTTTGCTAACATGGTTATGAAGATTATACATGTCAAGCAAATGTACATTTATATTTAGTTTGTCCCATTCGATATGAAAAGTAACTTGGATGGAAAGCCATTTAGTGTCCTTCACTGCAATATGGACTCATGATTATGTGAAAAATGTGACATTGCTTCCTGTACCCTTGAACATCACTAAAACCAGACCCGGCATTTGCAACTCAAAGCCTACCCTGTTTTGTTCAAATTATAATTTACTGCATTGACTAAATGCAAATATCAGATTGCTTTAAAGATGTCAAAATACGTTCATTTAGTGGCCATTAGAGAAGTTAGGTCCATATATGACGTATATGTTTTTCGAGGAAAAGTTTCAAAGATGGGGGTGGTATAAAATTGCGCACATTAACTGGGAATATTGGCAGTCTGCGGCTGTTTTTTAGGCTAATGAAAAGGAAAGAGTTGCCATGACTTCCAAAGGCTTATTTATGCTCTGCAAGTGTCTAATTTGGTTTGCTTGATAGTCAAAAATGACAAAGTGAGGGTTTTTGTTGAAGAGTTCTTAGTGGCATCACTTACAAATTTGAGCAGTTATAAAGCAGAAGTGGTGACTAAATGAGTTTAGCTGTCAGTCAGTTATTTCTTTATTTGGTAAAATGTAAGAGAGGGTGATTAAATCTCAGCAAAAAAACAAACAAACAAAAAAACAACAACAACAAAAAACATACATATTTCACTTTAGACAAATAACCCAAATGACTGTAACTGTATTAATCAGCAATTTTACTTTACTCAAGCATCTCTGATGTCATTCACTTAAAATGGCTTGACCAGAGTATACAAATGATCAGTCAGGTCTTGTAATATTGCTCAAAAAAATAAATAACACAGAATCCTTATTTATGAATTTTTTTTTCTGACATTTCTTTGTCACCAAACTTTTTCTTTATCAGCAAAGGAGTTTTGCATCAAGACTTATTTATTTATTTATTTATTATTATTTTACTGAAGTAAGTGCATTCATTTTCAGTTGTGATGAAACATTATTCATTGATAAGCAGTGAATGGAAACCCAGTTACAGTGCACCCTTCTTCTGTCTTTCATTAATTACTCAGTTAGTAGGGGTTGCTCACTGATGGATTCATGCAGTGGTAGCACTTTGTGTGTGTGTGTGTGTGTGTGTGTGTGTGTGTGCTTCCCCCGGCTCCAGATGGTAGCAGAGGGAAGCTTTGAATCAGTCTGCCAATAGGCCTTATGATAGACATGATTAAACACACTAACTAATTACATGGAAGGAAATTAAATTTTGGACCCCCGTTCCATCCCCCGTCACAAACATCCATGATCGGAACTCACAATAGAACACACGCCGACTATGAATGCAACACGTCAGTACAAAGGCTCACGCAGACACACAAAGTCGCCCTCATCCCGGATTGATACCAATCATGTCACCACTAATCAGGGTGCTTGGTGAACAAAGCTGTCAGAGGAATCCAATCATATCACAGATGATGAAATCGTTTACCGTGGATGAAGATGGAAGATGAAGAGCATGGCTACCAATATGAATCCAGTAGTTAGTCTCAATCCTGAGAAAATTGCAGATGTGAGGATTCTTGAGGATAGTGATTATATTTTCTAAAAGTGATCAGAGAACCAGCCTGTAGAGATACATACAGTTGAGAAGCTGAAGATATTTCAGAATTTGTCAGAGTTCTTGTTAGCTCCTCAAAGTGGTGGGATTCCCTCAGCCTCACATCAAGAAGTCACCGATGACGTGTTAGACGCTGATTACATCGACACGGACTCTATATAAAATAAATTTAGGAATAAAATGATCTGATAAGACATTTGTGTTTGCATGCACCAATACATCAATCAGAACAGATTTTTTTTTTTTTCTGCCCACTCTGTAGCATTAAATCTGCAAAAGAAAGAGTTCTTTCTCCGCTTTTACTGACAGTGAATTCATCCAATAGACAAAAATTACCACAACAGACCAAGATAAACCCACATTTTCAACAGTGCTGTCCACATTCATTTCTGTTTCGTTCATCTTTTCAAACACTAGTTTCAACAGCTTGTTGTTTTGCTACCGCCATGTTTCTTTCCCTCCACCACCTGATGGTTACCCCACTTGGGGCAGACATGTGCAGAAAGAAAAACAATTGGATCAAGCGTTTGCAGGGTTATTAGCCACTAATATTTTATTTTTGAAAGTGTTATCTAACACTTCCCTTCTCAGTCTGATGGGAAATTTCCTCCAATTTGTCCAGTCTGCTCCGAGTGAGGTGATTACTTGAGGTTTTTGTAGTCTTTTTCTTTTAATGGAGTACATATTGTGCAACTGAGGGACATTTGAATCGAATGACCAGAGATGCTTAGGTCTTCAGTACTTTAATACAACAACCTGCTGTCACTAAACAACTAAATATGTAGTTTGTCAGTGCCTTGCAAAACCATTTTGAAAATGAAACATTTGTGGTTTCTGTTTTCAGCAACCAATACTACTTATTATGGTAAGCTCATGGTCATGGTTAATGGTTTGGGATGCAGTAACAATGTCAAACTGCTTCCACCTTTGCTACTTCAAGTGGGCAGTCATGAATTCCTTTGTCACAACTAATCAGTAAAATGTAAACGTGGATCATTTTATGCTTCTGAACAGATGAACAATGCTGCTGTCCATGACCAAGGCTCATAGCTGTGATATAAACAATAGAAACACTTATTAAAATTGCGTGGTATGTTGTTATATAGAGTCATGCCATTGTCATGAGCCATTATCTTTATGAATAGAATGACAAAACTCAGTGACTCAGTGAACCCTTGTCCTCTAGAATCACACAGCTCTATACTTAATATTCTAGGACATAAAAAAGAATAGTACTGCAAACAGAAAGGGTTTTGTTAGTACAGTCAACTTTCTCCATATGGCAGATCAGGCTCTGTGCCAGTTTCCTTCACGAAATAATATACACATGCCTTTTAATTACATAAAACTCAAACATGGCACCACCATATGTTGGCAATCCCCAGACCAACTATATTTCATACCCCATTCATTTAACAGATGCTCACACTCACAACTCTTCCAACAAGTAGGAAAACAGTAGGAAAACAAACTTAAGATAATGTGTAACAATATCACACCAATTCATCAGCCACAATATTAAAACCACTGACAAGGAGAAGTAAATAACATTGACCATCTTGTGACAATACAATGTCCCGCTGGGAAACTGTTGGACCTGGCATTTGTGTGGATGTTACTTAGACGTGTACCATCCACCTAGATCACCCCATAGCGATGACACTCCTTGATGGCAGCAGCCACCCCCAGCAGGATGCAGCCTGACACAGACACACACAAAAAGGAACAACTCAAAAAAACATGAGGGCCCATGTCCATTCTCCGATGAGTCACAACAGTTTTGGAGGCACAAGGGAGGCCGGCACAATAGGTCATAATGTTATGGCTGATCGGTGTACATAAGGCCATTCTTCTACATATTTGTTGTATTGCTTTACAAGTCGTGCTAAATAAATGAACTGTCATATAATGAGGCAAACAACTTCTCTTTAAATCACCAGTTAAATACAGCATTGCATCAAAATAGTTCTAAACATCTCATCAGTTGGGACTGGCTGGTATCACATGTATTGTATTTGTTCTTAAAGTGTCAGCATGAATCAAGGGGTAAAGCACTGGCATGGCAACCAGGTACTTGGACATACTTCACAGAATTTGATTTACTGTGGAAAACTGCCATAGTGATTACAAAGTATAGACAACAAATTCTGTTGTTTGTGGAGGACCCATTCTTTTGATTTCCTCATTTTCCAGAACATGTGTTGTTTCGAGGTGAAAATATTTCTCATAATACCACCCCTTGTAAACATTCTTGTCCAACATAAGTTCCAGATCACCATTTCGTGCGCCTCTGACTTTTTTAAACATAAACCATGTCTATGAAATGGAAGCTGCACTAAGGGAAGTTGTTTGTTTATATGAACACCTCTGTCACCGGCCGGATGACTTTGGATAGTTGAAAATAATTACAGCATGTTGCCAGCCAAACCTGGACCATGGCCATTACATACTCTCTTGAGTCCAAACCGAATCTTTGGCAACCACTAGTGGCTGGTCAATATCGGGAAGAAATACATGAGAAAGCTTCTTTGCTTTGCCGTGCAGAGAACAATTTTCTATGAGTACAAAGATCAAAAAATGAAAATTACAATGTGCTCTGTATGGTAGCTTTTCTTTCTGTAAATATTATTTTTATATTTGGTTTGCAACCTTTTATGGTAGAGCTATGAGCCTGGAGTCACGCCACTTGGGCCTTTCTTTGGCCAGCTGCCTGTTGAAATGCAGACAGATACTGTGGTGTACTGGTGGTAAATATACTTTTCAGACACTCTGAGGACTTACATGTCTCTGAGATTCTCTTCACAGGACCACACGGTGACCATACATATATAAAATCAAACAAAATATGCTGTCCCCGAAGCTCTGATGTAATTTCTGTTGCCCTGCAGAGAAAACCTAGATTCTGTTTTGGGAAGCACTTTCCTTAGGGTTAAAAGCTGACATGACTGATATAACAGGTGCTGCAGTGTGCCAAGCAGACACCGAGGCTCTGTAGAGAAGGAAAAAAAGTGATTTAAAAGGCTGATAAAAGAAAACAGGACGAAGAAATGGATTAGTGATGGATGGATGGGGTGTGAGAAGAGAAAAGGTGAAAGGGAATCAAAGATGAGAAGAAAGGAGAGGACATTAGAGAGAGAAAAATGGATTATGAATGGAGAGTGTGAGAACTTGAAAAGGGGAGAAGATGAATGTTCAAGAACAGGAAAAGGAAAAGAAATAAGTAAAAAAAAAGGGGGATTAGCAATGGAGGGGCTTGTGAAAGAGAGATGAGATGAGCAAGGGGACAAGGAGGGGAAGATTAGGATGGACTGATATGCTTTTATGTTCTAGTGTCTGGAGAGCAGACAGTAAAAAAAAAAAAAAAAGAAAGAACTGTGATTAGGTTTCTGTCAGTTTGTGTTTGTTAAAGCATTTTCCTGCTTCTTTTATGCGTGTCCACCTGTGTGTGTGTGTGTGTGTTTCTGTAACAGGCTAAATGCCACTCATCCGTCCCGGTTGAGTTAAAAACAAGAGCAAAACAAGGAGACGCTTCTAAATGTCTGCCCTTTGAAATCTTTTCGTCTGCAATCCATCCATCTGCTCTGCTGCAGAAGAAGAAGAAGAAGAAGAAGAGTGGGGTAGAAGGGACAGAAGGATGCATGGATCAGAGAAATGGATGGAAGGAGGGAGGAGCGGAGGTTTCAGGGTTGTTGGGTTCGTGGATGGAGGGCTGGATGGTGGTGGGGAGGAGGGCGGAATACCTAGAGCTGAGCAAATTAAAGTAAAAGCAAAGGATGGATGACGGTGGGGTACAGGGTGCATCTGGGACTCCGGCGGACAAGTCGTTGAGCAAGCCAGGGAGGAGGGGGAGTGTGAGAGAGGGAAAGAGAAGAAGAGTGGAGAGGGAATGAGAGAGAGGAAGGAAGGAGAATGGGAACGAGAGGCAGAGTCGTGACTGTAGGTTGATTTACGGAGGCTTTCCTTTTAATGAAATTGTTTCAGTGACAGAGCCGGTAAAAGGCCCTTAATGGATTGGCTGGCCTAATGTAATGAAATTACTCCCTCTTTCACTACAGAGAGAGGAAAAAAAGAATAAAAGAGGACATGGGGAGGAGGGAAAGGAGGAGGAGAGGAGAGGAGAAATGCAATTAATATTTACAGAACAGACAAGCAGGGTGGGCTTTAGTAGCAATGGCTCGCTCGCTCTCTTCTGCACTGTGTCTACCTCTCTCTTCCCTCTCTCTCCCGGTGGCCAGTGTGCGCTGGGCGTGCGGCAAGGGAGGGAGGTGATAGGCTGACGCCAAGCAGGCCACTTCAGCGCACCGGTCTCCTCTCTCATGCTTTCCTTTTCCTCTCCTCTCCTCCTCAGAGCTGGCCATATCAGCGCTGAGGTGAGAGACTTAACCTTATAGCTTGTGTGCTATCATCTGGACTAGGTATCCCTAGAGTGTGTGTGACTGAGTGTGTGTGTCTGGGAGAGAGAGTTAAAACCGGTGTCTCCCACCTGCTACCTTAAACCCACTACTGGGGTATCACCTTACACACACACGCATGCACACACACTCATTCACGCAGCCCGTCTTTTGTTAGTCCCTCCCCCAGCTGAGCGGACCTTGCAGACTTGCGCCTGACTCTCTCCCATCTCTCTCTCATCTGTGTGTGTGTGTGTCTGTGTGTGTTTGTGTGCGCGGTGCAGGCAACTGGACAGCAACCACATCAGCTGCATCGAAGATGGAGCTTTCCGAGCGCTGCGCGATCTGGAGATTCTGTAAGTAGAGAAAAACCCTGGTCCTCAGTCTCTCTCCTCCTCCTCTGCCTCCTCCTCTCATCAGTTACCTCTTCTCCTCTCTCCCCCTCTTCATGTGTTGTCTGCGAAACAGAGGGTCTGTCCTGCGCTCTCCTCCTCTCACTGGAGCTTTGTTTTCTGTCTTATCCTGTCTCTTCGTCCTTTCATGCTTCTCTTTAATGTAAGAATTTACATTTTCCTCTCCTCTCCTCTTACTTGTGTTTCACATTTCATTCTTTTCCCTTCATCTACTTTTCTGTTTCAGCTCTTTATCAGCTGTCTCCTTATAAATGTGTTACATGTCTTCAGTGTGAGAAAAGCTTTAACTTAAGTTTCTTTGTATGTTCCTGTGCGTGAATCTGTAGTGACATGTGTGTGTGCTGAGGTGCATCCAAGTACTTGTGTGCGTTGCTTGCGCGGATGAAGTGCAGCGTACCTGTGCACTCGCCAGCAAGCGTTGAGGTTACGATTTACTGAGACACACAAACACACACACACACACACACACAATCTACCACCTGCTGTGGTTTGCATTTTCTTCGCACCATGTGTGTTAGCGCATGTGGGTGATCCCCTCTGCATACGGGGATACGTTAATGTTCTTGCATGTTTGCGTCCAGCTGTGTGAAGAATTGTGTGCTTGTGTGTGTGTGTGTGTGTGTGTGTGTGTGTGTGTGTGTGTGTGTGTGTGTGTGTGTGTGTGTGTGTGTGTGTGTGTGAAGAGATTGTGTGCATCTGATCTGTCCACATTTCTTGAGCTGCTCATTTGTCACTATGCTCAGATGTGTGACTGGCGACTGTGCAGTGCAAGCTGTGTTCGGAAAGGTGTTTATTTTTTCCTTACAAGTGTGTGTACGTTACGTGCTTATCATTGAGCATGGATATGTGTGTACATAATGTGATTTTCTCCAACACAGAAACAGATGTGCTCAGTTTTGTGTTGTGCACGTTGAACTGAACTGCTAATATACTTTGCCCAACATTATATAACATTGTGTCTGCCAAAAAACAGAATGTCAAGGTTGTGGTGTCAGGTCCCAATTTTGACAAAATTTCCCAAAAAAGCTCAGTTGGAAAGAAGTTAAGAAAAAAAACAAGGAGATTAATTCTTCTGTTGGCACAAGCATTGGTAAGGTCTGCAGTGTTGCTGGCAGTGGACATATATTCTGCTGTATGGTGCTGAGAAATCAAATGACTAGTAGTAGTGTTTGTGAATATGTTTAATGGAAGATTAAAGAGAGCAAAGAACCATTTAGTGAGGCAAAAGAACAAAAAGGAGGAAAGAAAATGAAGAAAAACTGAAAATGAGAAGGAAGATAGTGCTGTCCCAACCTGGCTAGATACTGTGGTACAGTGGTGCAATGATACAGTTCTGAAGTTGAAATTTTTAGCAGAAGCCCAAAGTTGTTGGTTGTCATGGTTTTAAACACATTGTGACAATAATCGGATCCTTTATTCATCAGTTAGGCAGCTCAAATGAATAGAACCCTAATTGGCTGCTTCTGGAGGAAATATGTTTCATTATCACATAAAAGCTTACTGTATCACGCAGCATTTTGGGAGACAGCATTTAAACCAGAGTCTATTACATAAAGCCTGCAAATACATGACAGAAACCAGAACGGTGATTGAATGAAAAATCCATCCAGGAATCTATTGGGTACATGTGTTTTCACAAAAGTGTCAACTGCAAATGTGTAACTGAAACCACCAATTCCACTTTTCTCTGCAACGTAAGATTTTTATTATTCTTGAAATTATATAAGAATGATGGTATCAGGGATTAGAAGAACATTTTCCTCACGGTTACCCAGTTCAAAACATTTGTGATGGAAATGCTCAGTGAGATTCCCAGCAGTGTCAGGGACGTCTTGATTAGTATCCTGCTGTAGTAGGTGCGATTGTTCTTGGTGCAGTCTGGTGCTGCCTAATGTGTTCCCATGAATGATTAAAGAGACCAGAGGATACAGTGGTAAATGGTTCAATACACCGTATGGCGGCATATACTGTAGACCTCATCTAGAACAAAATCAAATCTTATTAGCAATGAAATAAAGGCACAAGTATTACATTTGAAATGCTGTGCTTCAAGTCAGTATTGTAGATTTTCATTTAAAATGTCCTTATTCTCCTTTCGTCATCGTGTTTCACTTCCTTTTCGCTAAGTTTCCGTTCTTGATTCGCAGGCATCACTTTTTGCTCAGCGCACAATGAAAGTGATAGGGGCAGATAGAGGGGGGGATCGGCAGTGCGAGATACAACATATTAGCAATTCATAAGACTCTGACAGCTGAGTGCTCGGCAGGATTTACAATTCACTGTAAATACGTAGCCGTTCCCATTCACAGCAGACAGCATGACAGCACACAGTATATTCACTGAATGTGACGTTTTAATAAAGGCAGGTGTGTGTGTGTGTGTGTGTATATGTGTGTGCGTGCGCACGCGCTTGACAGTCTTTGTGCACGTGTGCAAAGGGCATGAATGACAGTAAGCAATTCTGCCGCTGGACTGATCTTCATTTCAGCGTCTTAACACACACACACAGATGTATTTGCACATATTCATACACACACACAAACACAGACGCAGCCCCATCTGTTCAGCTCTTGGGGTTGAATTCGTGACCGTAGTACGAAATGGGATGATAGAGATAACAGTGATTGGAGGTCATGTGACTGCACCATCAGGTAGGTGTGTGTGTATTCATGTGTGTCCACTTTTGTGTGTGTGCCTGCATGTCTGTGTGAGTGTCCTCGTGTACAGGGTTTCCATCTTTGTGAGGACCAGTTTAAGACCTTAACGGCGGGGACATTTTTAGCGAACCTCTTTTAAGGGTTAAGACGTTTTTTTAAGCTACAATTATTAGGTTTAGATTAAGTATTGAGTTAGTGTTGTAATAATTGATTGATTAATCCATTAGTCAATCACGATTTAGGCCTCTCATCAAGCAATGATGTTGAAATATTTGCTTGTTCCAGCCTGAGGATTTGCTTTAGGTCAAGCCATTTGTAAATGTCGCTTTATTCAGTGGGAGATTGTAACTAGTATTTATATATATATATATATGTTTGTTTTCGGCACATTAAAGATGATTAATCTGTTTAGGGAGAATACAAAAATTATAAAATTACCAACATAACACTAATAATAATAAATAAAAATATTGTTAAATGAAGCCGTAGTGGAACATCTGGAAACAGGGATGTAATTGTGTATCTTGTTAAAGTGGGACCTCACATATATGTTTGTGTTCACTGGTTGGATATGCATGTGTCAGCAAGTGTCCTTGGTTCTGTGTCTGTGTCTTTGTGTTTCTATGTTTGTATTTGCATTTGAATATGCATATATGTATGTATACATTGCTATAAATCAGAAATTGCAAAAGCGTTGTATGGCTGCAGCCAAATGAATATGTATTGCGTGCGTGTGTGCGTCATGTTAATTGAAAGAAGAGCAGCTCTCCGCGTGCCGCTAATGAATCTCCACTTTAATTAATCTAGTCATTTTTAATTAGCCAATGTTTCTTGGTAGACTAGGCTTTATCTGAGCTTAATATGTTTCACAGGAGCAGCGTTGATGAGTCTAAGCTGAATATTGGGGCGTCTGGCTCATTTTAAAAATGCTAAATCGATTTTACTTTGGTGTTTTCATTAATCTCATTATAATTGTTCTCCGGAAATTAAGGGGTGGCATATTAAATCAGACAACATGTTAAAATTATGAGGCATTTGAAAGGATTATATTTTGAACCACCATAAAAGGAAAAAGTTGTGCATTCGTTTAGCACTAAAAGCCATAATTATTAATCCTTTGTGGACAAAAACGGTTATTTATTGCGAATTTTAAAACTGAAAAAGGGGAAATACTGCAGTTTCATGAGATCGATAGAAAATGAAATACCGCTTTTTTTGTCATTTTGATTACATGACGGCACTTTGTACGTACACATCCCAAAGTGCCATGGAGCAAAATAAAACCCATACTTTACTAGTCCAGAAAGTAAAACATCTGAAAGTATTCTCAGTAACGGGTGCTTGTCAAAGAACTAACTTTTGCCCTCTAGGAAATGAAGCATATCCAAGAAGTTTTGGGAAAGCGTTTTTGAATTTCTCTTGTCTGGTTTTGAAGAAGAGTTTAGTTTCCTGAAGAGGTTTAGAAAGAAGAAAGAGGGATATGACTCAAGATACTTTTACATTCACCATTTCCTCTGATACTCTTTCCCTTTACTCGTATGTCCTTAGATAGTCTCTTTCTTTCTCGCTTCTTCCTCTCTCTTTCATGGCTGCCAGGATGAAAGTGGAGGATTGGTGCTGTAAGAGCAAGGCAGTGTGGGGCTATGATTTATTTAGACCCCAAAAGAAGTGGGGTTACTATCCTATCCTTTTTTCGGCCAGGAGAGGCAAACGAGAAGAGAGATTTGGGTGGGGGTGAGGGTAGGCGTTCGCAAAATGGAAAAGGGCACAAGGAGGAATTTAAGGGGAGAGAAAGGAAGGCATACGTTGTATTGGTGTTGTAAAAGCCAGCCAGTTTCCTGTACATAATTTATTTATTCACAGTCGGACCTGAGGAGACAGGGAGGGAGAAACCAGGCAATGCTGAGGGAGAGATAGAGAGATGCAGAAATGTGGAGGCAGTAAGAGGCAGATGATGAAGAGATGTATGTGGAGAGAAGGGACCTATAAAAGGCAGGGAAAGAGAGAAAGAAAGAAAGAAAGAACCAGCAAAAGGATAGACATCTGAGTAATATGTATACACACTCTAAAGCAGATAAAGGACAAATACAAACAAGAATAGACAAAAACTTCCCTCTTTCCTGTGGCTAGAAAACAAGAGAAGAAGAAAGGGATTCAGGACACAAAGGTATAAAAGACATCAGAGAGTAAAAGGGAGATGAAATGGGAGGCAGAAAAGAAGGAAGAAACACTGATGTGACATTAGCGGGTAAAAAAAAGGGAAAGAACTGTGATAGAAAATAGATTGAAAGGATCAGAGTGAGGAGAGCAGGGAGGCATTAATTATTGATGGAACAAATGTCTGACTGACTGACTCAATTTGGCCCTTTGTTGTTTCCAGACCACCAAGGCTGTCAGATAGACTCAGTACAGCATTTTTCAAAGTAAGGATGGAGACCCCATCTCGTTTACTCATGTGTTGGTTTTCAGGTTGTTTTAACAGCCTACACTAAAAAGTTGTTTATTTTATTTTTTAGATTGGAAGTTAAATAGTTTTTATTCAATAATTGGTATTATAAATTCAAGTCATCTAGAGGACAAGGGAACAAACTGAATCTTAAAAACGAATGGAATTTTTTAATAACTAGGTATCTGGATATCACTATCTGCCTTCCCGGAAGAAGAGCATCAATCATAAAATCACATACTGTTTGAATTTCAACCTGCATGTGGCCAGTCATAAACTGCTGTCTTAGTTCTTTATTGCCACGGACTTCGGTTCAGCTTGACCTCTTCTGCGGGTCATCTTGGCGTTCTTGTTAATATCCGTGCAGTCATTTTCCAGTGCCAAGTAATGGAGACGGACTCCAATACTGCCATGGTGAAAAATTAAAGAGGGAAATTAACGCGCTCAGGTGATTTTAGGTAAGCTTTCCCTGCCTGAAAATTAGAGGAGAGAGTCTTTTGGCGGCGACGCTGAAAGTCAATTTCAGAAATTAACTTTTTGTCTTGTCTGCCAAGGCCTGTATACTAACACAACACTGCCTGAGAGAAGTATCTTTTCATGACCGAAATAATGACGGCTGTAAGGGCAGTCACGAGCAAAGGCCGAGGCAACAAAGCTGCGCTTGAATTAACAGGTTTATTTACAAAACAAGCAAAGTAGATGAGATGTGGCTGTCAGTGAGGTCAGTGGTTGAGTGGATGTTGTTGGAGAATATTATTGCGAACCCAAACAAAGCACATGATGAGCGTGTCTGAGAAGCCTGAAGAAGAAATTTGCTCATTGCTTTGTAGCTGACTGTTGGTCGCTAGTGGCAATTCAGCCTCTGGTTGCATGGGTAACCTTCTCGTATGTTGCTGAGCGAAACTAAAATATAAAAATATAGCTAGTGTATGGATGGAGCCAGCTCTTCTTCTATTTGAAGACCAATTCAACACAGTTTAATCTACATTTCCCTTATGCTTCAAGACCAAAATCATGGATGTTGTTTCCCTGCGGTAAATGTACAAGGGACTCTGGAACTCCGTTGTTTGTCCCCTCAATCGCATTGCTTCAGAGTAGTTTAGCGTGGTACCCACCCACTCCACACTGCATTGCTACAAGCCGCTGAATTTCATTAAAAATTAATTGTCTTTTGTTGCCACATTGCTGCTAGTTGCTTCTTATGTCTGCACTCCTTAAGGTGACAGCTTGAATAGCTTCTTGGCTCATTGGTCCAGGTGTCCCTAGTCAGCTCAAGTGGAAGACTTTCCACACACACCTCTAGGAGACACAGCACAGTTAAACACGTCAGATGGTCGTCACAATAATTTTCACTAACTATGAACAATTATGTCTACATTTTGCTTGAAAACAAAAAGTGACAGTTCTTTTGAGGGACGTAGGAGCGGGTAGGCAGGGACAAACTTTCTGTTGATTTAAACTGTTCATCTCAGGTGTGTGCAACACAACAGGATCCAAGATAGTGAATACTTCATGAAGCGCCATTGGCAGAAAACTGTTTCAGACATTTGGCATTTACCATGCCGGTTGCCGGTTTCAAACTACCCTGTGTAATTCAGAGTAACACACTGGGCAGGAAAATGAAGAAAACACTTTTCGTGCAGTATCTCTTAACATCAAGCATCAAGAATGCCCTTTAGCAGGGTGTCAGCTCTGCTGGGAGATCCAGCTGAAAGGTATGAATGATCAGCCCAGAATCTCTAAGACAGTGATAGATTCATATTGGAGGATTCTCCAGTGCACAATTTATGTGCTACTGTGGCTTTTTTTGTTAGAAGTGGAAAGTCAAGGAACGGAGATTGAGATGGTGAGTGAAGCACATTTGACTTTCATGGAGGAGATTGGAGTTTGTATCCCACCTCAGACCTAGAATTTAATACAATAAATGTTCTTCTTAGCTTATGCACTTCAGACAGTTATCATTCACACAATAGCACACGACCTTTGGCACATTTTGCCTACTATGGCAACGCATTTTAAGCTTTTTACATGTCATTGTATGGTATTCAGTGACACATGAGGTGGTTTGGGCTAAGGATGAGGTTATGCTGCAGTTCGTCAAGATTACACTACGTTATAAACGTGGGGAATAAAAAAAACAAAATACATACTGATAACACATAAGGTGCTTTGGATGTGTGAAGCTCTCCCAAGAAAGTGTTGCATTGATTATGTTGTATGAAAACAGCACTTGTTTAAGTTATTTCTACCATGGTTTGGCAGTGCACTTCTGAAGTGCCAAAACAAGTGTTCATTAAAGCTCAAAAACTTTGAAGAGACAACAGAGACAGATGAACACTTGGTTCTCTGTTCCTTAACTTGAACTCACAAACAGATTCCAAGCCAGGGTGGACTTATCAAATTTGTCATTAAACACCTATTAGAATGAATTAGTGCTGCACAATAAGTCTAAACAAGTCATTTTCCTAATGTGAGCGTAACTGGTGCATAACCGTCATCTTTACTGTGTTAACATGAAAAGTTTGATTTTAATGACGTGACTTTCATCTCCGTACAAGCTTTTGAAGGCTTCAGATGTTGTGAAGGTTCTTACACATATTTTACAACTTGGAACAAATTCCTCCTCTCATCATTGAAAACAACAAATAAAAAGATTCTCCGAGTGTGTGTTGCAAAGGTCGGACCTGTTCACAAGCTGCGTGTCCTGTCTTGACTTACAACTCACTAACAAAGCAGAGGATTTCCTACTCAAATCAAATCTTCATGTTTTCATAGTCAAAGTTGTGAAGTTTCCACAAACACATCAAAAGAAAGTTGAACTTCGATTTTCTTCAGCGCATGAGTGAGAGGAGAACCATGACCGTTAAATTCAACAAGCCCACGGTTGGCTTTTCTCCTAACACTTTGATTCCACCTATTTTGAAAGCCTTTCATGGTCAAAGCTGTTTGTGCTCAAAACTTGTAAGGCTAATAAACGCAGCAGAAGTGGAAATGTAATTATGTGATAAACACAGTCTTTATATTTGGCAGAGGACCTGCTCGATCCACTTAGTCAGTTTGATTCCCGCAGAATACCTCGTCTTTGCAATCGCGTCAGCGCAGATGGTAGACATTCCTCCTGTAGCGGCTAATGACTATATGTAACAGCGCGTGTGTGTGTTTTTACTCAGCAAGAGCTAATTTAATACTGAGTGCCAACATTGAATGCAGGCCAGCCTTCCTCCGCTGTACCTTGAAGTATTTCCATATACTATTCTATTCATTTGTATCAACGAGGAAATGCAAAAGAGCCTAAATATTTCTTTTTATTCCTGAAACATGAAGCTGTATTTTACTACCTTTGTACTTTGTCCATGTACATGACTGTTATTTTGAATGAAGATCTTGCAACTTAAATGGCTTAATTAACTACTGTGGAATAGTCACTGTTCCACTTGCGAACGCCAGCATGTGAACAGATTTTTGTAACCTTTAGCTTCCAATTACGCCGCTAGTCGACCAGCTAGCCATGAATTGTACTGTAGATCATAGTTTCTTGATTTATTATTCTGTATTCAGTTGTGTTTGTCTGCAGAAAGGTGCAGTTTGTAGATGTTTTGCATTCACAAGGACGAACCAATCATCGCTAATGCCCTGCAATGTCTCAGTCAATAATATATAATCTATTTTAAAGCACTTACCTCATCGCTAACGCCTGATTTTGAATTCCACTGTGTTTTAGCAAGTGTGTCTGCGTGTCTTTGAATGAGTTAATCCAGTTAGCACGTATGTCTGCCAGGCCACATCAGAATAAATGATGGGTCCCTGTGTGATGATGAATGGTAATTTAGATTTAACATAACTGGACTAACGAGCGCACTAATGACTCCAAAGCTAGCCTGGACAGCTCTCACTCGATGGGCTCACGCCTTGCATCCCAATGAGATGGGGAAAGGGCACCCACACACACATACACACCCCCCCCCACACACACACACACACAGAAACACATGCAGGGTGGAAAAATATGCAAGTGTCTTAATAAATGTATGCATACATAATCATGAATTCAAAAATGGTTCTGGCAGTGAAGCACACACACACGCGGCCACACACACAGTTTGACGTTCCATCTATCTGTGTGTGTTTGTGTGTGCACAAATGTGTACGCTTCCAAGGACTTTGTGAGTAGTACTGAGCGGCTGTGTCAGGCTAATATGAAGCTGATTAATTAATAATTATTCATCGGCCAGTTTTCAACCAGTTGAATTAGACGTGGTTTTTGTTCACTGATCTTTCAACTCAAGTTTTTTTTTTCAGCTGACAATGAAGATTAATGACAATAAATGATAAGTACTTGATCATTTTCAGATATAAATAGAATTAATCAGTTTCATTTTTCAAGAATGTCTTTATCTCAGTTAGAAAATGAATAGAGAGTGAATTTTTCAGTGAATAGTTTATCTCCACATCTAAACGAATTATGGTCTTTAAAGTGAGGAGAATGTGCTGTATGCCCGATGTTTCACTGCAAAGTCGCTGCACACTATTGCACTGTTGAACCTTCAAACTGTGCTTCCTCTCTAAAAGCTTTAGAACCAAGAAGTCCGCCATTAACTCTTTCCTGGGCCGCAAGCTTATACCCCTTTATCTCTGCGGAGATCACAGCTTGAGTTTAAGTTTCTTTCATTTCGTTGACTGGCATGCGTAAAAATGGGATGTGACTTTATTGTAGAGTCTTTACATTACCCTTATGGATTTCTGAAACCACTGGTTTCCACCCTTTGTGCGGAGACTCAATACCATCAGTAACATAAAAAGAATCTGATAATCTCTACCAGTTTGGCCCCTGAAAAAGCCAATATGTGTGAAAAAGCCAATATGTGTCCTTCAGCACGCAGCACCTATTGAAGTGTTGTGGAGAAAATCTCTTTCTTGCACATTTGCTGTAAGTTTGTTGGGTCATGTGCTTCAGTGAATACCAAGTGTTTGCACAAAGCACATAGGCCCTTTAACTATCATATATAAATATTTTTGCAAGTTAATATTAACACACTGATGCAAACAGCACTATGAAGAGTACTGGAGAGAACTGAAGAGTTACAGTATGTTACATATTATCCATGTACACAGCTTTGTACATCTAAAACAACTGTGCAGCAGAGAAAAAAAACACATATTTTGGATACTTCCAAACATAAAAGAGCAAATGCGCTGCAGATGGAACACATAAAAGAGAAGCTTTTGTGATGTTTAGAAAAATGGTGGAAGATCGTCTCAGTATGTCCACGTAGCCTCCTCGTTGATCCCCTCCTGCAGGGCGGCCTACCTTTCCGCTGATGCCGCACAAAAATGACAGGTCGGGCGAGGAAGGATTGAGCTTTAGAGAAAGAATGAGAAGCAGGTCAGATGTCATGGCAATGATGTCCACCGCATTGAAGTGAATTGAATTTTCAAGAAGCTGAAACTGTGACAGATAGAAACTCAGGGTGTGACAAAGAGAGATAGGTGGAGTGAGGAAAGGCAAGATGTTTAGGAAAAAAACAAAAAAAAAAACAAGAGAGGAAAAAATAGGGCGAGTTTGCTGTTACATGACATGGCCACGTGGCACATCACGCACACATACACAGAGTCGAAGGGTCTGAGAAGCACTCTAAAGAGCACTGGAACACCTGCATATTTTATGATCACTTTTCTCCACAAAGTACAGCTTTCTGGTCGAGTTTGTACCACTGGGAGAGAGTGAGAAATAGACGGGTGAAGTGAGTGTCTGTGTGTGTGCGCAGTAGAGGGATTTTGGCCAGCTAGCGACTGTCATAATTCATAAGGGGAGATGGACGGGGTTGCTCGGTGCACTGTAACTCCACAAGGTGACTTTCACTTTGGTTGTAGCTGTCTCTCTCTCTCTCAAACACACACTGATGCATTTTTTTTTTTTTTTTTAACATTTTTTTGTATTATTTTTTCTTACTTCCCTTTCCATTTTTGTCTGTCCTTTTCATCCCTCCTCCCCCTCTCATCTTATCCATGCTCACACTTCTTCTGTTCACTCACTCTTTGCTTATCCCTCTCACCGTTGTCTCATTCATCATTGTCGGATGTGATTCCAGGATATGTACAAAAATAACTTGCTTTGGTGTCTCCATCAACCAACATGAGTTTGATCAGATATTATCAATTCAAGGAAGTTCTGTGATTGCCATTCTTCTAGAGTGTTTTTACTGTTACATCAGGAGAGGAGAGGAGCAAGAAAACTAAAACTATGTGAATCCATCTAGCTTGTAAGCTGGTGGCAGTGAATTCGATTTCCATCCTCTGAGCTGTTGACTAGTCGGCCTCACCTTCCCTGGGCCTCCCTTACTCAATTGCCTTTTCTTTGTCAGATGCCAAACCCCGGCGTGGCTGAAGGTTTGGGAATACAGAATAAGTGGGAATCATTTGGAGAGCATTACTCATTAATGATGTTTCCAACAGCACTCTTATAAAGAAATCATCTTATATCCACACAAAGACCAAAGCCAAAATTACTTAACTGCCAAAAGACAATTACTAACAATGGGAGTACCCACCACCCTGGGTATCTAATATTTTAGTTCCACACTGACATGAAAAGGAAGCTTTTCTGGTACACTGAAATATGTTTAAAAAAATAAATAAAAGGTAGTTACAGAAAGATATATATTATATTAAAGTAAATCATTTTCTTTCATCTGATATAATCTTTTTTTTTACTATTCCTATCAAAAAATACACTTCTAAAACAATTTGAAAAGACGTATGTTTGTTCCATCAAGTCAATTTCATTTTTATATTTTATAATACTTGGATATCATACAAAGTATGCAATGTAATATCAATTAATAAAAGTTTAAACATTCCTTCACCAGTGTTTTTTACGGAGTGTTTCACTGTAGAAAAAAAACACAAGATGCAGTTTATGGCCATGCACTAGAATAATTCAACAGCCTAGATATAATACAAGTTTACTGTTAAGTGTCTGTTGTCTCCTGCTATTGTGAGGACAGAATGGGCTCCATCTTTTTGCCCTAATGGTATTTTAAGTATAGTGAATATCCTGGTTTTGTGTGTATTTCTGTGTGTGTGTGCACAGCTTTTCCCTTCAGTGTAATTTAAACTAAGAATGTGGCTAAATAGAGCAGTTGTTTGTGTGGCTCCACTGGTACAACTTTAAAAATTAAACAATTTAGTGGGCAAAGAAACTGGATGCGTTCTCGTGCATGTTTGCCTTACATGTGAGAA